>NC_050576.1:105075533-105422199 GCF_011100635.1 Trichosurus vulpecula | reverse complement strand
TTGATCCTCACAACAGTTCCGTGAGGTAGGTGCTAGGAGCATCCCCATTGTACAGGTGAGTTTCCTCTAAGGCAACAAGAGGCTAATTGACTTGCCCAGGATCCCACAGCTAGTAAGTATCTGAGACCGGGTTCGAACTCAGGTCTTCCTAACTCTAGGCCCAGTGCCTCATATGTTGTGCCTATCTCTTTAGTAGAGGTGGAAGATTTGGAGAGGCCAATGTGGCCGCCTTAAGATATATTAAACTCCCATAGCTCCTCTCTATAGTCAAGAACCCCCGTCCACTTCCATAATAGCCATAAAAAGAGAAGAAACTAGAACCTTGTCTGAGAGAATTGTACAAACGTCACCAGAACCTCTGTCATTCTACCTCCACCTCCACCCTGCTCCCACCCATGGTCCTCCCACGGCCTAGAAAGCTAGCTATTGGGATAGCGATAGTTTCCTGCTCAGCAGGCAGCTAGCACCCAATTGAAAGTGATTTTCTTCTCAAATTTTCTTAGATCTTTTCTTAGATTAAGTTTTCTACTGGATTTCCTCTTTGCCTCCATGACATTCTACCTTGTAGCTTGCCTTACTTACATATTACATCTCCCTAATGGAGTTCTTTGAGCATGAAGAGCTGCCATGTATTATCTTTGGCCTCTCAAGGCCTAGCATAGGGCCCCATATACAGTAGGCATGTAGATGCAACTAGATGGCATAGCAGATAAAGCACTAGACCTGGGTAAGTCAATGAACCTTCCTCACTTTTCTCATCCATACAGTGGGGATAATAATAGCTCCTACCTCCCAAGGTTGTTGTGAAGATAAAAATGAGGGAATATTTGTAAAATTCATTGTAAACCTTAAAGCTCTCTATAAATACCAGCTACTATGATATAAATGTTAGCTATTGTTTGACAGATGTCTGTTGAATTAAATCGCAGATAGTTCTGGATGATTTATCATTAAATCATCATGACTGATGATTTAATTGTAGGGCTCCTGGGCCCAAATGAGAGGAGAATAACTAGTAAGGGAGACCCCCTGAGATTCTTTTCCTTTTTCCTCACTGTACCTGCTCTGGGCCACTGAAGAGGTAATTTAACTTTCATCCCTTAACCAAAGGCTGTGGGAGGCCTCTCTGCCTTGAAAAGAGGAGATTTTCTCCTTCCAGGGGAAGAGAAATAATTTTCCTCATGTGCCACCACCAGCTCCTCTTCCTTCGATGAAGATGAGTTTAATTTTGTTCCCCTCCTAATGAAAATGGAGCAAAGCCAAGCTGTATATTCAGGGGGGAACCAGGCAAGGAAGCTTTGTGTGGAGGTGATGTGGTGGAAACAAAGTTGCTCTTAAAAAGAGGAAGCAATTAATTTTTTGAGTAACTAAGGAGAGCAAAGAAAAGGCACGGAGACGATGCCTAGCTCTGAGTATGAGGCAATGAGTCAGGGTGGGGAGACCCAGGCCTCAAGTGGGCCCCCCACAGCCCTACATTAATGATGAAGCATTTGTAGAAAGGAAAGGTCGGGGCAGGGGGTGATTCTCAAGGGGAACCCTGGCCCTTCTACCAGACAGTGGCATTTCCTCTCCCCCCTCCCTTCTCTCTCCCAAGCACTTGCTGAATGAAGAACATTACATAGCCTTAGAGCAAAAACGAAGTGATTGTCATTGGATTAAAAGTCAAGATAGGGACCTCAGAAGCTCAAATCCTGCATTTCACAGATGTGGAAACTGAGGCCCAGGAAATTTAAGTACTTGCTCAGTGTCACAAAATATGTAGCAGAGCCTTATTGAGTGACTAGATGCTCCAGGTAAATAGGTAGTTTGTGACCATTTAAAAATGGTAAACTGAGGCTGGGTTGGAACTGTCACTTCCTTCTCCTACCCACTCCTGTCTGAGACCCAATCTGGTTCTTTGTTCCTTTTTAAGAAGAATAGTACTGCTTCAGAGTAGGTAGTGTAATGGTTAGGGTGTTGGGGGCTAGAGTCAGAGAGACCTGAGTTCAAATCTAGCCTCTTCACATGATTGTAGTAAAAATCACCTCTTCATTCTTTAAGCCCTGGTTGCCAGAGTGGTGGGGGGCAGGGCAAATGAAATATTTGTGAATCACTTAGCATAGAGCCTGGCACATGATAGGTCATATATAAAGGATCTCTATTATTTTTGTTGTTAATTTATGAATTCCCATACACAGAAGCAATCAAACATAGTAATGTAGTGCTCAATAAACCCAACCCAGAAACTACTGGGTTAAGGACTCTCTACAAAAACTGCCAGGACAACTGGAAAAAAGTAGGGCAGAAATTAGGTTTAGCTCAACATCTCACATAAAACACATAGAACATAATTTCATCTCAAGATGAGAGAGTTATAATACATAAAACCATTATAAAATGTTTCTAAAAACCAGTTATGAAATGTAAACCCTCCGCCCCAGCCTCCCAACAGCAAAATGAATTGACTAGGTCGACGGAGTTGTTTAACGGGTTCTCATTTAAATGCTATTGAAGGCTGAGCTCAGTTGAAATCAGACCTGGCTACCTCATCCCCTGGTCAGGGAGAAATCAGGCATCTGCTTTCTGTTTGCTGCCTCGCCTGGGAAGTCCTCTGAACCCACTTCCATCTTCAAAGTGTAATATTAACGACTCCCCCTTGGTGTCTGCTGTCCTCACAGACTTTACCTTGACAGCTGCCTGTGATGTCAATAGATGCTAGTGCTGTTGGAAAAAAAAAAAAGAGGTAGAAGAAGCTTCTGCTGTTCATCACCCCTGAGCAGCAGGATGGGCTGACATTGAGTCAATGTGGATTTAAATTGGGCATCACAAGAACTTGCTGACATGATGAGCCCCACCTGTGATCACGAAGAACCAGTGAGACATTTGGTAGCAGGGCAGGGTAGGGCTCAGTCCTATCTGGAGGCAGGGGAAGAAGATAGATTTAGAAGGACTTTTATCCCAAGGACTTGGGGGATACCAAGCAAACAAGGCGGACATAGAACCATTCTCGGGGGAATAAAGGACTTTGGATGAACTTGCCTGCTTCTATGTAGATTTCAGTCACCAGCTGGAATTTATCATCTTGCATCTGGGAAGATTTTCAGGAATAAACGCCGGGCACATCTCCCTTTTGCTACCCTCTTCCCCCATAAGCTTTCAGAGGACGCTTCTTTTCCATGTTCCCTGAAGCCAGCCAGGGTCCCCTCCACCAACTCCTAACCTCCACCATGCCGATTCCCAGACTGCAAGACTCATGGTATTGCCTCTCATTACTTCTATAATCATCAAGTCTTGGGAAGAGCAACCTGGTGTAGTTTCCAAAGGGAACTTGTCGTCGAGGAGATGATTACAGCCGCATCTTTATTAATTAAGCTCCTGTTGCCATAGAGGGCTGGGCAGGCTAAGGGGGAGACGGGGGAGACTTATTCAATCAATCCCATCTCTCTGGGCGGGTACAGCAACAACAGCAGCAGCGGCAAATGAACCCAGAGTTCCTTTAACCCCTGTGGCTCCAGGCTCCTCCCAGACAGCAGAGGAGCGTCCTTGGCTTTTCTGCCTAAACAGGCGCCACAGTCCTGGCCAAGGTGGAAGAGGTGGAAAGGACGTCTCCTTCTTGCAGTTAAAGAGCTGGCATGAGTTTCTGCCATGCAGACTGGAATGCAGCTTCTATCCCCACCGCCTTCCTGCCTCTCTCTGTGTCATTAGCTCATCGAGGTCCAGCCGCCTGGAAGTTGTACACCTGCTCTCTGCGCGCGTGTGTGTGTGTGTGTGTGTGTGTGTGCTCGCGTGTGTGTATGTGTGTGTCTAATTCAGCGTTTTTTTCCTTGGGGACCTGAACTGGGATGGTTATATTCTCTTTTCTCTTGGTGTGCCTTCTGCATGCCTTCAACCTTCAGGCATTTAACCAGAATGCTGAAAAAGCAGGCCCAATAGAATACCCCTGGCACCCCTTTTCTCCACCCAGGGAAAGCACCCCGCCCTGCTCCCCAATAAGAGGTGGGAGCTGGGAAGGTGGGGTACGATCAGCAGAATCCATGTGGCCCTGTCGTGGCCCTGGGATGCAACTGTGGACCAGGGAGTGTGGCCAGAGGACTTACCTCCCGGAGGGATGTTAGGCTCAGGGGGCCAGTGAAACTAAGATTGCCGGCTTGGGTACAGAACTGCCCAGGAAGATGTTGAAGTTTCGTGCTGATCGAAGAGTCAGGTAGGGCTTGCCCTATCCCCCTCCCTGCACTTTGTGTGAGGGAGGGCCAGAGATGAGGACAGCTGAAGGGCTGGGCTGACCCAGGTGGCAACCCAGCCCATTTGGGCCCTAGGAAAAGGGGGTGGGGGAGCCTGTATGGGCTGAAGCGGGGAAGAGAACAGCAGTTAGGTCAATGGCTGCTGCATTGCAGTGTTTGTGAAGGAGAAACTTCATCCAGAATCGGTGTAGCTGGGACAAGGGAGAGGACATTACTTGGGAAAGTTGGTGGGTGGGAAAGTCATGGGGAGGAAGAGAATTTTCCTTCCCTGAACTGGA
This sequence comes from Trichosurus vulpecula, assembly GCF_011100635.1. Classification (NCBI taxonomy): domain Eukaryota; kingdom Metazoa; phylum Chordata; class Mammalia; order Diprotodontia; family Phalangeridae; genus Trichosurus; species Trichosurus vulpecula. The sequence continues at coordinate 105,417,701 of NC_050576.1, read as the reverse complement.
GGAGATGTGTGTGTGTGTGTGTGTGTGTGTTCCTTTCCATAGGAAATATGCAGAGCAGGAGGGGGCTGGGGGATAACTAGGGGACAGAGGAAACTGGCCCTAAGTTGCTCCTTTGTGCTGAGAATAATAGAGCTTGGCTTCTAGAGAGCCACTACTATCATGGACTCCCCTTTTTGGAGGTGGGGGAACAAGGAAAAGTCTTTCGTGGGGGGTGATTCTTGGGATGGAGGATGCCTGAAGATGCTTAAACAGCTTTGGCTGTAGGGTTCTCTGTGTTGATAGAATCTGGGAAAGACCCCTTGCTGAATACAGGAGGCGAAGGGTTAAGGAATAGGGGACCCCCAAAATGGATCCTGGATCACCAGACCACACCCTGTATCTACCGCAGCAGGCATTGGCCAGATCTGGCCTCCTGGTTGCCAAGTTCCCCAGTTTGGACTGGGAAGTCAATGAGGTTTCCTTATTGATTGGCAAGGCCAGGCTGATTATGGTTATCACCTCAGGGAGTTCCTATATTTCTTCTAAATTCTTCGATACAGGTCAATATCCCTTCTTTCCCCTTATTCATCTTTCTGTTTTTGAAATTGGACCCATCTTTGGCTCCTTAAAGATAGGTGAATTGGAGTAAGAATAGAAGATGCCTCAGAGCCCACCGAGGGCTTCCAGAACTCAGCTAATTTGTATTAACCCACGGGTCTTGCCAGCTAAACTGAGGTCTGTGAGGTTGGGATAGGATGGGTGGGATCTTGGTGGAGTTCGTATACTATTCTTAGACACCTTTGCATACGTCACCTTCCTGGGAGATAAAGGCAGCAAAGCTGGAAGTGTTTTAGTCAGAGGACCTGAGTTTAATATGTCTAGTGCATTCTACCTGGGTGACCTTGGGTCTTAAACTCTCTAGGTCTCAGTTTCTTTATTTGTGAAAAGAGGGACTTGGACTACTTGGTACTTGGCCTTTGAGGTCCCTTCCAATCTATGACCCTGCTCTCTTCTGGAGCTAATTGCCACATAGCTTTTAAAAAAAAGTTAATAATGGTCTTTGTTTTTACCCTCATTTCCAAAAGTAGCCCTTCCTCCTCTCAGAGAGTCATCCCTTAGCAATAAAAAAGAGGGAAAGAAGCAGTTCAATAAAACTAACACATTGGAAAATGCCCGATGTTAAATGCCATGTTCCATACTCATTGTCCCCCACCTCTGCAAAGAATCCCACAGCAGGTGCCTTTTCATCTACTTTCTTTGGCACCAAAGTTGGATCCTAATAATTTCACAGCATTCAGTTTGTTTTGTTATGGTTTTTCTTTCCACCTACACACTGTAGCCATTGTATTTGGGCAGCTAGGTGACTCAGTGGGTAGAGTGCTGGGCCTGAAGTTGGGAAGATTCATCTTCCTGAGGTTCAAATCTGGCCTCAGACACTTACTAACTGTATGACCCTAGACAAGTTACTTCACCCTGTTTGCCTCAGTTTCCTCATCTGTAAAATGAGCTGGATAAGGAAATGGCAAACCACTTCAGTATCTCTGCCAAGAAAACCCCACATGGGGTCACAAAGAGTCAGACATGACTGAAAGACTGAAAACAAAATAGTAGCCTTTGTGTATATGGTTTTCCTGGTTCTGCTGATTTCTCTTTGTGTGAGCTCATATCTCTTCCATCATCCTCTGTATCATCATATTCGTCATTTCTTATAGTGCAGTAATATTGCATTAGGTTTCTGTACCACGCTTTGTTTAGCTATCTCCAACTGATTGCCCTATAGCTTCATAAGTAAAACAGTGGGTACCTTTCTATGGATATATGTAGAGAGGAATGAAAGGAGGGGAGTGGACCATGAGTCCACTGAGCAGCCATATCAGACCATCTCCCTGTGCCAGAATGGAGTGGATCCTGCCCTATCTGTCTAGGCTGCTCAGAGGCATACATTACACAGGATGGCCCAAGCCCTCATCTCTGAATGAATGCCCTTATCCTTCTCCCCTCCACCTTTACCTGGTACCCAGCAGTACCTCACTTTCAGGCACATCCGTTTATGACATTTCCTTGGTCAGGGGAGCCCAGACAGGGGCCTCCCAGAATAGCAACTGCGATGTTGCCATCCCATCTGTCTCTGCAAAGACCCAGTGCCTAGTTAATCACCTCTCCTGTCTCCTTCCTGGCAGCCTTTCTCCCCCCAACACCCCTATTGCCTCCCCATCCACAGCATTCCTTAATTAGATCTGTCTGTTATGCCGTCACTCTACCCCAGGGCTTGACAATTCCCAGGCTTTCAGGCCTCATTGAGCAGTCCTTGGTCAGGGAGATTTTTTTGTCTTTTTTTGTAATGAGCTTTGCTCAGTACCAAAATGGGAATTAGATGATCCCATACCCTATTTAAAGAGGGGGAAACTGAGGCATGGTGGAGGAGCTGAGAGCACAAGTTTGTTTTTTCATTCATCAGATGCTTATTGAGTGCTTCCTGAGTTCAAGGCACCATATTGCCAAGAATTGTCCCTGGAAATAGAAGACTCACATCCTGACATTCAGCTCCATCTGTAACCCCACTTTGTTTAAGATTGGGTCTTGGAAACAATTCTATTCTCCTCCCCACTATATTTCCTGAGTAGTAGTGGAGGGGTCAAGTATGGTCTCTTTAGTCCCATCATCAGGAGTGTCTGTCAGAGGCTGGCATTGACATAGGAAAACTCCCCTGAGTTCTGGGGATTCAGGAAGAAGAGTTCCTAGTACTCGAGGTGCTCGGGGTCTCTCTCAGAGCCCAGCTTACCTGCTTACTCCATCAGGAGTTTATAGGATCAGAGATTTGGCCCTGGAAAGGGCCTTAGAAGCCACTGAGACCAGGGGCAACTAGGTGGTATAGTGAGTAGAGCACCAGCCCTGGAGTCAGGAGGACCTCAGTTCAAATCTGGCCTCAGATACTTGACACTTTTACTAGTTGTGTGACCTTGGGCAAGTCACCTAACCCCAATTGCCCTGCCTTCCCCCCTCCAAAAAATAAAATAAAATAGAAAAGAAGCCACTGAGTCTAACCCTTTTATTTTAGATGAGGAAATTGAGGCTCAGAAAGGTTGAATGACTTGCCCAGGGTCACTTAAGTCTCCCTGACTACAGATCCGGTGATCTAACCACTGTACCATACTGCCTTTCAGTTGAGGATTGGGGGGGGTGGGGTGGGGAGCTCTTGGCCTGCCAACCATTCCCCAAACTTATGTTCCATCATCTGTATTTGCCTGATTATTAATCGTCCTTTCTTCTTACTCCTCTCACTTTCATATGTCTGTCTCTCTTCCTCCTACAGCCACAATGAAAGACGGAACACATTTCTGCACCCAGTGACCGGCCAGACTCCAGAAGAAAACAAAAGATTTGACTTGAGAAAGTAAGTTCGCCCTCTCTTCTGCCACCTGTTAGACTATTGGTCACATCTGTGCCTTCTTCCTTTTGATATCTGTTGTCTATGCATCAAATGGGGAAGGGAAGAAAGATATTTAGGGTGTTCCTAAATACAGAGGCGTTGGGGGAACATCTCTAGTGTGATGCTTTCTACCACTTTCCGCAGAACTTCCAAAGATCAGGCCAGTTTACCAGACTGTAAGCCTCATAAGGGCAGGAGCCATCCCTTACTTATCATAGCATCCCCCTCAGCCCTGAGCATAGAGGTCAACAGACGTTAGGCAATTAATGTTTGTTCAGTAAAATGTTGTCGAATGCATCCATTGGGTTTAGTTCTGATGGGATGGGCTGAGAGGGAGGTCTAATGTGAGTCTTGGTGACCACAAAGGGGTTCAATGTGTAATCAGAGAGGGATCGTTTCTTGAGTAAATGACAGGGAGCTCTTTTGGAGCTCTGTTGTGCTCATAATGGAGGGCCATCTCCAGTTGTCCTTTATCTGCCACTGGGCCCAGATGGCTCTGGAGGAGAGAGTGAGGCTGGTGACTTTGCACAGCCCTTCCTCACTCAAATCCAATTCACTTGTAACCTGTGATGGCATTACCTCCCTTCCTGATGTCACAGTCCTCTTCAAGAACAAAGGATAAACAATTAACTCATTATTCACTCCTACCTTTGACTTTGGCTCCCCTAATTAAGAACTCAAGCAGGAAAATTGGGTAGAAATCATAGACAATTAAAAGGCACAGTTCTCATTATCCACCCTGACTTTTAGACTAGAGGGGAGAAAGGAGAGGGAGCTTTTGGAGCTTCTTTGCTTGCCCTGAAGCAACTTGTAGAGGTTGAGCCAATAGTTGCTGCTGCTAATTTTTCAGCAAAAGAAAGAATAGAATTCTGGGGATAATTGGAATATAGTCTTCCCTAGAATGGGATGATCTCTCGATCACTAGGACGCACTGACTTTACTTTCATTTTCAAAAAGATAACATTAAAAAAAGATAACATTTTGTTGCCTTTTTTTTTGTTTTTATTCACCTACATTTCCCAGCGTTCCCTCTTCCTTCCTGAGCACCTTGCCTTATAACTGAGGCTAAAGTGTAAAAAAGAGGGGGAAAATAATTCAGCAAAACTAACCAACACAGACAATTTTGGGGGATATTTCCTACAGTGTTCTATACCCATGATTCCCTACCTCTGCAAAGAAGTGAGGGGAGGTTCAAAGTACCAGTTTTCTACTGATGTTGACCTAAGGACCAGGAATTAGGAGAAGACAGGGAGATGGAAAAAAGGAAGAAGCGGTGGAAAGTGGTTGCTTCTTAACCATAATAATTTCCCTCTTCTCTTCCTATCTCACTTGGGGCTCAGATCTGCCTCGGACATGTCCAGTAAAACTGGTGGAAAGCGCCCGACAACCACCCCCAGTGACACAGCCAACAACAACATGGTGTCTGAGGTCCCCCCAGAGCGGCCCAATGTCAAGGTAAGTCTTTCCCCTGAGAGCCCCAGTCGGAGTCTGGGGAGACTCTAGTTAAGCCTAGGAAACTAGGCAATCTAACCAAACAGTTAACTCCAACCTTGAACTATCAGAAGGATCCAGATGGCACCCTCTTCCACCTCCTTCACCTGAGAGCTCCTTTCAGTGTTCTAAAATCCCTGAAAGGTCTGAATTTTGTGTAATTTAAAAAGAAAAAAATTTTTTCTAAGCACTTTTTTTCTGTTATTTCCTTTAATCCTCATAATAACCCTGTGAGGTAAGTATCACAGGTATACTTATCCCCATTTTAAGGATGAGAGAACTAGGCCGGATAAAGTTTTCAATCCAGAGCTTTGCACTCCCACTAGGCTTCTGAGAGATCCCAGTACCTTATAGGATCAGAGTATCCAGAACTGGATGGGACCTTAGACGCCATTTAATTCAACTCTCTCACCTTACAGATAAGGGAACAGAGGCCAGGGAGGTTAGGTGACTTATCTAGGCCACACAGTGGATTCCGACTCAGATCTTGTGACTCCAAGCTTGGTATTCCCAAGTTTAGTGCTCTTTTAAAGAGCGTTGTCCCGATTAAATCAATCCGAGAAATCTTTGCATTCCTCCCCTAAGATCCTCTCCTTTGCTATTTTTGAAATTTGCCTTGATCTCTAATGCCAACCTGAAACACCAGACTTCCTGGGCTTTTCTTGATCTTGATTCTTCGTGGACTCTTGGGTCCCACCTACCTTGCCCCATCCCCCTTTGCCATTGCCCCTGCCTCTTAATACCTGGCTCAGGCATTCACTCCCTCCCTCCCTCCCTTCTCACACCAGCTGGTACACTCTCTACACACCACAATAATACATTTTTCTAGGGCCTCTTTACAGAGAAGAAAATTTATAAATTCAGAAACAGCATACTAGGATAAGGTCATTGGAAATGCGAATTTTAAAAGTCTCTCTGGTCCTGGCCCAGGTGGGCCCTTACTTCTTTACGGATTCTGTCTAGTTACACATTCAGTTCCTGGCAGAGCATGGCTCATTAGGATTCTTTCTGCCTTGAGCATCTGCTCCCTCCTGGCCCAGAGACTGAATGCCCCCAGGCTTATTTTGGGGTGGGGGTGGGGAGCCGGACTCATCCACCTGGGTTTATTCAACCAATTGCAAACTCTTCTGATGGCATGGGGGGGATGGGGCGAGGTGAAGGTTAGCATTCTGCCCACATTACTATGCAAATCATTTGCTACCTGAAGTGTTTTCCTACCAAGAAGGAACTATGAAACAGGTACAAACAGTTCCTATAACTTCAACAACCAAAATAATTAAAGCTGAAATATAGATTACCTCCAAAGTACATGAGAGAACTTTCCTGGGATCTTAAGGAAAGAGGCTAAGTGATTTGTCCGAAGTCACACACCTATTTAGTGGCGGAGCTGAGACCAGAACCCACATTTCCTGACTCCTTCTGAGTCTTAGGCTCTGGATGTTGTGAGGGCTTCCGGGCTGAAGGAGGGAGAGAGGGAGAGAGGGATGAGGAGACAAAGCTAAAGGATCAGCACCTCCAAGCAAAGGCAGCCATCTGGAAGATGAGGCAAGGAGCTAAGAGATGTGTGAGCAAAGTTGAGTAGTTCTTCTCTGTTTCTTCTTCCCAGGCACCCCGTACTTCCCGCAAAGCTATAGCCTTTGGCAAACGTTCCAACTCCATGAAGAGAAACCCCAATGCTGCTGTCACAAAGAGTGGCTGGCTCTTCAAACAGGTACCTTTCCTCCGTGCTCCCTAAGAGACTGTGGGTGGCCCCCAGGGTTCTGTCTTGGGCCCTATCTTCATCTCCTTCTATACTGCTTCACTTGGTGGTCTGATTAGCTCCCATGGACAGTGACACCAGTCCTCTTCCTATTCCTCCAACAAGGTACTCTATCTCCAGTCTCCAGGTGTTTGCCCAATACCTGGAATTCTCTCCTTCCTCATCTCGGCCTCCTGGCTTCCTTAGCTTCATTCAAGTACTAGATAAAGTAGAAGTCCCATCTACAGAAAGACCCCCTTGAATTCTAGTGCCTTCCCTCTGGGAGTTTATCCTGTATACAATTTGTTGGTGCATAGATGTTTGCTTGTGGTCTCCTTGAGCTGCTTGAGAGCTTTATCTGTATCCTTAGCGCTTGGCTTATAGTGGGCAGTTAATCAATGTTTATTGACTGACTGACAGAGCCATCTGCTTTTTCATGTATTCTCTGAGTGACCTGAGAGGTTGTGATTTTCCCCAATGGTCCCATAGCATGTTAGCGTCAGAACAGAGTCTAGAACCAAGGCCTTGTGTTCTAGGGTCCTAGCCTCTAGAGGTCTAGGACCTCCTCCCTCACTGTTCTGTCTGCTGTACCATGTTGACAGCCATCTGTTCCTCCATGTGTCCTTCAGGCCAGCTCTGGGGTGAAGCAATGGAATAAACGCTGGTTTGTCCTGGTGGATCGATGCCTCTTCTACTACAAAGGTGAGTTTGTCTCCTCAGCCCCACCCCCAGAGAAGGGACAGCCCCAGGCTGACCTCCCATACCTTCTTTGCTGAGCCACACCTTCTGAGCTGAACACACACACACACACACACACACACACACACACACACACACACACACACATATATACACACACAGAATCTGGTTCAGTTCTTAAAGATGCCAAGGTCATCCACTGCATCCCAGGACAATTGCCAGTCATCTTGACTTTTGTCCTGCCACTGGACTTTGATGACTCTGGAAAAGAGAGTGAGGCTGATGACAACTTTGTGCTTCACTTAAATCCAATTCACTCGAAAGTCAAGACACCAGTCCATGATCGTTCCTCTTCACAAATGAAGGACGAACCGCAGTAACAATGACAAAAGTGCAGCGCCTCACACTTAGTAGGCACTTAATAAATACTTGTTCAGGAGAGGTCTAGGGCAGCCCTGGGAGAAGATACCAGGTGTGAGGCTTGTTGTGTTTGTCCTTCGTTCTCAAAGAGGACCATGACATCAGGGAAATGGTGACAGGACTTGCAGTTGACTTTGATTTGAGTGAGGCAGGTCTGTGCAAGGTCACCAGCCTCACTGTCTCCTCCAGAGCCATCTGGGCCCAGTGACCAGATATTAATCAGGATGACTGGAGATAACCCAGGATGCAATGGGAGACCCTGGCCCTTGTAGGCTCAGGCCTTTTCATGTACTCACTTAGAGTGAGGTTAACGCTCATTCAGTGAATAGGCCTCTTTAAGAACTGAGTCAAGGGATGACCCCTTTAATTAAGAAAAAAAAAAAGATAAAAAAAACAAGCTGGGAGGGGAAGAAGAAAGAAGGAAGACAACCGAATCAAATGGAAGGTACTATAGTGAGACTTCAGAGTAGATTTACAGAAGGTCCTGCCCTCCTTTTCCCTCCCTTCCAGAGAAAGTAACTCCCAACTCAGGAGAGTGCGCAGTTGGTTATCAAAACTCTCCCCTGCAACACTATTCAACTGACATTTTTAAAGAGACTTTTATGGGCAAGGAACTGTGCCAGGTGCTGTGGGTATAAAACCCAAAATGTCCTCGGGGAGCTTACATCTGGGGAGGGTGGGGCCGACATCTTGTGTACAGGTAAGCAAATCCCAAAATTCTACCAATTGGAGTGTGGGTGAGCGAAGAATCCATCAACAAGCATTTATGAAGCACCAACTGTGTGCCAGGCTCTGTGCTAAGTACTGGGGTTACAAAGAAAGACAGAACAAAAACCAATGTCCACCCTGGAGGAGCTCCCATTCTAAATGGGAGAGACTCCATGAAAATTACTGGGCACGTACAAGATATTGACATTGTTTATGGCAGGTTATCTCAGAGGGAGGTTACTCTATATACTAGTAGTTATAATTTGTTTTAAGTTTTTGTTCCTCCCAGAGCAGGGATGTTGTGTCCCCAAATATGAAAGTATTTAGATAAACATAATGCAATCATTGTAAATTTTCATATTTTAAATTTACAAGTGGGAAATGACAGGGGAAAGGAGGGGAGGAATGGAAGACCAAATATGCCTTTAACATAGGAAGTAATTCTTCTTTCCTGAGACCCATGAAACTTTGACCCTTTTCCTAAACTAGAATAAATTCATAGCATTAAATTAACTGGAGAGGGAAAATGAAAATCCAAAGACTCTAAAGTTTTGCCTTCAGTCAGATCTTATATTGACTATCATTAGTACTATTTCAATAGACTTATATGGATATTTTGTTTAGGAAGTGGTTATTCAAAACAAAATACACATATAAAAATGTATAATTTTATTTTGTGTTACACATATGTATTTGTAAAAATAATACCAAATGTATTATTATATTTTAAAATTCATAATTTAATTTTCAGTAATAGACTCTAGACTGAAGGTGGGGACCCTGTGGGCCTTGAGCCAACATGTGGCCTTCTAGGTCCTTGGGTGCAGCCTTTTGACTGAGTCCAAGCTTTACAGAACAAATCCTTTTATTAAGGAGATTTGTACCCTGAAGTTTGGATTCAGTCATAGGGTTGTACTTGAGGACCTACAGGGTCAAATGTGGCCTTGAGGCCTCAGGTTCCCTACCCCTACTCTAGACCCTTGAGGAGCACAACTTTACTTGGGATTTGTGTCCAGTGACTTTGGGCAGTAAGCTTGTTAGGGAGCTTGGCTTGAACCCTGCCACCATTCCCAAGTGACCAAAGTCCCCTTTGCCCAGATTATTCTGGGGTGTCTCACCAGCAGTGACTGAGTTGTTTTTTACTTTCATTATATACTTCCTCCCCAAAGAAGGGAACAAAATGAAGGAATAGCAGCCTCTAGATGATGAAGTTCAGGGGAATATGGCATAGATGTGAATTAGACCCAGAGTAAAGCCTCTCTGCAGCCAAAAAGGCCATTATTCCTTCCATTTCTCCCATTTGGGGATGCCAGACACCTGTCTTTCTGTTTTTCCTGGGAGCTGCCCAGTGAATCATTAACCTTGGCAAACAAACTCTGTCCCCAGTGACTCCCCCCACCCTCTGCCAGGTATCCCTACACCCCAGGCTACTATGGTTTCAGCTCAGCATGGGGTGGAGTTAGGGTGAGGTGGGGGTAGGGCATGGTAGGTAGGACCTGTCCAGGGGAGGTGAATGGTCTGCAAGAGCATAATCACAGCTGGCAGGCAATGGGGAACCCCAAGAAAGTCTCCAAAGGGGAAAGGGAAATGAGACATTTGGTAGAATCTTAAAATCCACACTTCCAGAGGAGACTGGCGTTGGGGCCTCCCAAGAGCATTCTGCTGAAGGCCCAGCTAATCTCCCTTCTGATAACTGGTCCCTGAGGTCATAGCTAATATGGCCACAGCCAAAGCCTTCTAGAACTTAGGATACTGGAGCTGGAAGGGACTTAGAGACCTTTTCTTCTGACAGAGGAGAAAAGCGAGGTACAGAGGGAGGTTAAGACCAATTGCTTTGTGAGGTAAAGGACAGGAATGAAAATAGAACAAGCCCCTGGGCTAGAGGCAACTCTAACCCTTAAAAGGTGTTTTGTTTTGTTCCCCTGGAGCCTGAAATTAAAATTGGCAGGAAGTCTTTCCAACCCAGAGGAAGAAAAGTGGTAGGAAGGGAAAGGGTCAAGGTGGACTAAGGAGAGGCCCGCTGAGCAATTGAGTAAGGCTCTGTAGGCAGAGGGCTACAGTGGGGGAGTGCTTTTCTTTTAATATGGCCTTTTATCAATGTATGCATTTTTAATCTAAGAATATTCCTCTTTCCACAGTCTGAATATTTTTAATTTGTGATAGATCAGTTTATATATAGTAAAGGCACAAAGCCTTTTGACCAGTAGCCAATTACACACAGAAAGGCCCAACTGAAAAAAAAAACAAAAAAACTAACCTACGGCCACAAACTCTTTGTCTCAATGCTGCGGAAGAGTTAAGCCCACTGTCTTTAGCACAGTGGGTCTGGCCCTGCCTTTCCCCTACCCTGCCCCCATTTGGCTTACCCAACCTTACCTCTGGTTGGCAGCTGGGGTCTGGACTATCTAATCCAAAGGGCTCCTCTGTGAGCCAGGATGAATAATTCAACATCAGGCATTGTGAACTGGATCCCCAATGGGATGAGAGAAAGAGCCAAGAGGCGGTGCTGGAGCTAGGAGGTGGGAGCCAATGCAGGGGAGCAAATTGGAGCTAGAGTCCTTCTTACTAGCCAGGGGCCTGAGGGCATACAAAGTAGCTGAGGTCCCTGCCAGGGGTCCCCTTTCCCCCACCCTGCCTCACCTCCCTGTCCCAATTATTCTTTCTCCTACAGATGAGAAGGAGGAGAGTATCCTGGGAAGCATCCCACTCCTGAGCTTCCGGGTGGGGGCTGTGCAGCCCTCGGATAACATCAGCCGAAAATATACCTTTAAGGTCAGTGGGCCACCCTGCTGGGCAGAGGCCATCCTACCCATCTCCTGCCCTCTTGTCTGCCTAGCCCTCAAATCAGGTCTTCTCAGAGGTGGTGCAGAGTGAGGAGAAGTCTCCGTTTACATGCAGGATCATAGAATTTAGAGCTGGAAAGACAGACGCCTGCTAGCCCCATCCTCTTATTTTATATATAAGGAAACTAAAGCCCAAGGTCATAGAGTTAGTGAATAGAAGAGCTGGGATTTCAGCCCATGTCCCCTGACTCCAAAACCAATGCTTTTGGTATTTATACCCTACTGGATCTGAGAAGGGATAAGAGGACTTTCCTTTCCCAGTCATCTTAGAGGAAGGCTCTGTTGGTATTGACCCAGAACACCGTGAAAGGCATTTCAGGGCTAGGATGATGCTGTGGCAGAGGCTTATCCTCTTGATGAAACTTCTACCAGGATTCTCTGATGTATGGATGCATCAACAAAACTTCTGATTTCCCAGAGGTGATAGGTGAGAGGAAGGAGTGCTATCAGCCTGCCCTCTATTCCCCCAACCCTGTCCAGTGACCTGGGGGACAGGCCTTCCATGGAGATTTTCCAACCTTGCTATGTGAAGTCATCTCTCCCTGTGCTTTTTTCTCCCTAGCATGTATTAATGTACTTCCCAGTCTTCCCGGTGGTGTTGATATGGGATCCTAAGACCGGACTCTCACACCCCAGCTGTGTATCAGGTGTTGGGATGACCAACCCAACCAAGGCATACTCTTGTACCAGGATAGTAGTGGGACACAGCCTGGCATGGTCAGCTCTTCAACCCTCCTCCCGCCCCAGTGCATAAGGATTCCCTTCTAGCATTTGTGCTGTGAGTTATTAGGAGATGTTGTGAAGCTTATGGTGCCCTGAGTTCCCCTTTAAAAAGCCCCCTTCTCAGTCTCGGGCCATCCAGAATCACGGAGCTGCAATGAGGCCACCAACCCAGCCTGTGTCTAGATAGGTTTCCCTCTCTGTCTATAAGTAGTCATTTGGCCTCTACTTGAAGATCTGCAATGCTAAAGGACTCCCTACCCCATTCCATCCTTAGATAAGTCCAAGAGGAAGTTTTATGAATTGTAATCTTCTCCTTTGTAACTTCCATCTACTGCTCCTAGCTCCATCCTCTGGGGCCAAGCAGAACAGAACCAATCCCTTGTTCAGAGATGAACTGAAGGTTGGCACTGGAAAGGACTTTCAAGGTGATTCTAGTCCAAACCCCTCATTTTACAGTTGACTCTTGCCTACGGTCACAAGGTTCTTCAACCCCAAGGATCTCATTGTCTATTCTGGGGTGAACGGTGAACGCGGCAAGCGAATTTCATCATAATAGAGAGATTTTAGCTGGACAATCCTTGTTCACCTGAGGCACGTTGTACCTTCTTCCCTTGCCTCTCAGGTGTCTTTGATGGAACTATTAGACCTCTCTGATCATTGGTTCTCCACAGAATACAGAGAAGCCAAAGCTATGGACACTAATGTTTGGACAACCAGGCCCTTCCATGGAGATGGTGGCAGGCCCCAGGAAGAGATGCCCAGTGTCTAGACTCTCTGAAATGTTTACATTCTTGACCTATTCTGTCCTTGAATTAGTGACCACTTGGTTGCAGAAAGGAATGGGCACTGTGTAGGCGTGTACTAGGCAGGAGGAGGGAATTATTTAATGGCACATAATTAGTTTCTAGTCTCCTGGGGTTATGTGTGTGTGTATATGCGTTTCGGGGGTGGGAACAGAAAGAACAATTAATAGAACCCTGACTCCTGGGAGCCCTGGCTCTGGCTGGGGAAATGGGAACGTGCTGTTTAACCAAAAACAAACCATCCTTATGTACACAGACACGCACACTCCCACAGACACACTTGTATATACACATGAACAGACTGTCTCACCCTCCCCACCAGACCTATTCGGGTACACACACACACCATCTAGGCCTAGTGGAGTTGGCTGGAGACAGCAGGCGTTTGAGAAATATTGATTGACTGACAGACTGATGCCATAAGCCCCAGACTCTTTCATCTCTTATCTTCCCTTCCCCGCCCCCACCTGGCACCCAGCCTCTTTAAAACCCAATTCAGAGAGAGCTCTGCTCATAGGCCCAAAAAGGTCCTCTCTGTGCCTGCCTATTCACTGACCCTTCCCCAGGGAGGGAAGGGGAACAGAGACAGAGAGGAGGCTTGTCCAGCAGTGGCCACCAAGGGAACTCTTGGATCCTTAATAATGCAGAGTCAGAGTCTATTCTTGCCTAGTCTAGTGCCAAGTATACGAACCTCTTCCTGGCCAATGGAGCAAACCTTAGGGAGTTGAGGTGGTCTTTGGACTTTTATGGCACCACTCTCCATTTGGGGAATTTTTCTAGTCATGTTCCCTAACCTTTTTCCCCCAGGCTCCTCCAGTCTTCAGCATCTCTCTAGATGAGGGTTCTTTCCTTTCCTTGGGGGTCATGGATCCCTTTGACAGTCTAGTGAAACTTATGGACCCCTTCTCTGAATAATGTTTCCCCCCCCAATTTATTAATTTATTTATTTTTAGTTTTCAACATTCACTTCCATAAGTTTTGAATTTTCTCCCCCTCCCTCTCTCCTCCCTCCCCAAGATGGCATGCAATCTGATATGGATTCTCTACATACTGAATAATGTTTTTAAATGTATAAAATAAAATGCATAGTATTACAAAGGAAACCAATTATGTTAATATATAATTATTGAAAGTTTATTTTTAAACAATATCACAGACCCCAAGTAAAGAGCCCCTGCTCTAAACCCGATCTTTTCTCTTCTTTCTTCCCAGGTCCCACTCTGAATCATAAAATGGTTTTTTTTTAATTTTTAAAGATTTTTAACACTTTTTTTTTCTAATTTTGAGTTCCAAATTCTCTCCTCTCCAGCCCCTCCCCCACCCACTGAGAAGGCAAACAAAGTGAATCATAGACTATTAAAGTTAGAAAGATTCTTAGAGATTATCTAGTCTATTCCCGTCATTTTACAGATGAAGAAACTGAGGCCCAGAAAGGAAAAGCACCCACACATAGTAGGTGCCAAATAAATATTTGATTTGAATCAAATTGAATCGTTCCACCTGCCCAAAGTCACAAAGTTAGAAGGTGGGTTTGACAAGATGCTTTCTGATGTTCCTCCTAGCTCAGAGATTTTTTGAGCAGGCAAAGTGGCAGAACCAGGGTTCAGACAGAAATCTTCAGCCTCTAAGACCAGTATTTTTTCCTCTATACCCCACTCCTTTCCTCTGAAATTATTTTTGCTTTGAAGGCATCCTCTACTTCCTTCACACAGACACGTTCTGTCTCTAGCTTGATTGGTTTCGTTCTGCAATGGCACGTTCTCCTCCCTTCCTCCTTTTGTGTCTTCCAAGAGAGCTCCTCATGTAAAAGATGCTCCATAAGTATTTGTCGAATTAATGAATTAATTCCTTTAGTCTTTACTCCCCCCAGCCTCCAGATACTTTCCTATCTTTCCTCCTCCACGGTGCCTGTTTAGGGTTCTATTCTTGGCTGGACTGATTGGTCACAGCAACTCTTTATTTTTGAGAGTCAGTCTCAAAAAAATGACTAGTCCCCAGGAGAAGACCCAGGCCTAGCCCTTGGGGAACTCCCATGGTCTGATGGGGAAGGTGCAGTTTCAGCTCTCAGAGAATTCCTAGTCTGATTCAATAATTTAACTCAAGAAGTATTTGTTAAGTGCTGACTATGTGTCGGTTACTGTGCTAAGCCCTGTAAGTTAAACTCTGACTGTCAATGAAGGGATAGTGTAGGCAGAGCTAGCCCAAGAGTTCTGATTTCATGTTCCATGCTTTAATTCCCAGTCCCAACACCCTTGATGCTGGCTCCTCCATTCAGCAGGGGATGGTAGGCACTACTGAGCAAAGCCTCTAAGAGATCTGTGCTATCCTAAAAGAAAGTAGGGCTGTGGCTGACTACCTCTCTCTGCCTTTCTGCCCCCTTTCCTGTCCTATTCCTTGTTCCTCTCTCTCTCCTCCTCCCTACTGTTTCTCTTCTTCTCCCCTCTGGTGGTTGGTTGACTGCCCTTCTGCCTTCTTCCCTTACCTACTCCTTGCTCCTTCTCTATATCCACCCTTCTACTGTTTCTCTTCTCCTCCCCTCTGGTGGTTCGTTGACCTGTTCTCTATCTCTTCTCCTTCTCATCGCGTGAGGATCCCCCTCCTCTGGACAGGAGCTCTCCTCCGGGTTCCCGCCCGCTGTGCCCACCTGTGGCCACCGACTAGGTAGTATGTCCCACCCATGTAACAGTGCATGCCCCCTTGCATGCCTGTGGAGATAGAGGCTTGGTTATCTTCCCTTTATCCCACCCCCCACTGGAGAAATGGTACCAATTTCTTAGGCGGAAAGCCAAGGGATGGACTTGTAGGTGCCAGGCAATGGAATCTCCCTCAAATCCAGGGTGATTGTCCTTAGAGTAAAATAAAGAATCAAAAGGAAAGTGGGGGAAATGGGCATGCTTAATTGTCCTGCCTCTGGTGTGACTGCTACAACTCCCTCAGGAGCAGGTAGGCAGACTGAAATGAGCACCTGGATCATGGTTGGAGTATCTGGGATAGCTCTGGGTGTTTCCCCCCCACCCCAGCCCCCATCATTGGCCCTGAGCACCAAATATGAGAGGAGTGGCCCGGGAATGACCCTCTTGCCTGCCTGTTTGGTGGGCTTTGGTGTCTTCTCTTTACAGGTGACGGTGTGCTGGGCAGGAGAGGCCAGGGCCAATCCCACAAACTGCCTCTCCCCGCAGGCTGAGCATGCTGGGGTCCGCACCTATTTCTTCAGTGCCGAGAGCCCTGAGGAGCAGGACTCCTGGATCCAGGCCATGGGTGAGGCAGCCCGGGTACAGATTCCCCCAGCTCAGAGGTCAGCCCCTCAAGCTGTTCGCCACAGGTAAGCACCATTGGGCTAAACCCTGTGTGGAGGAGGAGGGAGGGATGGTGGGAAGGTGTCAAGGAAGGAGGACACTCAGAATCCTCCTCATTCTCATCCCCCTGACCTTCCCAATGCTACTGCCAGTGAGGTTTCTAAAGGCCATTTTACCTATCTGCCTACCTCCACTGCTTTTGACCTAGCATTGACAGGGGGAACCTACTTCTCAAGGGATGGTCTGCCACAAGCACCTATTAGGCACTTACAATGTCCTAGACAAGAACAGTCCCTACCTTTAGGAAGCTTACATCCTGATGGGGAAGGCAAAACACATGTACTCGCGCGCGCGCGCGCACACACACACATATGTATATGTAAGATAGATATGAACTCAGCCAGAAATGGATTGTCATGCTCAGGTTCCTACAAGAAGGTCAGTATAGCTAGATCACAGAGTTGGTGGAAATGAGTAAGATGTTAGATTTATTTGCTGGAAAAGTAAGAAGAGGCCAGGTTATGAAGAGCTTTAAAAGCCAAACAGAGAAATTTATATTTGATCCTAGCAGTAAGGGGGATCTACTTCAGCTCATGGAACAAGGGATTGACATGGTCAGACCCACGCTTTAGGAATATCTCTTTGGTGGTGGATGGTGGGATGAATGAAATGGGGAGAGAGGAGGCAGGGAGATCAATTGTAATTGTCCTCTGTTTGGCATTCAAAGCCCTTCATGACCTAGACCCCTCCTGCTTTTCCAGTCTTCCTACACCTTACACTCGGCCAGATACTCTGACTCAGTGACGCTGGCCTCCTGGCTATTCCACGAACAACACACTCCTCTACTCTGATTATTAACCTCCTAGACTTCCTTTAATTACCAACTAAAATCCAATCTTATACAGGAAACCTTCCTTAACGCTTTTTAATTCTAGTACCTTCTGTTTGTTAATTATTTCCAACTTATCCTGTATATAGTTTGTTTTTATATGTGTGTGTGTATACATATATATTTGTTCGCTTTTTTCTCTTCCATTAGTTATGAGCTCTCTGAGGGCAGGGACTGTCTTTTGCTTTTTTTTTTTTTTGTATCCCTAGCACAAAGCACAGGGCACATAGTAGGTACTTAATAAGTATTGATTGATTAATTGGTAGTCCTAGTAAGAGGTGAGGACCTATACAAGAGTAGTGTATGTATGAGCGCAGAGAAAGAGGAGGGATTTATATACTACAGATGGGAGGAACAAGTTCTTTAGTCATTGTCTATTGTCCTATAAACTTGACATTCAGGAAGTTCACTTGGTCATTTTATTTATTTTCATTCATTCATTCATTCATTCATTCATTCATTCATTTATTCTGTGGCTGCTATGCAACCATATTTCTTCTGATTCAATAGAGGTGGTCATCCCCCTCCATTTCACAAGTGAAAACCTGCTGTCCTGTTCCCTCTCCTTCTCTCCCATATCAACTAATGCCAGTGTTTGTGCCTATGACTTATGATGTCTTCACCAACTTCCCATCTCTCCAAGTTGGTAGAGTCTGGGACCGAACAACAGGTCTAACAGGGTCTGACCAGCTGCCTGTGGATCCTTAAATAAGAAAGTCAATCCCTTCTGTTGAACCCAGTCCCTGGGCAGAGCCCTGCTTGTACTGGTCCCTGGATATGGGTCTTGAGAGAGTAAGGTCTTGATGCTGGAGACAGGTTCCCATCCGATGGAAGAGACAGCCACTGGCCTCTGGGAGCTGGGGGATGAATGAATGAATATTTAAGTGCTTACTTTGTGCAAGGCCCTCTGCTAAGTGCTAGGGATGCAAATGCAAAAGAGTCATTTTTCACATCTTCCAGGTGCTAATAAAATTAGGGGAGACCATTGGAGGCATTTCTTCCCTGATCCTGGTGGGAGCTACACAGACTTCTCTGAGAGGGAGATGAACATTATTGGCCTTGGGGAGTTCTTAGTCTGATAGAGGAAGCACCGTGGCTCAGGGAACTCTCAGTTTGATGCGGAAAAGTTAGTTTCTTCTGAGGTCAGTGGGGGAGATGTAACCATCACCCTCAGGGAGCTTCCTGTCTCAAAGGCTAAGAGACTTTGGGCTACTTACAAAGGAGGACACCAGCAAGCACATATATACTTGAATATAACAAGCAGTGATATACAATTTAGTATAATGTGGAGGCAGAGCCTTTTTCATAGCTATGTTTTAAAGGGTAGGAGGAATGTGGATTGGCAGAGAAGAAAGGAGAGGAGAAGAGAAGGGAAAAGAGAGGAGGAGGAGATCTGTGTGAACAACTGCTGTATGCTAGAGCTGGAGTACTTAACCTGAGGCCCATGGATAGATTTCAAAGGATCTTGAAGAAAAAAAAATCATCCTTATTTTCAAGAACCTCTAACTGATATTTAGCTTTTCCTTTAATTTTTTAAGAACATTAATCTGAGAAGGGGCCCCTGGGCTTCCCCAGGCTGCCAAAGGGGTCTGTGATATACATTAAAAAGGTTAAGAACCCCTGGGATAGAGAGAGCTTGGCAAGGACTCATAAGGTTTATATGAACCCATGTGGCTGGAGCAAAGCAAGAGTGGGGTAGACCCCAGGAAGCCTAAATCCTGCTACCTTGAGCCTTTCTGTTTTTGTTGGTCCTTTCTTCCTCACTTTCCTTTCCTTTCCTAACCCTGCTTCAGCACTGGGAAGGGGCTGGATCTACTGACAGGTACACCTTCGGCCTCCCGCAGCCTTGAGAAGCCAGACTCGGAGAATATCCCACCCAGCAAACACCACCATCATCACCATCAGCCCCGAAACAGCATCCCCAAACCAGAGCCAGAGTCCAAGACACGAGGGGAAGGAGATGGCCGAGGCTGTGAGAAGACAGAGCGGAAGCTGGAGCGACCAGAAGTCAAGAAAGAACCATTGTTGAAAGCCAATGGTGTCCCGACTGGACCAGAACCAGCGTTAGAGCCAGGCAGCCCCTACCCAGAAGCCCCGCGAGTGCCTCCTGGTGGGGAGCGAGGGACCCAACCCAATGGCTGGCAATATAGTTCACCCAGCAGGCCAGGCAGCACTGCTTTTCCACCCCAGGATGGGGAGAGCATCGGGCACCGTCGGAGCTTCCCACCCCGAACAAACCTAGATAAGATCGCTCAGCGCAAGAGCTCCATGAACCAGCTACAGCAGTGGGTGAACCTACGTCGGGGAGCACCACCACCTGAGGATCTTAGGAGGTAAGGCCTGGTTGGAGTGGGGAGGCTTGGGAATAGGGTTGGCAGGGTGCCTGCTTGGGAACAGAGCCATGTTATTGAGTAAAATAGGTTTATGGACCCCACCAGCTCAGCCCAGACCTATTCCACTCTCTCACCTCCCTATCTTTGAAGTTTTCATTCCTATCCTTGGTGGTGTCTCCCTAAGGGAGTGGCACTGGTAACATCTTGGTTCTGCTAAACTTATCACCTATGTGATTTTTCCCCTGAACATCATTTTCTTCATCTTTAAAAGAAAAGGGCGGGGAGGATTATGCTGGACCTATGACCTCTAAGTTACATTTCCAACTCCAAATCTAGGGTTCTCTGATTCTATTCTACAACTCGTTTGACCCTGAGCAAGTTAAGTAATTCCTCTTGGCCTCAGTTTCCTCAACTGTAAAATGAGAAATCTCTGAAGTTTCTTCTAGCTCTAAGCTCCTCTGACCCTACTCGGGACCATTTTTCTGGGCAGGCCTAAGAGAGCGCAAGCAGTAGTTCCATGAGTGCCCGGGTGTTTGGCCCTTGGTCTGGCATCCTCTAGGTCTGGATAACCTTCTCAGAGAACACCTTGGTCTCTGCCTAGAGATATTTCCATTCTAGTACGAGTCCTGGGATCTTCTTCCATTTATGCTGAGGTGTAAATGAAAAATGTCTGTATGCTCTTGGGGAGGCTGACTTTTCATTTAAAAAGAAGCCAGAAAGATGTAAGTTGAAGAGTAGGATTCTAGGCAGCAATGGGCTGGTTGAGGATGTGAATGGTATTGCTGTTCCATGTGGGGGAAGGGTAGAGGGAAGGGAGAATGTCCTTCCCTGGCTCCTGAAACGGGATCATAGATCTGGAGCGAAAATGAACCTTAGGGGCTATCTAATTTTACAGATGAGGAGACCGAGGCCACACGGGTGGTAAATAGCAGAGACTTTGTTCAGACTAGAGCCAGATCCCATGCTCTGTACCTTATACCGCATGGATACACACACCTTGGATACACCATGGATACACCTTATACCCCACCTACGTGTGCGGCCAGCACTAGATAGTCATTTACTCCCTGCTCTTGGGTGTTCTGTTGGTTGTGATATAAGGACAACCAGGTGTTGAAGTGGACAGAGTGCCAGAGTCAGAGTCAAGAAGACCTGAGTTCAAATCCAGTCTCAGATACTTGCTAGCTAGTGACCCTGTCTGCCCCATTTCCTGATCTGTAAAATGGGGATGATAGTAGTACCTCCCGACTCCCCTCGCGGGGTTATTGAGGAGATCAAGTGAGATGATGCGCGTGACACATCTTGCACATTCTAAAGATGCTAGCTATTATGGTTATTACTGCTACTCCTAACTTGGAGGATACAGAATGGGGAGAGGGAAGGAGGGATGGAGGAATAGTGGTGGAAGCGGAGAAACGCCCAGCAGTCTGATGTGATAGAAAAACTGTTGGCCCAGGGCTGGGGGACTTACTGACTTGGTGACCCTAGGGGAGTCATCTGAATTCTTCCAGCCTCAGTTTCCTCATCTGTAAAGTGAGGCAGTAAGACCAGATCAAAGGGTTCATGAGATTATGACTTTAGAGTTGGGAAATGCCTCAGAGATCAGTTACCCTCTTTTTTTTTTTTTTTTTTGCTGATCTCACTGGCTCAGTTATTGTCTTGTATGCTTGCTAAGCGTCAAGCTCTGCGTGCTGGGAATATGAACAGAAAATCGAGATCGTCTCTCTGCTGACGGCTCACATTCTAATTGGAGGAGATCCCATATATAGGAGAGTGCTGTCACAGAGCAGATGGAAAGGCTCCGGGGTCTGGTAGCAGGAGGACAAATGACAATGCCGCAAGGGTTTGGAGGGCCTGGTAGCAGGGCAGAGGGTACCTGGGGGTCCCCCATCCTTTCAGAAGGATGGTTGTTTGTCATTCTGTGCTGTTGAAACAGTGTGAGCAGTCATGTCTTCTCCCAACCAGAAGCCTGGAGGGTCACAAGCATTGGAAAGAGGAGATACTGGTGGGATCTAAGCTGGAGGCAGGATGAGGCATTGGGAAAGGGTTCCCCACCACCCTTGCTGGTTTGATCAGCTCTGTCTTCGAGTTCCCAGATGTGGATGGGTGGACTTTGGGCTAGGGTGGTAGGTTCTGCCCTCCAGGGCCTGGTGATTCCCCAAACTGTATATATTCAGCCTTTATCCCTCTCCTAAAATCTCATCACACATCATCACCCGTATATCCCATAGATATATCAAGCTTAACTGAACTCATGATCTCTCCCTGCCCCCAACCCATCCTTCTCTCAAACGTCCGTGCTTTGGTTGAGAGCACTACTAGGCTTCTAGTTACCTAGATTTGTAAACTGGGAGCTATCCTTGAATGTTCTCTCTCCCCCACCCCCACCCCTACATCTAGTCAGTGTCTGGTCAGCTTTACAATGGTAGCATCTCTCATCCTCTTCTCAGGACTACTAGATTGGCTCAGGCCCTTGTCACCTCTTACCCAGACAATAGCCTCCAACATTGGTCTTCTGGCCTCCACTATCCCCTCTGCAATCCATCCTCCACCAAGCTGTCAAAGTCACCCTCCTAAAGCATGTGGATCATCTCAAAGACTGCTGGCTTCTGTCAAAGCAAGGAGGGTTTTAGTTAGCCCTAGGAGAGAACTTTCTGGCAGGGAAGTCGATGAATAAACACCAGAATTGGTCCCTGGGGAAGCTGTAGAAGAATAACTCATTTATACTGGTTTTGTAAGACAGTACCCATAGTGGCTGGGTGGTGCAGTGGATAAAGTGCTGGGCGTGGACTCAGGAAGACCTGGGACAAGTGTCAGACAAGTAACTACTAGTTGTGTGACCCTGGGCAAGTCACTTAACCTGTTTGCCTCAGTTTCCCCATCGGTAAAATGAACTGGAGAAGGAAATGGCAAACCACTCCAGTATCTTTGCCAAGGAAAACCCCAAATGAGGTCTCAAAGAGGCAGACATCACTGAAAATGACTGAACAACAGCTAGATTGTAGTGGGGAGAAAGCTGGCCGTGGACTCAGGAATGTCTGGGTACAAATATTCCTAACCCCACTTCTGATACATATTAGCTATGTGATCCTGAACAAATCATCAACTAGTTCAGTGACGCAGGCAATGCTCAGACTGTGGGTTGCAGAAGAGGTGCTGATTGCATTGGAGGAGAGAGGTTCCTCATTAGGAATTCCCTATCCAGATGAAATCATAGGTTCGGTACAAAAGAAAATATATCCTGGGCTTTACTGTCAGCGTAGTTCTTTTCTTACAGCAATTCTGCATGGCAGAGAGGTAGGATAAGGGCTATTATCCCCATTTTACAACTTAGAAAATTGAGGACCCCCCCCCATACAACGCATGCCAGACCCAGGATCTCTTGACTCTAAGACCAGTCATGTTTCCACTCTAGCACTCTTACTCTATATGTATGTAATATTATGCATATGTGGAGACATGATTAATCCATTCTATAAAAGAGATATTTTCTTACTAATGGATTTGCACGTGGATTTGAAGACCCCTGACTTAGAATAAGGAGGCCCTGTGGCTTAGTGGCTCACAGGTTGAGAACTCCTGGATGATCCCTATGGGCTCTTTCAACGTCTTGATAAGTTACAGATTTGTGATTCTATCCTCTCCCTATTTTTTTTCAGCCCCTCCAGGTTCTACCCTGTGTCCCGCCGAGTCCCTGACTATTATGGCGCTTACTCCCCCCAGTACCCAGACGATTACCAGTACTACCCTCCCGGGGTGCGCCCAGACAGTATCTGCTCAATGCCAGCCTATGATCGGATCAGCCCACCCTGGACCTTGGAGGAGAAGCGCCACTCCTTCCGAAATGGGGGCAGCACCGCCTACCAGCTCCGGGAGTGGAAGGAACCTCCTGGCTATGGGCGCCAGGACGGCACCGTCTGGATCCCCAGCCCTGCCCGGCAGCCCGTCTACTATGATGAACTGGACGCTGCCTCGGGTTCCCTTCGCCGCCTCTCCCTGCAGCCTCGTTCCCACTCCGTGCCCCGGTCACCTAGTCAAGGATCTTACAGCCGGGCTCGCGTCTACTCCCCTGCTCGGTCACCGAGTGCCCGCTTTGAGCGACTGCCGCCTCGGAGCGAGGACATCTATGCAGACCCTGCTGCCTATGTGATGAGGAGATCTGTCAGCTCCCCCAAGGTGAGCCTCCCTAACTCCAGTCCTGCCCTTTGCCGCGCACCACCCCCCCACTCCAGGGCTCTAAGGAAGACCTCTAGGGGAGACACAGGAGGAAGGAGGAATGAAGGGGAGAGAATCTGTGAAGGCACATATAGGGGAAACAGCATGTTGAAATCCTCGGAAGACTTGAGTTTAGTACTGGCTCTTCTTTTCATTAACCCTTCTGGCTCTGGGCCAGCCACTTCATTTCCCTAGGCCTTACCCTTCTCGGTCATAAAAATAAGTTAAGGGGATTGGACCAGATCATCTCCAAGCTCTCTTCCAGTTTTTCTGTCTATAAGACACTAAGCCAGCGTACAGGGAAAATGGCTCTCTGCCAACCTATCGACATCAGTCCCTCTGTTCATTAAATTGTAACCTCCTTGAGGGCAAGGACGGTCTTTTGCTTCTTTTTATATCCCCAACACTTAGTCCAGTGCCTGGCACATAGTGGGTGTTTATTAATAAATAAACTAATTAATAAATTAATTTTAAAAATAAAATATTAACTAAATATTAATATATTATATATAAAATGATATATTATATATAATTATTAAATTAACAAATCATTAAATAAATGTTTATTGACTGATTGTTTATCAGCAGGGACCTTGCCCTTTGTGCCATTTACTGTGCTGCAAACCATGTTCTCTTACATCTGTCCATGTGGGAAGGGAGAGAAGGAACTGCTTGTTCTTTCAGGACTTGATCCCCATTGTCAGAGAGGGAGCAGCTGGTGTCGCCTTCTGCATGGGCTCTGCCCCTTGGAGGGAGTGGGGAGGATGTCCTCAGTTAGACATATTGCTGAGAAGTCCATATCATGATGACCTTATCACCTCATCTGCTTTGTCTTCCAGTATGATTACCTGGGTGACCGGCGGCCTGTCCCTGCAGGAATATTCCCTTACAACTATCCACCATCCCCCACTGTTCATGATAAAATGGTATGTTCTTCCCTCCCACCACTCCCTTCTCAGATCTCTTTCCCTTCTTCCCTCCTACCTGCCCCCAACCTTGAAGGCTGAGTTGGGACAGTTGTCAGACATGCCTTGGGCCTGATGCTGGACTCATTTGTCTCTTAGAAAGTAGCTGTAGGACATCATCTCTGCTCACCTCCTCATCTGAGCCTGGCATCAATTAGCACAGAAGTCCCACTCTGCCCCTATACAGCGTATCCTTCCCTGGACCCTTGGATGAATGAGCAAAGGGAATCCCTAAAGGAATTTTGAACTCCAGGCATCTTACCATGACTGATAGCTCCTCTCCAGGATATGGGAGAGGGGCCATAGACCGGGGACCCTGGCGATGAGGAGAGACAGGAAGATCATTCCCAGGGTCATGGCTAGGCTGGCTCCAGGCAAAGGAAATGAGTAACCTGCTGAGATTGCAGCTCTGCCCTCAGCTCCTCCCTGAAGCATACCCCTAGGATTTATCTGCTTCAGAAATGTCCACTGTTTTCTAATGCCATTCTAGGTGACATTAATTAAGGGAGAAGCTCTAGGGGCATAGTAGATGGGGGGAGCCTCCCCCATATAAGTCTCCCAATCTCTTTATTCCTCTCTCCTCATCCCATTTCTACCTCTTCCTGGAATTTTCTCTCCTGAGGCTTCCAGATGCCCAGAACAGATGTTTTACCTAAAGAAACAGCTTTGCCACTGTGTGACAGCTAGGTGACCTTCCTCAAGTCATTTCACTGCTGTGGACTTCAGTGTCCTGATATGTGAAATGACAAGGTTGGATTCTTTAAATTTCTCCTTTAGCTTTTAACTCCCGCATCCTTTATGATATCGGAAAGAATCCCTTCTCTAGATCCCCCAGGAACCCAGCTCTGAGCCTACTCCCCACAAGAAGAGCCCAGGAAGATGATAGCAGCAGAAATAGAAGCCACCTAGTTGGTTCTTTGTCCTCCTGCTTCCTACTCCTATCCAGTCCTACCACAGACCAGCTTGATATTCCAGGATCTTCCTCCTTTCCCAGCTCCCAGGTTCACTTTCCCTCCACTCCCAGCTCAGACAGAGAAGACCCCAGGATCAGTTGGGAAGGGTTGTTCACTCGGAGTCTGAGCAGCCTGGACATCCCCCAGGCCAGGGGCAGTGAGGGTGGTCCTGACTCAGGGAGATAGGCAGGAGGGCATTGTTCAAGGGACAACTGCCCTTCTAGTGGGGAGTGTCCTATGGAGAACTGCTGGAAAAACAAACCCGACCTGCCTCTAAACATTGTCATCTTTTCCCACCTACCCTGGCAGTCCCTTTTCTGGGATCCCTCAGGACCCAGAGAAGCTCCTCCTTGTCCTTGCCCAACTAACACCTAACTGCTTTGCCTCTTCTTCTCTGTTGTTTTTGTTTGTCCTGTTCCTGTTTGCTTGTGTTGCTGGTGGGGGGCCTCTTGGCCTCTTGGTAGGACGAACTTTTAGATCTTCACTTGCAAAGAAACCTAGAGTATTTGGATCAGCAGGTAGGCCAGAGCTGGTGCGTCCCTCTCCATCGTGATCCCTCCTGTTTCCTCTCCTGGCCCCTCCTCACCCTGCGCTGTCCTCTACCCCACCCTCCCTCCCCATCCCCCATCCCTCATCCACCACCCTCCATTTTATAATCTTTGTTGGCATGCCCAGGATACAACAAAGTGGCTGGTCTTTTTTTTTGTTTGTTTGTTTGCTCCTACGCCCTTCCTCTTCAGGGACCTTTAGGGCTGGGGGTGGTGAGGAAGAGAGAGAACCATAAAGGATAACATGAATAATGAATACCACCTCCTGTTTTATAACACGCAGCCCTAGACTAACCCCAGAAGGCAGATGGGAATTTGTATTTTTCCAGGAGTAGAGAAGGGAGTAGCTGTGGCCTGAGCCTTTGCAGAGAAAGACAGCCTCAGACCTAGGCATGTGCCCAGCCCGCCCTACAAACGTTTGTTCCTCTGTATCTAGCACTATGGGCAAGGCAGAGTAGCAGCGACAGCAGATTTCTTCTCCCTGTTGTCCAGAAAGGGTCAACTCTGCTATGTCCCTTCTGCTATGCCTCAGCTATGTTTTCAAAAGGCATTTGTGCTTGTCTTAGCTGGTCTTACCAAGTTGGAAAGGTCTAGAGAGTAAGGAGACCAGCCTGGCTAAGTTCATTGCGTGATACTGGCCACTATACAATGAATGTCTTTGACTACAGCAACCCATAGAGGCCATCTGCTAAGGTTTGCTGAGCTCCAGTCCATATCAGTGGAAGGAAGGCGTGACCACACTGACTTAAATCTCAGGTCTTTAAAGTATCCTAGGAAGGGTGAACTCTATAATATGTCACCTGAAGCCCAGCAAAATTAAGCATCTTGTTTAAGACCAAGCTTTAGCAGAAATAGGTTTGAGACTCAAGGGTCCTGACTCCCAAGGTGCCTCCCTGTCTCTTATGGCTGAGAAGGTCATGAGAACTACCCTTCTTGTCTTTAGCTCAATTTAACAAATATTGATGGAACATCTTATCCAGCCAAATACTCTTCTAGGTCTTTCCTGGTTTGGAAATGGACTTCTTTTCTGGAAGCCTATGCCAGAGGCAGGGGATCCCTGGTAGGGCGCCGTTCAGTCGTTTTTCAGTAACGTCTGACTCTTTGTGACTGCATTTGGGGTTTTCTCAGCAAAGATACTGGAGTGGTTTACCATTTTTTTTCTCCAGCTCATTTTATAGATGAGGAAACTGAGGCAAACAGGGTTAAGTGACTTGCCCAGGGTCGCACAGCTAGTGTCTGAGGCTGGATTTGAACTCAGGGAGAGGTGTCTTCCTGACTACAGTTACAGCACTCTATCCACTGCACCACCCAGCAGCCCTTACAAAGTTGAAAAGGGGTTGTCAAGTCAATAAGCATTTACTAAATGCCTATGATGTGCTAAGCACTAGAAATGAACAGAAAAATGAAAACTGTCCCTTCCCTGAATGAGCTCACATTCTAATGGAGGAGACAACATGAAAACAACTATTTACCAACAAGAAATAGAATAAATCAGAGATCATCTCAGAGGGAAGGCTAGATCAAGGGGGATCAGGAAAGTCTGCTTGAAGAAGGCGGGATTTCAGCTGAGACTTAAAGGTCTTTACCTGGGACTTGAAGGTTTGTGAGCTGGTTGATAGAGGAAGTTCCTCCGTCAATGAAATCTCGGAATCTTCAAGTGCTGACATGCATCTAATCTGTGCCCATCATGGGCTTAGGCACTCTGGGGATGAAGAATCCAGAAAACTTGGTCTTTGTCCCTTGGGAGCTGACATTCCTATTTCCACATCAATGAAGGGAGGTGGGCCATGGCCAAATCATTTCCTCTTTCCTGGCCTGTTTCCTCATTTGTAAATTATAGATCAGTGGTTTTCAAATTGTTTGGTCTCAGGATCCCTTTATGCTTTAAAAAATATTACTACTATATTAAAAATGATTGAGCACCCCCTCTCCAAAAGAGCTTTTTTTATCTGGATTATATGTCTCGATATTTACTGTATTACAAATTAAAACATCTTAGTGTCATATGAAAAATAATTTTGTCCTTATGGACACTCTCAAAAAGTCTTGGGGTAGGTAGGTTCCCAAGCCACACTTTGATTACAACTAGACTAAAGAGGTGATTTCTCTGAGTACTTTCCCAGCTCTGAATCTTTGAATCCCTTAGAGAGAATCCCCCAGCCTCCATTCTGATCCCAGCCGCAGGATACCAGACCTGCATGGGATTCTGCAAGGAGGGAGCATTAGCCCCACTCCTGACCCCAGCTCCTTCTAACATGTGACACCTGGGCTTCTCTCTCCTTTGGCGCTATCCTGTCAGAACCTAACAAGAGGAGAGTTATGTCCCTTCCTGTAGCACTTCCTGCCCGAAGACAAAGGCTATTCCATCAATCTGGATGCTTCTCAGAAATTGATTTTTCACGTGGCTACCCTGCAGATGAGATGATCGCTTAGAATAATGCCTCACGTTCACTGTTATTTCTCATACTCTGTCAGTCAACAGGTATGCTTGGAGCACTTGCTACATTTACAAGGCACTGTGTTAGCTAGGATCTTTTAGCAGAGAAGTGATGGGGAACGTACTGAATCAGGGATTAAAAACTCAGATTCCAATCCCAGCTCTGCCCCTGTGAAAGTCACATAAGCTCTATGGGCCTCAGTTTCCTCATCTGTAAAATGAGCTGGAGAAGGAAATAGCAAACCACTCCAGTATTTTTGCCAAAAAAAACCCCAAATGAGGTCACAAATCTTCAGACATAACTGAAAAATGTGGACCGACGACGCCCTCACTTACTTCTCCCACATTTCCACAAACACATCTGACCAGGAGAGGTTAGGGGCAGAGTTGAGTGAAAGGCCTTATATGAGGTAAGTCAGTGTGGCCTTTAGCATAGCCTTGAAGAAGATAAAGAAGTTCCAGGGCTAATGGTTTTTAAGACTAGTGCAAACATTTATCTTCCTATTTCTGCCTCCTCAGCTGAAAGGCAGATTCAACTCCTCCAGACTCTGGAATGGAGACTAAGGACCACATGTGTGTTTGGGTAGAGCTAAAGGGTGTGTGAAGGGGAGGCATAAATCTCTAAGTAAGAGGACTTCTCCATGACTACAGTCCCACCACTAGCCCCGGTTATGTGATTCCAGGGAAAGAACACTGTATTTGGAGTCAGAACTTGGGCTCAAAGCCCAGCTTGGCCACCAACTAATTGTGTGACCTTGGGAAAACCTCTTCACATGTTTCTCCTAACCTGTCTACCTCCTAGCTGCCTCCCAGACCTGCTCCCTTCTTCCCTTCCCTATAAAATTCCTCTGTGTTTTGCTCTCTTCTCCTTTGGAATGATTGAGTTAAAGGGACACGGTCAAAGACATTTCCTAACCTATTTGTCCTCTGATGTTCCTGCTCTAAAAACGTGCAGAGGGCATCCATGTGCTTTTCTTACCATTAAAAAAAAATTCGGCATTTTCCCCTTTTGTGTCCCTAATGCACCTTGAAATTTAGAGATCCAGCAGGTTAAAAAAAAATAAAAGGAATCCTGCCTTTGGTTTCATCTTAATAGCAACAGAACGCCATTTGATGCAGACTCGTTTCCTGATCCTGTTCCATGTCATTTTATGTCTCCGCTGCACACTTGGCCGTGACTCGGCAGGCTGGATTGGATGACCCTCCAAGGCCCAGAGCCGAATTCCCATCAGCCTCTGTTGTCCCTTTAACATAGCTTGCTTGGTTCAGCCTCCTTGTTTGCTCTTCAGCCTCATCCAAGCTCTCCCTGGATGCAACAGAAACGGCCCAGCTCTGGAAACTGTGATTAGCGATCTCGTTTTACTGTAGAGACATCAGAGGTGGGGTGGGATTGGGGAAAAAAGCTGCGGGCACCTGTTTGTGGAAGGTCTATGTGTCCAACAGGGGTTTGGTTTTTGGCTCATCCCTTATTTGGTTTAGTTCAAAATTTCAGGAGAGCAGCCATTTCAGCAGCGAGCCGAAGGGATTTAGCCAGATCAGGCCTCTGTTACCTTGCAGAATGTGCCTACTTGTATTCTGTGAACTGAGCAGCATGGGGAGCTGGAGCAACAGGAACAGGGAAGGGGACGTGGCTTTGGTTGATCTCACTGGGGCCCTGGAAGAGTGGCAGATTGGTGGTGGTGTTGTTGTCTGTTCGTTTGTTTAAATCTTGTCTGCACAGGTATGGTAGCTTCCTGCCCCTCCTTATAGCCCCCATTGTAAGGTAGCTGTGATGCATCTCCTAAGGCCAATTTCAGGAAGAGGAAACCAAGAGAAACATAGATGAGCCCCACCAGAGGGGTGTCTAGATGCCCAGAAAGAAAGCTGACAGCTTGCCGCTTGCCCCTCATCCTAAACCGAGCCCAAGGTCACATCAAGTGGCATAGGTTGGGAAGCCTGGCACCAAGAAGTGTGTGTGTGTGTGTGTGTGCTCGGTTATGTATGTATGCTTGTGTGCTTGTCTGTCTGAACTGTCCCTTCCTCCCTTTGCTGCAGATGAATGAGAGTGAGACTCTCATCAGTATGGTGAACCGAATGGTGGAAAATTCTTCCCCCAGGGCCCAGCTATTCATGCAAGTAAGACCCCTGCCTAGCAGCATTCATTGCTGATGTCATTCCAGCTGCTTGTGCATGGCAGAACCAACCCATCCAGGAGCAGGGGCTTCATCTGCCTCGTGCTTCCATTTACCAAGCGTCATCTCCATTGAAATGTGCTCAGCCCGACTTCCTTTTCTCAGCATCATCATGGCTCTGGTGCTCTTCACTTCCATGGAGAACATCAAAGCCCATTTGCCACTCCATCAAAGCCATCCATGCAGCACCTGGCCAATGCCAACATCTCATGCTGCCCTGGGATCATCAGTCCTCTGGGGGTGGGTAGGCATTGTCTTTCACTTCCCAGAACTCCTGTTTTGAAAAATCTTCTCACTTCTTGACAGGAGCAGATTGGGCTAAGGGTTTGGCTAGGACTGTTCAGAGCCATCCCAATGCCAGGAACCTAGGGGAATGATATGGCCTTCTCACCGTGTGGGATTTCCTAGCCATAGAATCCCTTCTGAGCTCTTGTCACTTCTGAGTGTAGGCTGAGCTCTGTCTGGTTCTCTGTCTAGTAGCGCTGGCTCTCGAACATTTTCATCCTACATTGCTACCATTACTCTTCACAACAGAAGCACCCCCTTCCCCAACAGTCAGCTTACAGTCCCTGCTGCCACCCAAGTGAGTCATTCAAAGTCACAGCACTCTGATTTCCCTCCATCTCAGCACTGCAGCAGACCTTGAAAGGTAGAGGGCAGGAATTCCAGGGGGAGGGGCCAAGAGGTGAGTGTGACCAGCATCTCCAAGTCATTCCTACAATCCACCTGACTTCAGAGGACAAGAGGCAGGAGAGTCCCCAGCTCAGTAGTGGGGACTGAGGCACAGACCAAGAAAACCAAAGTCCTTCAGCCAGTAGAACAGAGCATGGCTCAGGCCAGATTTTGGAGCCCAAGCCAGAGATACTGATGAAGTTGGCCTTGAACAACAGCTGGATGAAAGCTGGGAGGTCGGCATCCTCACCACCTCCAGCCTTATCATCTCTGCCATAGTAACCAGCTTTCTCTCCAACAGGTTCCTTCTTACTCAGAGGTGTTCCGGGATGGTGTCCATACCTACAAGTTAAACGAGCAAGATACTGATGTAAGAGCTTCCTCTGTCCAGTCTAGGCTCCTCCTGCTGTCATCTCTCATCTGCCCTCTCCTCCACGGAGGTTCCCTTTCCACCCATCTCTCTTGCCATTGGTTTTCCATCCATTTGACTCACACCCTTTGTCACAGACACAACCCACCCAACTTCTCTCATCTCCTCCAGCCCAATTGCTCTCTTTTCTTCCTTCCTTCCTTTCTTGTTTCTGTGTACACCTTTCTCAGGCTCGGATCCCAGCCCCAAGTTTTACACAGGTGGAAGAGTGGGTTATCCTTAGGCCTATGACTATGAAACATGGGATTTATGGAGGGGGGAGGAGGGAAGAGGAAAAACCAATTAGCCAGGATTTATTGGCCACTTATTCTGTAGTTCCTGCTTCCAAAGAGCTGATAATCTTCCAGGGAGACAGTGTGGCTCAATGGAAAGAGCACTGACTCTGAAGCCAGGGGACCTGAGTTTAAACCTTTGATGCTTACTACCTGTGTGACCTCAGATGATGAGTCAGTTAACTTCCCAGAACATCAGTTTCCTCATTCATGACTTTAGAGTGGTAAGCTATGTAGAAATGAGAGGCTTAGACCAAATGGCCTCTGAGGTCCTATCCGGCTCTAGAACTATACCCTTTGATCTTAGCTGGGAAGACAATACTGCATGCGTGGAAGGATAAATTAGCCTCTTGCAGAAGAGGCAGCTAGCAATGTAATGGATAAAGCATCAGACTTGGAGTCAGAAAGATCTGAGTTCTAATCCAGCTTCAGGGACTTCCTAGCTGTGTGACCTTGGACAAGTCATTTAACCTCCATCTACCTCAGTTTCTTCATCTGTAAATTCAACATAACAGCAGGATCTATCTTGTAGGGTATATACATATATCTCATTTGATAAAAATTTGATTTATTTGATATATTTATAAATCAATTTATTTGATATATATTTGATTTGATATGTAATTGATTTAATATACATTTATTTGATATATATATATATATGTATGTGTGTGTATATATATATGTGTATATATGTGTGTGTGTATATATATGTGTGTGTGTATATATATATATGTGTATATATATATATATGTATATATACACACACATGTATTTAAGTACTATGCACAGTGCCTGGCACATTTTGTTGCTGTTCATTTGCTTCAGTCATGTCTGACTCTTCATAACCCCATTTGGGGTTTTCTTAGCAAAGATTTTGGAGTGGTTTGCCAGCTCATTTTACAGCTGAGGAAACTGAGGCAAACAGGGTGAAGTGACTTGCCCAGGGTCACATAGTAAAGTGTCCAAGGCCAGATTTGAACTCAGGAAGACGAATCTCCCTGACTCCAGGACCAGCGCTCTATACACTGCACCACCTAGATGCCCATGCCTGACATTCAGCCCAAGCCTTCCTGAGTCCTAGGCTAGCCCTCTGTCATCTCCACCGTGCTATCCCTCTACTGCAAGGGTTGTTACTCCATTTTACAGATGAAGAAACTGAAGATCAGAGAAGTTAAGTGAATTGCCCAGGATCACAGCTAGTAAGAGGCAGAACTGGGCCTCGAACCCAGTTCCAGTGTGCTTTCTACTATGCTAGTCACTTCAAATTGAGCACCAAGGAAGGAACTACTGGGCACAATAAAATCTCAGTTCCTCCAGGAACATGTTTGTGCCCCCTTTCCCAATGGGATCTTCCAAAATGAGGGACCCATCCTTTGTTTCTCTGTTGCCTAGGTAACTATGGAGTCCACAGAATTTTAGAAAGCCCAGGGCACTGGGGGATGTGGTGGATCCCAGTGGGGTGGTAGTATCTGGTGAATGAGCCCAGTCAACTCAGCTCCCCAGACCCCATGATTTAAATTTCTTATCTTCCTCTTTTTTTCTTTGGACCTCAGAAGCTTCTGGGCAAGCTATGTGAGCAGAACAAGGTGGTGAGAGAGCAGGACCGGCTTGTACAGCAGCTCCGGGCAGAGAAGGTGAGGGTCCCGAAGGTGTCCCAAGATTGATGGAATGGGCCAGAGAGGTGGGGCAAAGGCTTACTCAGAGGGCATCTGGGCTGCCATCTCTATCCATCCACAGCAGAGGAATGAATGCTTCTATTATTCCTCCAGTTGAGCTCTCCTCCACTCAGTGGCTTGGGGAAAACAGGGCAGGTTTAAAGCTTTGCTTGAATAAGCTGGTTAAATCCCCATGAAACCAAATGGCATGGGCCTCATCATCCTCCGGGGGGAATTCAGACACTTCTCATCACCCTTTCTCTCCCCATCCCCAGGAGAGCCTGGAAAGTGCTTTGATGGGCACCCACCAGGAGATGGAGATGTTTGGGAGCCAGCCCGCCTATCCTGAGAAGCTACTGCATAAAAAGGAATCCTTGCAGAACCAGCTGATCAACATTCGGGTCGAGTTGTCCCAGGCCACTACGGTAACTGGGGGAGGGGAGGAACGTTTCTCCTCATCAGCTCCCAGAAACTCAGCCTTATAGGAAACCCACCTGTCCCTGGAGGGCAGTGAGGAGCAGGGCATCCCTTTCTGGCCCGTGGTAAATGGTAGCCTTGTAAATAAATAACAGGCATATTAGCTTATTATTAGATGAGATCATCCCCTTTCCCACTAACAAGGTAACATTGGGACTCATCCTGAAGAGGAGTGGGGGAGTGTGAGGCCCAAGAGGCCTTTATTTCCCTGGCCGTCTTACTGCCTTTATTGCCAATGCCCATCCCTACCCCGTGGAGACCAGAGTGCAGAGAGGAGAGAAGCTGCTCAGTTGGCAAGGCAGCCCATCACCAGTGAGAAATAGAATGCTCTGAGAGCACAGCAACTCAGGTACCAAGAGTCCTGGCTCTGTCCCTTACTGCCTGTGGGATCCTGGAGAAATGACCTCATCTCTCTCAGCCTCCACTCCCTTAGCTGTAAAATGAGGGGGTTGGACAGGACAGCCTCTAAAGTCCCTCCCAGCTGTAAATCAGGCCTCTGTGATCTCATGACAAGAGGCATGGTGGGGAAAGCATGCTTCACATTCTAGCTCTGTGGCTTTCTTTTTGCCCAAAAGCAAGCCACCCCTCTGGGCCTCAGTTGCCTCGTCTGTAAAATGAAGGAGTTGGACGGGATGAGTGCTGAGGTTACCCCTTCTTCCCCCACATTGGATGATCCCGTGACTCCAGGGCATGAAGCCTCCTCCTGGCTGGGGCACAGTTTACTAACAGGCTCTCCTCTTTGTTGCCTTCTCCCTGCCTAAGTTTCTTTGCTTTTTAGCCAACTGGAACCATCAGGCCTGGGGTGAGGGAGGACACAGAATTAACCTCTTCCTGCCCACCCGCATGCTTTTTACTTTTAAGCTCTTACTTTCAACTAACATCCCCCAGTGAGGGAGGAGTGATTTCTGTTCTGGTTCTTTTGCTAGAGGCTGTATATATGATGGGGGGCTGGGGGTGGGGAGGGAAAGGAGAAAGGACTCTCCTACCTCCCACCATGATTTAACCAACACTAGGGTTTGTTTCCTGGGCCCTTTTCCTTTTTGCTCTCCAATTGCCTCCAAGGACTTTCCATGCTCAACGTGGGTTTGGCCTCCATCTCCAGATCATCTGGCTCCTGCTTCCCAGGACTGGGGGGGGAGGGGGAACTTCTTGGTGATGAGGCTTTCTCAGCTATCCTCCCCTCCCTACTTGCTACAGGCTTTGACTAACAGCACCATAGAGTATGAAACTCTAGAGGGGGAGGTCTCTGCCCTGCATGATGACCTTTGGGAGCAGCTCAACTTGGACATCCAGGTGAGCAGGGCCCTAGGATAGGTGGGGGAGGGGGGAAGGGAGGGGAAGTCTGGCAGGGCCCCTTTAATCCAGGACAAAAGGGACTTTGTCATCTTTCTCATTTGCCTTAAAGGCCAGGACGTTAAAAGAAGAGAAGCTTTCAGGGGCAAGATACTAGTAGGCTTCAAGTCTGGATGGTCCTTAAAGATGACCAGATGTCCATCTCCACGGAGAGAGTAGAACATGAGGAGCAGGCATTCAGGTTAGAGACAAGACTTCCTGACTACAAGGTTTAAAACCCAGGAAGGTAATGGAAGGAGCTGTGTAACCTCCTTTCTTGAAGAATTTAAGAACAGAAGAGACATTTATCTGTTTGGTTTCTTTGTACACTGGCCTGGAGGCAGGGGCATGACTATGGTGACCTATGGCATCTGGTTACTTCATAGCACTGTCTGTCTTGCATGAAGGCCTACCTTTTCCTCAGCTAGCTCTGCCAACCACATCTCTCACCCTCTAACAAACTCTCTACCCCTCTTTCCCATCTCTCTCTGCTTACCTGTAGTTCCCCTGGTCCTAATCTCCACTCCTACTGTGGAGCTGGTCAGTTATGGAACCAGCGAGTCATGACCTCTTCAGAAGAGCAGGCCTAGAATGCCATAGTGAGGTACACTGTAAACACTGAAAATAAAAAATAAAACCACCACTGCATCTAATTCATGAGATATTTAAACATGCAGTAGCCTTTGCCTTGGCCACTTGCCCTATAGTCTAGGTCAGGGGTGGAGAACCTGTGGCCTTGAGGCCACATGAAGTTTGGATTCAGTCAAGGGCTGCACTTGAGGACCTGGAGGGCCACATGTGGCCTGATTTGTTCTGTAAAGCATGGATTTAGTCAAAGGGCCACACTTGAGGACTTGGAGGGCCACATGTGGCCTGATTTGTTCTGTGAAGCATGGATTTAGTCAAAGGGCCACACTTGAGGACTTGGAGGGCCACATGTGGCCTGACTTGTTCTGTGAAGTTTTGGTGCAGTCAAAGGGCTGCACTTGAGGACTTAGAGGGCCGCAGGTTCCCCACCCCTGGTCTGGGTTATCTCTTTTGTGGGAAGGCAATGTGATAGATAGTGGGGAGGAGCCCTCCACTTGGAGTGAGGAGGGCCTGTGATTCATTCTTGCTTTGGACTCTTAGGAACTGTATCACTCTAAGAGCAAGATGCTTGATCTAGGATTCTTGATCTGGGTGTAAGCACACTGGCACTACCTACCTCGCAGGGCTGTTGTGAGAAAAGCCCTTCATCAACCTTAAAGCACTACAGAAATACAAATTATTAGATTAGATTAGAAGCAGCTGATAGTACAGTGAATAGAGTGCTGACCTTAAGTCAGGAAGACTTGAGTTCAAATTTGAATTTAGCCATTTACTAGTTGTATGACCTTGGACAAGTCACTTAACCCCTCTCCACCTCAGTTTTCCCATCTGTAAAACAGGGATACTAAATGTACGCACTTGTCAGGGTTGTGAGGATCAAATGAGATAATATTTGTAAAGCACTTTACAAACTCTTAAGCACTATATAAATGCCAGCTATTATTATGAATACTAAAAAATAGTATGCATGTAATCTCCAAGGATTATTGTAAATATAGGTCTAGGGAAATGCTATTATCACAAGAGGGGAATGGGGGGTTAATACAATAAACTGGAGGTGAAGGTCTGAATATTGCCCCTGTGGAACCCACTAGCTTATAGACAGGGTGAAATCATGTGAATGGCACTGGATTTTGGGGTCAGAAAACCTGGGTTTGAATCTAAGGTCTGTCACTAAGCTAGATGACCTTGGGTAAGTAACTTCATTTTTTTGTGTTTCAATTTCCTAATCTTGGTTATGGTAGAGTCAGACCAGGCTAGGGAATCCTCAGGTTAGATTCTAGGGCTCAATACCATGGTCCTAAGTGTGCTCAGAGTGTCTGAGCCCCTTTCCTTCCACTGTTTGTTCAAAGCGACTTTTCCTATAAGTCATGAGCTCTGTCTCCTCTCTCCCCACTCTCCAAATTGCTCCAAGGGAGGCTGTTTCATAGAAGATGCTGAGTGGGGAGGAGGCCGCCTATGGGAAAAATGAGCCACATTGCTGGCCCCACCTTGAGAGTCAGTCCCCAAGCATTTGTTAAGGGTTTACTGTATGCCAGGCATTGTGCTGAGAGCTTCAGATACAAAGAAAGTCATAAGCAGTCCCTGACCTTAAGGTGCTGTAATGCTAATGTGGGAGAGGTGGCATGTAAATAACTATGCACATACAGTGTATACAAGGCAGCGAGGCAGTGCTGGGCCTGGAGTCAGGAGGACCTGAGTTCAAATTGAACCTTAGACATTTTCTAGCTGTGTGATCCTGGGCAAATCACTTGACCCTGTTTGCTTCAGTTTCCTCATTTATAAAATGAGTTGGAGAAGGAAATGGCAAACCACTCTAGTCTCTTTGCCAAGAAAACCCCAAAAGGGGTCACGAAGAGTCAGACACAACTAATTGACTAAACGACAACAAACTAAAGGAAGTCTTTGGGGGAAGGTACTTGTTATATTAGTTAAGTTTTCCAGGGACAGATGGATTTTGAGCTGAGTTTGAAAGGAAGCCAGGGAGGTGAGGAGACATTGTGGGAATAGCCAGGCATGGGGGACGGTCAATACAAAGACATGAAGTCAAAAGATGGAACTCTGTGTGCAAGGAAAAATTAGAAAGCCAATGAAGTTGGACCACGGAGTAAGTGGAGAGGAGCAAAGAATACGAAAACTGGTGATTGTGAAGAAATGTAAATAAGTCAAGTAGAGGATTTGGTATTTGATTCTGGAGAGTCAGAAGGTTCCTGCTTGCTCCCAGGCCTAGGCTTAGAGACTGAAAGGAGAGGGGGATGATTAAGGGATCTTACGCTAGGGAGATGCATGCCTGGAGGACAGGGCTGGAGAGCCCAGGAAGGACAGGGAATGTTGGATGAGGGAGATTCATAGCTGTCTGCTTTGCATTTATGCCCCTGGCTTTTTCAGAATGAGGTCCTTAACCGGCAAATCCAAAAGGAGATCTGGAGGATCCAGGATGTGATGGAAGGCCTTCGGAAGAACAACCCATCCCGGGGCACAGATACTGCCAAGCACCGAGGTGGGCATTCTTCCCCTCTGTTGCCTGGCCTTGCCTTCAAGGACCCGAGCGCTATGGGCCTGACCATAACCCTCGGCATCCCCCAGCTTGAGCAGTGTCTTTATGGTGCCCTTGACTTCCCACTCTGCCATAGGGCCTCCTGGTTCTTTAGTCATTCACAATGCATTCGCGACAAGTGTCTTCTAAGAGCCCTGGAACTATCCCCTTTTCCCTAGAGTTGAATAATCTCCCCCACACAGGTGAGGGACACTCCCGGATGACCAGACCCCCTAAATAGAATATCTAAGGGCTCAAGCTCCTACAATTCCGTCTCCTCCCCCTGAAAAAATGCAAAAAGTACAAGTTTCCCCCTCTGGCTCATTTCTTACCTTATCCCAACGGAACTCTGGGCTAGTTTTTTTGTTTTGGTTTGGTTTTTTAGCCATCTCTGGGACAGCACTGTTCCCTCTGTGACCCTAGCCCACTGGATTGACCCTTCCACTATCCTCAAGTTATTGTTTAGGAGAGACAGACAAATCTATCCCTTTAAATAGTCTAAGCACTGGCTTTGGGCCCCTATGTCCAGCCTTTTTGCAATAGCTCCCAGGCCCACCTACTCCAACACTTACCTGTCTCCTCTTCTTTTCTCCCAAGGAGGGCTTGGCCCTTCAGCCACCTTCAGCTCCAATAGCCCTGCAAGTCCCCTCAGCTCAGCCAGCCTCACCAGCCCCCTGAGCCCATTCTCGATGGTGTCTGGCTCCCAGGGGTCTCCCACTAAGCCTGGGCCTCATGAGGTAAGAAAAAAAGGAACCCCAGTATTTGGGGAGGGAAGGAGAAGGGAGGAGAGGAAATCTTCAAGCTGCACAAATTACCCATCTGTTCTACCTCCTTTTAAGCATTTAGACTTATTCCTTTAAACCTCTTTAAAGTTGTCTC
The DNA here is from genome assembly GCF_011100635.1 of Trichosurus vulpecula. NCBI lineage: Eukaryota > Metazoa > Chordata > Mammalia > Diprotodontia > Phalangeridae > Trichosurus > Trichosurus vulpecula. The sequence goes on along the minus strand of NC_050576.1, from coordinate 105,378,216 downwards.
TCCTTGTTGTACTCCCCTACCCCACCTATCCTGTGTTCTTTCCTCTGTATTTCACCTTTCGCGTCCATCACTCGGATCCCTTCGTAGGGAGAGCACTTTCCTGATGGCTTTGAGCTCTGTGGTACTCCTGAGCACCAACTTGAGAAGCAAAGCATGCTGGTACCTTGGTACCTTGACCAGAACTGAGGTCCAGAGCTTCTGTTGGTGAGAAGGTCCAGGTTAAGAGTCTGTGATGTGATCAGTCAGCATCTGTTGCCTTCCTTGCTACTCTGCTAATCACTAGAGGGTTACAAAGAAATAAAACACTCTTAGAATCATTGAAAGATGAAAATTTAAAACCCAAGAAGCATTCAGAAAAAAAGTGTAAAGCTGGGCATAATTAAGTATGAGGCTGCTTGGGAGGGAGAAGAGGGAAAAGATCTATTTGCATAGGAGGTGTCAGAGAAGGACATGGAGGAGACAGACAGCCAGGATGTGGAAAGGCAGAGGAGCAAAGGGAGGGACATTCCACTTGGGGGAAACAGCTCAGAGATGGGAGTGAGCCTGAGGCGCCCGTGGAACCAGGCGTTGGGCTCACCTGGCTCAGTTCACCTCTCTGACACTTAACAGCTGTGGGATCAGGGCCAGGCCACTTACACTCTGTGACTAAAGTGGCAGATCCCTGTCTCCCACAGAAAAATGATCTCTTTTATGTGAAAGTCTTTGCAGACCCTGAAGGGCCGTGTAGACATTGGCCATTATTTTTATTTTACTGAGTAGTCATGAGAAAAAAGCCTGGATGGATAGGGTGGGGTCAGATAGGAGAAGGTCTTGGATGCTAGAGAGGGAACTTTAGACTAGAAGCTGGGTTAGCATCCCAGGACAAAGGTGAAGCTGACTTGTCCAAAGGGGATGATGGTCTGGTTTTGTTTTTATTAGGACATCATCCCTGTCATCTCATGAGAGACAGTGTGGTATCATAGAAAGTGAGTAGTGCCTGAGGGTTGGGAGACTTGGGTCTTACTTCAGCTCTGCCACGAAGTTACTTTGTGACTTTAGGAAAGTGACTTTAACCTCTCTGGATCTCAGTTTCCTCACAGGTAAATGAGGAGGTTGAATTAGTAGGTGCCTAAGGTCCCTTTGGGGGCAGCTAGGTGGTGCAGTGGATAGTGCTGGACCTGAAGTCAGGAAGACTCATCTTTCTGAGTTCAAATGCGGCCTCAGACACTTACTAGCTGTATGACCCTGGGCAATTCACTTTATCCTGTTTGCCTCAGTTTTCTCATCTGTAAAATGAGCTGGAGAAAGAAATGACAAACCACTCCAGTATCTTTGCCAAAAAAAAACCCCAAAGGGGGTCACGAAGAGTTGGAAAAAACCGAACCTCAATAACAACAAGGTTCCCTTTAGAGCTAACATTCTATGGTTCCTTGGTTCCACTAACACTCTCTTCTGTCCTCTTCTCAGCTGCCGCTCTTGCTCATAACACTCTGGCTTCCTCTCTGCCTCAGGAACCTGGCCCTCCTCGGCCTCCCCTCCCCAAAGCGTATGTCCCCCTGGAGTCTCCTCCAACAGTCCCTCCGCTCCCTAGTGAAAGCCGCTTCTGGCCGCACCCCAACTCTCCCTCCTGGCACCGAAGTGGCGAGACAGCCAGGGGCCAGGTACCCACTCTCTGCACTCCCTGGTGGGTAGGGGAAAGGGAAGGGGGTGCAAATGGGGGAGAGAACCAGGGTGAGGGTGGACAAGGCAACAGGAATGGAGTCCCTGTCCCCCCCCCTTTTTATTCTAACTTTCCAACAGCTCCGTTGCTTTTGGGCTTCCTGCCCAGCTGAATCTGGGGTAAGGAAAGAGACAGTCCAGAGCACTATACAGGTCCCTCTTTCCCCTCTGTCCTCTCTGGACAGGCTGGCACATGGGCCCTCTACTCCCTCACCACCCCACCCCCTACCAGGTGAAGCCCAAAGGCAGCCAAGGATGGACAGCCAGTGGAGGAGAAAGGATAGCGGCTCTTGTCTGTGGCACCATCCTGTTCTTAGCTCATTCCTAGACAGCCTTGGTTCCCATTCCTTGCCTCACTCGTAGTCTCGTTTCTGTTCTTCCTGATGGGGATTTGCCTGGCCTCTTCCCCAGGCCTAATCTCTCTCCAGGCAATAAATACTTAAGTAATCTTCTTTTCTACCACCCCTTCTAGCTTTTAATTCTTGCTTGGGACCCCCCTCAGGGATCTGAATAGGCTTTGGAGAGATAATATAGCATAATAGACTCAAAGTCAGGACACCTAAAGTCTAGTTTCAGCTCTGCCAAATACTACCTGTGTGACGTTGAACAATTACTTAATCTCTCTGGGTCTCAGTTTTCTCAACTGTAAAATAAAGAAATTGGACTAGGTAACCTCTAGGATCTCTCCCCGCTCTAAATCTTCAATCCTATGATCCCATAAGGAGCTCTGTGAGCCTGTGTTCTGTGCCCATAAACCCTCATGGGATCCCATTAAGGATGCCCCACTGGCCCCCGTTGACTCAAGTCCAAGATGGAGTGCCGAAAGTTCCTTCCCCACATCGCAGGGCACTATCCCCCTCCTCACCCAGCCTCTTCCTGCAATACGATAAATAAGAGTGTCAGCTGAATCTTTCCACAGCACTTTGCGGAATGACTGGGCAGGTTGAGGTAGCTGCCCACTGTTGTGGACTGAGAAGCCCCTCAGGAACCAGAGTTCCCCATTACATCCCAAGATGTGCTAGTGGTCCATATTTCTCTCCCAGGATACAGGTGGGATGCCCAACGGGCTTTAAAGGAGATTCTGAGAAGAATGGTCCTGAATGAGAAATGCAGGCCCTTCACCTTGGCATTAGTCTGCTCTCCCCACTAAGCTCTTCTGTCATCTCTTCCCCAGCCAAAGGGAAGCTACGAGCAGAGCAAGAAGGACCCTCACCAGACATCTCCTTCGGATGCCCCCAGAGACATCAGCCTCATGCCCACCAGACAAGAGCTGGAGGCTGATAAGCAGGCAGCTCTCAATAAAGGTATGTCCCATTTACATCATTCCCTGCACCAAGGCAAGGAAGCATTTTATTGAGATGGGTGGTTTAGGAGTCAAGATTCCTGGATTTTCATCTTCACCTTGGGCAGATTTGAATCTTTTAAGACTTCACTGTCCTCCTATGGTGGTGGTGTGATATGTGGATAGTGTGCTGTGATATGTCATATGGTATAGGCTATACGGTATATGATATCTCATCCCAGAGGCATCAAACTGTGGCCATTTGCAAAAGAAGCAGGTTAAAATGTAGTCAGGAAATGTTTGACAAATAAATAAAAATACAACCTAGATAATGTTAATTTGTGGTTTTCCAGGTCAACATGTACCTGTTTCTGTTTGAGTTTGATACTGGTCTATCCTGTCTCTTGTCTGGCTCTTGGGACTATGAAAAGACCTAAGGATGTCCTCTGTTTCCAGGAAATTCTGCTCCCCCTCCAGCTACCCTTCTGTGTTGAACACTCTCCCCTTCTAATTCCTCTCAGTTGGCATCGTGCCCCCTCGGACAAAGTCACCCACTGATGAGGAGGTAGCGCCGTCAACAGTGGTGAGGAGGAGTGCCGGTGGGCTTCCCAATGGACCTGTCTCCCGGGTAAGTACCTGACCTGGCAGACAGAGGGGTGGAGGAAGGGGAGGGAAAGCAGAACTCGAGAACCATGAGATCAGAAATATAGAGCTGGGAGGGACCTAAGAGGTCATTGAGTCCAACCACTTCATTTGACAGATGAGGAAATTGAGGCCAGTGGGGTCAAGCGATTTACCCAAGGTCAAACAAGCCTAAGTGGCAGAGTTAGGATTTGAACTCAGGTCTTCTGACTATAAGTCCAGCACCCTTTTCATTGCTCTGTACCATATAGTACCCAACTAACACCAGAAAGCTATGTCTCAGCGACACCTATTGCACTTCCTCTCCTGCAGCATGCTAAGAGAAAGGAAATAGAGTCCCTTCCTTCATAGAGCTTCCCATCTGACTAGGGAAACGGTTGCAGGATCTCAGAGTTGCAGGAGACCTCAGAGGTCATGTAGTCCAGCCCACGTCTGCCACTTTACTATACACCTGGCGAGTGATCTTCCAAAGAGGACAGGAAAGTGAGGCAGCCCATTCACTTTTGAACAGATCTCCTAGTCAGGACATTGTCCCTTATATCAAGCCTGAATCTGCCTCTCTATCATTTCCACCTCTTGCTCTAGTCCTCATTCTTGGGGAACTCACAGCCTGTTGGGAAGGGGTGAGGGGGCTCAGTCATTCCCCTCAAGGAGCTGCCAGTCTGATGGGAGAGAGAAGAAAGATGACTGTGATAACTCAGGGCTTTCCCTATCAGTGAGTGGAGCTGTCCAAGCAGAGGCTGGGCAGACCTCTTGTCTCGGATGATTTAGAGGAGATCCCTTCTGCAGGTAGGCTAGATGGCCTCTGGGGTCTCTTCCAACTCTGCCATTCTAAAAAGATGTGGGAAAGTTTACAGAGAATTTTCCCAAAGTGCAGTGAACATAATGCAAACATACTCAGGGATGCAGAATGAAACAGTGATTGGAGTGGAATTAGGGATCAATCTAGGAAGGCTCTCCGAAGGAGGTGACTTTTGAGCCAAGGCAGGAGTTGGGAATGGCCGAGGGTGGGTGAGGGAACGAAGGGAGCCATCCAGCACCTCCCCCTCCCCTCCACACACACACACACCCACCCCACCCCCCTCCCAGCAGGAGCGTCCCAAGAGTGCAATGTTTCCCAACGAGGTGAAGGCCAAGATGAGTGTGGAGGAGCAGATCGACCGCATGAGGCGGCATCAGAGCAGCTCCATGAAGGAGAAGCGTCGGAGCCTACAACTCCCAGCTGGCCCATCCCCTGACCCCACTGCCCGACCCTCCTACAAAGTGGTAAAACTCCCCCAGCCACCCCATGGGCATAGGGGGCTGTGAGACTCCCCTGCTCCCTGGGCATGGCCAGCCCTGGCCAGTGGGCATTGTTGGGTAAGGGTGGGAAACTCCTCACTGGGATGACTGGGAGAGGCCTTACTGGGTGCCTGGAAGGTCCACTTTAAATAGAGTGCAATTCAACAAGCCTTTGCAAGGGGCTTACCAGATGCAAGGCGCCACCATGCTGGGCATTATGGAGAAAGAACAGAAGAAAATATAAGCTATGGTTCCTACCTCAAGGAGCTTGCAATCTATTTGGGAAGACAGGATGCTCATGTGGGACATTTAGAGTTTGATATGAGGCAAAATAGAATCAAGGAACAATGTTGTGTGGTGAGTCGTAGGAATAGTGAGGGAGAAGGGAGGCCAGTGGTGGCCAGAGTTATAAGGGAAGGCTTCTTGGAGAACATGGAACTTGAGCTGGGTTGTGATGGATGGATATGCTTCAGACAGGTAGGAGAAGAGAAGACCGTATTCTAGCCAGGGAAGAGGACATTAGTGAGCTTTCAGAGCCAGAAGGGGATCATAATAGCAACCTAGTTCCAGAGCTGGAACAGACCTCAGAGGTCATCTAGTCCAGAAGAGGAAATTGAGGCCCGTTAAATGATTTGCCCAACGTCACAGGTAGGGTCTCTTTTTGGGACCATGAGAAGCCAGCTTGCCTATTCCAGAAAGTAGGAAAAAAGTGAGAGAGGAAATCGTTTAGATAGGATGGGGCCAAATTATGAAAGGCTTTGGAAGAGGACCAAGAAGTGGAGTTTAGGAGAGTCACACCTGGTGGGTGACAGGGGAGGGGCAGGGCAGGGGGGACACAGGCCCCAAGTGGCCATGGCTGTGCTGGCTCCCAGGTGCGCCGTCACCGCAGCATCCATGAGGTGGACATCTCCAACTTGGAGGCAGCACTGCGGGCAGAGGAGCCTGGTGGACAGGCCTATGAGACGCCCCAGGAAGAGATTGCCCGACTTCGAAAGATGGAACTGGAACCCCAACACTATGATGTGGACATCACCAAGGAGGTAAGAAGCAACTCCTGCCTCCCCACTTGGGGGCCAAGGGCAGGGAGCAACCTGTAATCTCCGGATCCTCACGCCCATAGCTCTCCACACCCGACAAAGTCTTCATCCCCGAACGGTACATTGAGCTGGAGCCAGAAACCCCCCTGAGCCCAGAAGAGATGAAGGAGAAGCAGAAAAAAGTGGAAAGGATCAAAACCCTCATTGCCAAATCCAGGTGACTAGGCTTGGGAGTGGGAGGAGGCAGCGGCATCGCCTGTTCTATCCCCATCCTCACCCTTAGTAACCCAGGAAACTCTGGGGCTTAGTGCCTTCGAGGCTCACTTGTCCCTAGAGCCTCCTAGTGCCTTCGAGGCTCACTTGTCCCTAGCGCTTCTGGCTCTGTGTTTTCTGGTTCCTCCTAAGTGCCATAGGCTCCATGCCTGCCCAGCTCTGGGGCTAGGGAGCTGGGAGAAGAGAAGGTCATGGCCTCACATGCGGGCTGTCTGCCCATAAACATCCGGCACCATGTCCAAGACAAAACCAGAGGCCTGGCCTGCGTGCCTTTCTTACACACTCATCCCTCCCATTGCCCTGTTGGGAGTCCTTTCTCCCTTTAAAACAGCCCTTGTTCATTTTAACTTGGTTACACTCAGATGATGGTGCTGGGGAATGCACCAACTATCTTCCCCTTCAGCATATATTCTTAGGGATAGTTTGCCTCCAGTAGAATGGAAACTCCCTGAAGACAAGGTCCTCTTCAATCTAGTACTTCTATCCTAGCACCCAGCACAGTGTTTGGGACGTGGTAGGTGCTGAATCAAGGTTTGCTGTTTGATTGATTGTTACCGTGGGAAGCATCCTCACCAACTCTCTGCACCCCAGGGGAGCTTAACGTTTTTGGTGTCCCAGACCTCTTTAGTAGTCTGGTGAAGCCTATGGACCCCTTCTCAAGATAATGTTTTGAAATGTATAACATGAAATACTTAAGATGACAAAGGAGACTAATTATTGGAATATAGCTATCAAAAGAATGTCTAAAATAATTTTATGAACCCCAGGTTAAAGACACATACAGCCTAGTCTAAAGTAGCATAGACACAGCTACCTGAAGGGCCCTTGTATCACCTTGGCCCTCCGTGGGTATGTGTCTGTGCTTCCCCAGTATGCAGAACATGGTGCCCATGGGCGAGGGCGACTCGGTGGACGCGCCACAGGACCCCGAGACCCAGCTTCAGGAGCAGGAGAAGAGGATTGAAATCTCCTGCACCCTGGCGACTGAGGCCTCCCGAAGGGGCCGCATGCTGTCTGGTGAGAGGGGGTGGGCCCTGCTCTGCCAGCAAGATGGGCTGCCCAGACTGTCCCGGGGTTTGGGGCTGGGCCCCCGGACCTGGGCAAAGAGGTGTGGTCACAAACTTAGGGTGAATTATCAATGACTTGCCCACCTCTGCCAACACTCCAGGGGAGGACCCTAGAGCAGATAAGGAAGAGGGTCTTCTTATTCTCACCAATTTCCATGTAGGTGACAAGGTACATAACTCCCCTCCCCATATGCTTGTGGCACACACAGGTCCCTGGAAGTCTGAGTGAGGGACAGTCAGGCCAGCAGTAACATTGGCAGGCAAATCGGAACAAGGAGAGCTAGAGTCTGCTCCCATGTTCTGCTTCTGTATCTTCCACCGTGGTCTCCAGTAATCCGCCAGCCCTCACAGCCACACAGGTTGTACACTTGGTGGCAAGTACCATCCTCACCCCACAGGAGGTGTGGTGAGCTTCCATGGTGAGGGGCACATACAGCAAGGAGGAGGCTCGGCTCTGTCTTCAGGGAACACCTAGTTTAATGGAGGAAATATATTGTCTGCTCTTGGGAAACTCCTAAACCTCATGGAAGAGACAGTCTTTACCCTCAGGGAGCTCATTCTCGCACGCGCTCTCTCTCTGTCTCTCTGTCTCTCTCTGTCTCTCTCTGTCTCTCTCTCTCTCTCTCTCTCTCTCTCTCTCTCTCTCTCTCTCTCCCCCCCCCCCCTCCCTCTCCCTCCCTCTCTCTCTCTCTCTCTCTCTCTCTCTCTCTCTCTCTCTCTCTCTCTCTCTCTCTCTCTCCTCCCTCTCCCTCTCTCTCTCTCTCTCTCACTCTCACACACACACACACACACACACACACACACACACACACACCCTCACGAGTGATGTAGTGAACCAACAGAGGGAACAATTTGTGTCCCAAGCATGGTTTTTGGTGCTTGCCTCAGGTGCAAATATTCCTAGTTATAATATACTTCTGTAGACAGCTCGGTGGCCCAGTGGTTAGAGTGCTATGCCTGGAGTCAGGAAGACCCAAGTTCAAATCCAGTTTTAGACACTCACTAGCTGTGTGACCCTAGGCAAGTCACTTAACCCTGTTTGCCTCAGTTTCCTCATCTGTAAAATGAGCTGGAGAACGAAATGGCAAACGACTCCAATATGTCTGTCAAGAAAACCCCTGAAAGGGTTCAGTCAGATATGACTGAAATGACTAAAACAAAAACAGACAGGATTGTTGGTGGGCACACCAGTATAGACCTCCTTACACATAAATGCATTCACAGAAGGTATAGGAATCCTGTCAACTCCTAACTATGAACCATAGCACAGATAATCCCTAAACTCCTCAATCCAAAAATAGATAATCAGGATTTTGATTTGTTTGGGGGATACTTTGTGCATTTTACTCTGGGAGTGTCGGATCTATGAATTCATAGGACTTTGAAGCTGTCCTCCTACTTCCCTCCTTCATACTGGACATGAACACCACCATCTCTTAGCAGCCTCTCTTATCTTTTTTTAAGCTTACAATCTCCCAGTCAAGGGAAGTAATTCACTGGCTGAGTTTAAAAGGCTACTCCTGATAGCTGATCCCCAATGTGGGGAGAGAATGTCAAAAGTCTTTCCCTTCCAGCTTCTGCTGGGCAGCAGGCAAGAGTAAACAGACGGCTAATGTTATCTAAGGAGCAGAGCAAAGCTGCCACGGTCTTGTCTCCCAGCCCAGCCCTACTGGCGAGAGCTTAAAGATTTCCTGTTTTCCAGGAAGAACATGGATAATTGGGAGTTGATTGGACACAGACACAGGGAGGTAGAGGCAGATGAGTAGTCTATGATTGATTTAGCTGTGAATTAGGACAATTCTATCTAGGAAGGTCTAGGCAGAGGTGGGGAGGAATGGGGGTGAGTAAAACTTGAATGGATGAAAGAGACAAGATATATCAGAAGGACTTAGTGATTCTTACTAAAGTAAGGAAGGGGGTTCATTGGAGGGACATGGGGAACACTTAAAAGACTTATTTAACTGCAGAGTAGGGAAAGCATAGGAGCAAGAGATGAGATCGATGAGGTAGATAGGTGTGGAAAGCTTTGTGTTCTCCAATGAAAGAAGGGGAAGTGGTGGTCCTCGTGAGTCGAGCAGACGATTATGGCAGTTTGAGCCTAGAAATCGGGGAGGCTAAACTAGGCTAGACTAGAGACTGGTAACACCTAGATTGTTCCTGGCCCTGGGGACCTTTTTGAGAGAGATGAGAAAGAAACCAGGTCCTCCTAAGGAAAACAGGGCTAGACACACACACGACCTGTGGCAGAGGTTTTACATCTAGAATACTGGCCATGCCATGGAGCGTGTCTGGTGGCACATATGCTTTGGCTGGGGCACATCCCTTGGAACGTTGGATATTTGGCCCCAGAAGAGGCTCAGCATTCCATAGGAAAGAAGTGCCACTATTACATATAGTTAGACATATGCATTTATTCCTAATAACCATAAACACGGTTCTTCTCAAAGTTTCACTCTTAGGCTGTAGCAAGAGAAATTTTAGTTAGCTCTGGGGAAGAACTTTCTGGTATTGAAGGGGATGACTATAATAGGGCCCAGGAATGGAGTAGTAATAATAGCTCATTAATACCATGCTTTACTGTTTATATACAAACCCCACTTTCTTCCCAACGATAATATGCAGCAGCTAGATGGCACAAGTAATGTTCTCCCCATTTTGTAGATGAAAAACTAAGATCCAGAGAACTTCAGCTCCATGACCCAGGTCACACACTTCATGTCAGAATCTGAACCCAGGTCTCCTGACTCTCAGTAGAATGCTTTTCATGCTACAGCATGATCTTTCTTGAGAGTTGTCCATTAGCTCTGGGCATGTCTGGGAGGCAGGGGATGGATGGGAGAAGACCTGGGGAGTTGGAGGTGGGGTGGGGTAGGATGGAGAGAAGGCAGCTTCCCGCAGCAGGACTACAGGGCATGAGACTGTGGGACTGGTTTGGGCATGAAGGCTCCAACAGGACTTGTCAGCATTTCCTTCACAAACTGAGGCTGAACCTCTAAAGGTCAAATTCCGTGCTCTGGGCAAAAGGCAACTTCCTGTTTCAAAGGGAATAAAAACAAAACCCTTTACTGAAAAACCCTTCCCCAGCCCGGCCCCAGGGCCCTGGCTTTCTCTGCCACAGGCCTCCAGCCAGAGGTTCCATGAAAACAAAACCTGAACCGGCCTATCAGATTCCTCCCCTACACTCACAGGCTTAGGTTTCACCCGTGCACTCTGAGCAAACAGCCACCTGGGTTCTACCCAAACCCCAAATATCTCAAGAATGGCTGTGGTACTGCCAAACCTCAGGCACGGCTCCCTGTCCCTGCTGCTCTGGCTCCTGGGTTCTAGGGCCCAGAAACACCCACAGCTGCACCAAAGATAAAGCAGGAGCCATTCCATGGGGAACATGCAACATGTGTGTTGGCAGTGGAGTCGTGAGTGCATGCATTGGCTGCGTACCGCTTGTGACACCACAGAATGTCTGTGTGAGTGTTGTGCACAGTGTTTGTGAAGGCCTGTGTGCGTGCGTGCGTGCGTGTGCCTGCGCGCATGAGCACGTGCTGTAGGGAAGAAAGAGCACCAGAATTGGGATCAGAAGATGTGGGTTTGAATCCCTGCCCTGCCCACCACTGACTGTAGCCTCGGGGCCAAGTTACTTTCCCTCTCTGAGCCTCATTTTCTTTATCTGTCCAAAATCCCTGATCCCAGGGCCCTAGAACTGTACATGTGTGTGAGTGGGTGACTGTGAAGACATTGTATGGGAAGGCCTTATTCACTTGGCATCATCAGAGAAGGATTGGTTCCACTTAAGCCTGTTTTCCAGATGACCAAAGCATATCCCTCGAATCAATCAATCAACCAGCAAGTATTTATTTTGAACCTACTGGATGTCAGGCACTGTACTAGGCAATGGAGATACAAATACCCTCACCTGACTGTGGGAAGAAGGGAAGGAAATAAGCATTTATTAAGCACCTACTATGTTCCAAGCACTGCACTAAGCATTTTTACAAACATCTCATTTGATCCTTGCAACAACCCTGGGTGGTAGGTGCTGTAATGATCCTCGTTTTATAGTTGAAGAAACTGAGGGCAGACAGAGGTTAGGTGACATTCTCAGGATTGCTAGTGTTTGAGGCTGAATTTGAACTCGGATCTTCTTGACTCTAGGTCCAGCAATTGATCCATTGAGTCACCTAGCTGCCTCCAGTGGCACAAAGGAGTCCTTAGATGTCTGAGTGGGCTGGAGTGGGATAGAAGGGCTCTTAAGGGCCAGCAGACCCAACAGCGGTGCTGGCAGCCAGGCTGAAGTAGAGAGGCACAGCTTACTTATATAGAAACTTCCCTGCCTCCTTAAAAAGAGCTGGGCCATCTCCAGTCGTCCTGACCTACATCTGGCCACTGGACCTAGATGGCTATGGAGGAGACAGTTGAAGCTGGTGACTTTGCCCATCCCTCCTTCACTTAAAACCAATTCCCTTGCAAGTCATGGCATCACCTTCCTGATGTCATGGTCCTCTTTGAGAAGAAAGGATAAACAGCAATTAGACAACCCTAAAAAGAGGATACTGAGGAGCTTTGCTTGACTCAGGCTTGCCATTTCATAATGATGACCTGATTGGGCCCTTGAGGGACTTATGTTTGCCCCAAAGGCCCCTGGGGGCAAACATGTTTTTACTACCATGTTTTTAATTCGTCTTCCTGCTTTTAATTGTTTTTTTTTTATTCTATTGTCAGCCATGGACTTGCTACTCAGCTTTCCTACCTTAGCAAGCAGTCCATCTTTGTCCGTCTTCTAAATTTTTGGTATCTAATTAAGTCACCTACTTTCTCAGACCACAGCAGACCTGTTGAAGTTGTGTATGTGTAGGAAGTAAGAGTAGCTAGGGCTCTGGGGGTGGGGGGCGGGGCTCACCTGTCAGTAAACTTGGTGCAGTTCAGCAAGCATTTATTGAATCACTGCCCTAGGGAAGGCATTGTACCAGTCCCTGAACAGAGGACATTAACTTGAGAACACAGACTTCCCACCATCAGTTTTGGCTGCATTGGATCTTTCTCGCTTACTTGTGTTCTTGGTTGTTCCCCAGCTAGTCAAAGGTACTGGATGAATGACCTCTGAATCATACAAATCTATTCAGCAAACATGTAATAACCATCTACTGGTTGCAAAGTTCTAGGGATATAAGAACAAAAAAATATAAGAGCAAGCCTGCCCTCAAGGAATTTACATTCTACTGGGAGGATGTGGCATGCATATAGATATGTTCATAAAAAGTAATTTCAAAGGGGTGGAGGGGAAGGGAAGAAAACATTAAGAGTCATGACTCTTAGGATGGAGTATGAGTTTGGGTGAGTATGTACAATGGTTGTGTATGCACTTAGGTGAATGTACTGTGTAGGTGTAGGGGATGTGTGCAATGGGAGAGTGGACAGAAGGAGTGAATGCATGAGTACTTTGAGGGACACTTGCATTGTTGCTTGGGGACCTAGTGCCTTGAATGTACAAGATAGTTGAGTTTCCCAGTACTCACAGCATACGCACCTGTCTTAAATGCTGACAGCTACACCTATAAACAGCTGTAAAAGCAAAATCGGAACCCACCTTCCTTAAGCCTACCTTTCCTGGCTGCTGAACAGAGAGCAGGAAAAGGCAGTGAGGTCTAATGGGGAAGGGGGTAAGACTGGGAAGCAAGACACCTGGAATTCCACTTCTGGATGATAATATCCTGTATGACCCTGGCAAAGACCCTAACTCTCTCTGTGCCTTTGTGAGACAGGGAGACTTGTCCCTAACTTCTTCCTGAATCCCGCTGGTCCATTGAGGATGAACAAGGGCCTGGAGAAAGTGCTTCTGGTGCTTCCCCACCCAGCTTTTTCCCCCTTATACTGCTCTAGCCAAATAGCACTCAGTGAAACCTCACTAATTTGGACTTCATGCACTCACTAGGAAGGTTTCTGAAAAGGAGGCAGAAATAGATTCATTAGTTGCCTATGACAAGATTATAAGGAAAATATTTACAAATTGGCTATTTATCATTACAAAGTCAGGCAAAGTTGGAAAGACCCTCAAAGGTCATGGGGTCCAACTTTTTTAAACGGTGTTTTGTCTTTTGTATGCAAACTAATAGCATATAAGCACAAATTGCATTCTACATACATTTATTGGGTGTTAATAAGCTTGATGAGATACAACATTTAGATAAAACATAGTTCAGAGTCTATGATCTCTCAAATGTCCACTCAAGCAGGTTCTCATTCCACCTCTGTTACGCAACATTTTTCTTTTAGTCTAGTGAAAATTAGTATATACTTGAAAATTATTTTTAAAAATTAAATAGTCTAGTTTGACTTTTTCATTGATTTAGGTTGACTCACCCTAGGTCCTGTTCTTGGGGTGAGGGAGAAGAAAAGGTTCAAATTAGTGAAATTTCACTATATGTTGTAAAATAATAATATAAGCACTGCAAATATTACTTAATAATTGCAATTATTATTATTATTTTGACTTTTCATTTTTAAGAGGTACCTGCACAGATTACCTACCTCATCGTATCCCCAGAATAGCCCTATAGGGCAGGAGGTGCAGAGCTCCACATTTTGCTCCGTTGGTCCAATGGACCTGTGATCCCATGAATGGGGGGGGGGTATTCCCTCCATTCATCTGGATCACAACCTGTCCGTGCCTGCCCATCCTCATTTCACAGATGAGTGAATGATGGCACAGAGAGAGCAGATGACCTACCCAAGGTCGCCTAGAAAGCTGCTGCAGCAGCTCAGACTGGACCTCAGGTCTCCTGACTCCCAGGCCCTCATTGGCTCTACCAATCCAGCAAGCCACACCAGCCATGCCCTACCGCACTCCACTGAGAGTGAGGGGGCTTTGCCTGTGCTTGGGTTGGCTCACCAGCTGCAAGCTCTGCTTTCCCTGCTTACCTCAATACCCTTGTTCCCTTCCCTTCTTGGAAGGGGCCTTGTCTATGGTGCCCTCAATTACCTTCCCCATCCCCCGTGTCCCTCCCATTCACAAGCCTGTTCATTTCTGTTTCCAGCTCAATGTGCCACCCCAAGCCCTCCCACCTCCCCTGCTTCCCCGACTCCACCAGCCAACCCCCTCTCGTCTGATCCCCCGCGGGGCACCGACAACAGCCATTCTATGCGGGTCTGAGCTGTGACGTAAGCATCTTTTCTACTGTATTTGATCGCCCCAGAGAGACTCCCTGCCCCACCTCCAGAGTCATCTCCTTGCCTCCATTTAGACATTGTTTCTCTCCCTTGACCCCTTTCCCTTGCTGCTCTGCTCTGGTCCATCCATCTGCTTGAGCTTACCAAAAGCATCTCAATGCAGTGGCTAGCCCTGGGCTTGGATCTCAGGTCAGATGGAGGAGGTGAGCTTAGTTTAGGGAGTGTGTTACCTGCCTGTGTGCTGCTCTCAAAAGTCACACTCCCAGGCCACAAGCCCCCTTATGGATAAATCTGGCATGAGGTGCCTTTTGCTTAGGGCCACTAGTCTACTGAATTATTAGCCCTTAATGTGATGCGAGTGGAGGAATGATCACTGTGATTCATGTGATGCAGGGGAGTCCTTATTGCCGAGACATCTTAGGGACATCTCTCCCACCTCCCAGCAGACTCACTCCCTAGAGGCAGTCCTTATGCTTTTCAGAGAGGACTATTCTGAATCGCCGGCCCATACCCACGGGTGGATTCAGGATGGCTATTCACCCATGCCCATGCCTGTCTCACTTTGTCCTCTCTCTCTCCAGTGCAAGCCCTGGCTGAGGCCAATGCTGTGAAGTTCCACAGAGCCACCTTCTGAAGCCCTCTTCTGCCACACCTGGGGTCTAGGCTCCCTATCTCACCTCCACCATGCTCCCCACAGGACTGCTGTGGGGAGCCAGGCCTGGGGTGGCTTTGGCTGCTGAGAGGAGCACAGATACCTCAAGACACATGCACCCCCATGGCCTCTTGGATCATGGCCCCATTCTGGAGAAATGGTCTGGTTGCTCCGCTCCGTGAGGGTCGTTGGACTGGGGCTAGGGACCGGCATGAAGTGCAGCCCGCCACCTGGCACTGAACACATAGGAGCACCCACAACTGGTGACAGTGGATACATTGGAACCTTCTGGGAAGGAGAGAACATAGGCCAGGAGGTGGATGAGACGGACATATCTCCTCCCCCACCCCCAGAGAAGTCCTGCTTAGCCTAGAACCCTGACACCAAGGAAGAAGCCCTAGCTGCCCTCTACTATTCTCCGCAGTTCCACTTTCTCAATTTAAACCCTCAGCTTTAATGAATCTTGGCTCGTGGACGCCCTCTGGGGACAGAAGAGGGACTGGTCAACTTGACTGTGCCAAAGACAAGTGTAATGGGTCAAGAGAAGGATACAAGGATGTGAATGTCAGTCACAGCACTCAGTGGTGGTGGTGCAGGTGGTGGGGTGCAGTGGTTAGGGAACCAGCAGGTCTGTGTAGTGTCTAAGAACAAGTCGAGGAGGGTGAAGGGATGGGGAGGCAGAAGAAAGTGGTTGGGGTGGCTTTCCCAACAACATTCACTTGCAAGCTGAAGAGGAGGGGGGAAAGAAGAAAGACGGGGCTGAAAAAGTAGCTCAAAATTTGTTTTCTCAGAGTGAAGCCGCCACTTAACAATGAAGGCAATACCAGATTGGCGTTTCACTCCCAGGAGCTCTCTTCTGGGCACCCCACCCCCTCAAGATAGCCTGAGGAAGACACACTAGGGCACATGCTTCTTCAGGCTCATGGTTCTAATTTGAATTGGGAGATCTTTGATGAGAACCTGGGAAGCTTCTCTGGATAGATGGATGTCCTGGGGTCTACGTGTGCTCCCTAGGGGTGGCACCTGGTAAAGGCGAAATGGGGGAAGATCTCACTTAGCCAGTTTGGTGACATTTCCCTGGTCCCCATCCCTTAGTTTCCAGCAGACAGAATTTAGAACCCAAAGGTCCAATCCATCGCCTACTCCACCCCCCCATTCTTCCAGAGGATTCCCAGTCAGGGCCAGGTTTCCGAGACACTGGAATTCTAACATGAGGAACTTTCTGGCACCTCCAGTGCAGAGGGCGAGGATGTGTAGAGATGAACATCAAGGCATCTTACTCTTTCCTACTCAATAACATAAGACAGAAGCAGCTAGAGAAGGAGAAGAGTAAGCATGATGCCCTTTTCTTTTTGCCATAATTACTAACCTAAGGGTCACTCTGATATAGTAGACCACTCCCACACATTCCAATGCCCTGGTAGTTCAACCCTGAGGAGAGATGCAAACGACAACTGTTTAGCATTCTCTCTCCCTTGCCCCAACCCCTTCTCCTTCTTGCTGGCTAGGATAGTTACTATGCCTATATAAATATGATTCCCAAAATAAGTCACTGCCCTCCTAAAGGACACCCCCTTACGTACATGCACCTCGTTGCTCAAAAAAGATGACAGCTCATATCCATTTTCATCATGTATTTTGATCTCACCCCTGCATACTGTTCTAAGCCTCATTGAAGCATCCCTAGCCTGTTCTTCCTGTTTGGGGGAGAGGGTGGGTGTGGAGAAAGAAGGGTACCCAATGATCTTTCTCTTCAGCATCTTCCTCCTCTTATCCCATTTAACTCCCTGTGAAGAAGCCTGTTTCCTCCTACTTTGAACTGATTTCCAGGGGCTGTTAACCCTTCCTGGAGTTTATCTGTCTCCCCTCTCCCCTATCCCCTTTTAAAAAAGAGAATAATTTTCAAAAGAAATACATGTAAAATAGCAGGAAATAACGTCTGCACCTCTCCCACCTCTTTCTCACCCATTATTTCATAAAGCTGGCTCTTTATGTTACTCTACATGCCTTAATATATGTTTTATGGAAATTATACATATTATATATAATATATATTTGTTTGGATGTCTTATCTGTTTCTGGAGCCCCTAACCTTAACTATTTCTCTCTTTCCCTTACCCTCTATACTGTTTCAGGTCACGGCCCACGAGTGGACCTCTGTACCCCCTTCTTCTAGTCCCCTTTTTACCCAAAAGTGAAAAAAGGACTTTTCAGATAGATCTATTTTCTGCTTTTGTTAATGGCAAATCTATTTTCCAATTGTAGAATGTCCAAGCTGATGTAGTTGCCAGTTCATGGGGAGATTGGGAGTAGAAGGCTCAGTATCACCACCACCCTCTCCACAAAAAAAAGGAAAAAAAAAGCTCTCTCTGCTCATGGATTGCTAACTATTTCCCAATCCAGAAAAGGCAAGAACCCCATTCAAAAAGATGTTAAAGAAATCTTTATTTTCCCCGGGTTTTTCTCTTGAAGGTCTTCAGAAAACTTGATATTCTGGTCAACTTCCTACTGAGTGCAGATGGATTTATTTGTGAGTCTCAGCCAATTCTCCTCACCCAAGCTGGAAATTCACACTCAGGTCAGCCTAAGCTAAACAGAACCAGGAAAGCAAATCTACTGCGGGGCCGTGATATAATGTCTTCCAAAGCCAAACAAAAATGATTTGGGCATTACTGATGCTGACTGCTCCCCTCCTAGCATGGAGCATTGAGAGCTGTTTGGATCTTCTTCCCATTTTTGTTTGATCCAATTCTCCCCTACCCAGGTGTCTGGAAGGCATCTCCAGCTGTGTTCCCTCCCTCCCTCCCTCGAGGGACTGTCCCTTAGACTAACCTTGGGATTAGTACCCTCAGCCTGGCATCCAGGCTGCCAAACAAGGTCAAGTGCCAAGGAAGATTCCAAAGGATGATGTAGCCTATTCAGCCTTGCCAAGAGGACCCGGACCCAATCCATCCACTGAAATGTATTCTCTGTACTGAAATAAAGCAAAGCAACAATCCTAGCTGCTCTCTTGCCATGAGATGAGATAAGCAGGCAAGGAGCAATATTGTGGGGAGGGTACAGACAATCAGGAGGTCTCTGTACTCTTGCGTCAAGGCCCTGTACCCATAGGATGGAATGGCACATGATTCTCAGCAGGAATTTAGAGCTTGACTTTGCACCTCAAGAAACGTCTTGGTGCTTGCTTCTCCACTTAACCAGCCCAGCATGAACTGTATCTCCCAGCAAGTGAGATGGGGGATTTAGTGTCCAGCTTGCCCCCACCCACTCCCATCTCAAATAGCTATGGTCTGGACTCTGGAAAAAGTCCTAATGGTGTTATCCATGCAGGGGAAATCCCTGATTAATATCCTAGGGTTGCCCCAGTCAATAATTCCCTCCATCCATGACTCGTGTTTGGGTTTGTCCTGTTGCAAAGGTCACTTTAACTATATTCCAGCTATGTGGACTCTCTTTCCTTGTCCAGGGCTTAGGCAGAGCCCTGCGCTTATTGGGGGAAAGGGGTGGGGGAGGGAGGAAGGAATGACTGTTGGTTGAGATGGGATTGATTTCCTTGTCTTTCTGTAACACCTTCCACCTGATCACTCTTGTAACCAAGAAGACTCCACAGGAGTGAACTATATATCTACTTATGCACATTCTGGGGACAATTTAATCTTGCTAGATTTAGACAATAAACCTAACGAGGAAACCTGTGATGTTGGCGTCTTTATTCGATATCAAAGTGACCTTAGGAGATAATTTGAAGTTGAGTATCCTCCAAGAAGCTGTAGCATCCTCATAGCATCTTTCTTGCCCAGGAGGGGGAGATCCTGGCTCCCTGGAATGGGTGATCGTTCACTTTTTCCTTTCAGCGGTCATTCTTTTTAGATGTAGCAACTATTAGAGCAGTCCCAGTTCTCAAAGAGAGCTGCATTTGTATAAATATAAGTTTGTATAAAACTAAAACAGGAAATAAAATGGATGGTTTGTACATATGGTGTGTCTCCAACTCTGTGCTGGGGAGAGGGCAAGGGCAAATTCATTCAGCAATAATTCATTCATTCAACAAGTAATAAGCTTCTGTGGTAATCAGAGCACAGTGTTTAGGCACTGGGGAAGACAGATAGCAAAGTGTAGATAAAACAGGACAGTTGCCTTCTAGTAGGGGAATAAGGCCTGGTCACCAGAAGTAATGGGATGATAAAGAAGAGGAAGACCTTTGGGGGGTGGTGGTGGTGATTTCCCTGACTGCGGGAGCAAGGATGGGGTTAGAATAGAGGTTCAGACGTTCTTGAACCCCAGAGAAAGTATGAAGACTCTACCCTCTATGTGTTCTTGGGAGGCTTTGTATCTTCCCTGTAAAACACGATTTAGGATCCTGTGTTTCATAGGAGAGGAACCTAAGACCCAGGGAGCTTGAGTGAGTTGCTCAAAGTTACACAAGAAGTGTCAGAAGCGGAATTCGAACCCAGGTTTACTGATTTCTGGGCCAGTGTTATTTCATGTGCTCATGGAATCATAGGTCTAGAACTGGAAAGGATGTGCTCTGGAACTGAACAAAGGTACCCTTGTCCAACACCCTCATTTTAGAGATGAAGAAACTGAGTGCCATTTTCTGAGTTCTGAGCCCCAGAAACTGAGGGAGATTAAGTAACTTGCCCAAGATCCAATGGGTAGTAAGTTTTGTGTCTCCTGATTTTTGACTAGGAAGAATGACATGGTCTGATCAGCTTTAAGAATGTTGAGTTGAGAGTTGCATGAAGAAGAGTGACAGAAACCAGGGAAACTGATGAGGACGTTATAGAAATAGTCCAGGTAAAGGCTATGTGATTGGAAAGAAAGGGACAGATGCAAGAGAAAACGCGGAGGCAACTGAGTGAATGTGGGGGCTGAAGGATAGAGAAGAGTCAAGAATGACTCCTATGATGCAAACTTGGGTGTCTGGGAAGGTGATGATGCTCTCAACTGAAATAGGGAAATATGGAGGAAGAGTCGGTCTCAGGGCAGGAGAGAGCTGATGAGCTTTGTTTTTAGGTACTGTATGTTGAGTTTGAGATACCTCTAGGATATATATGGGTAGAGATGTCTAGCAGGCAGTTCTCAGTGCAGGACTACAGTTCAAACAGAGAGATTACAGCTATAAATATAGATTGAGGAGTCATTCATTCTTTCATCAAACATGTATGTGCCTACTATGTGCAAGGCACTGTGCTAGGCACTGTAGACAGAGAGGCAAAAGTGAAACCCCACCCTTACCTCAAGGAATTTATGTTTTACAGCCCATTAGACTGTAAGATGCCTTTTTTTGTATCCCCAGTGCTTAGCACACCATCTAGCACGTAGTAGGTGCTTAATAAATGCTATTTAACTAACTTAATAAATTATAGTTGACTGATATAATACATATGTAAGTAAATACCAGATATATAGAAAGTAAATACAAAATAATTTGGGGACAAAGAGAGCACCACCAACTGGAGAAATCAGAAGTTGTAAAGGAGATAATATTTCAACTTTGCCTGGAAGTTCAGAATTCTAAGTGACAGAGGTGAAGGGGGAGTGCATCGCAGGCAGGGGGCACAGCCAATGCAAAGGCATGAAAATGGAAGATGGGAAAGCAAATAGGACAGATTGTCTGAAATATTGAGCATGTTGAGGAAATTTATCATTTTGGAAAAATAGATTCGAGACATTGAAAAAGGCTTTGAAAGCTAAACAGATGAGTTTGTGCTTCATCCTAGACGCAATAGAGGGTCACTTCTTCAGCAGGAGATGGTGGCATGGCTAAGACCTCTTCTTTAGAAATATCAATTTGGCAGCTACGTAGGGAGGATGGACTGGAGAAGAGAAAGACTGGAAACAGGAAGGGAGACCAATGAAAAAGCCATT
The DNA here is from genome assembly GCF_011100635.1 of Trichosurus vulpecula. Classification (NCBI taxonomy): domain Eukaryota; kingdom Metazoa; phylum Chordata; class Mammalia; order Diprotodontia; family Phalangeridae; genus Trichosurus; species Trichosurus vulpecula. Next base: position 105,357,252 of record NC_050576.1, on the reverse strand, counting down.
AGAGGGGCAGCTAGGTTGCGCAGTGAGTAGAGCACCGGCCCTGGAGTCAGGAGGACCTGAGGTCAAATCTGGCCTCAGACACTTGACACATTTACTAGCTGTGTGACCTTGGGCAAGTCATTTAACCCCAATTGCCCTGCCTTCCACCCCTCCAAAAAAGAAAAAAAAGCCATTAGAATGGTCTAGGTAAGAGGTGCTTTACAATTACCATTTCATTTGATCTTCACAACAACCCTGAGAGGTATGTGTTGTTATTATCCCCCATTTACAGATAAGGAAACTGAGGCAAGTGGAAGATAGGCAATTTGCCCAAGGTCATGCAGCTAGTAAGTGTCTGAGATCAGATTTGAACTCAGGTCTTCCTGACTATGGGCCTAGGAATCTTTCCACTAAGACAGATTATATCTCGTTGGGGGTGGGGGGGAGTGACTGTGTCTTGAGGAGGAATCAAGTTTCTATGAGTACCAGAGGGTGGAAGGTGCTTGAGAAGAATAAGTATGAAAAGAGATTTGTTAAAGAGTGCACAATATTACAAAATGAATAAGGAGTTCAGAGGGGTAGGATTGGGGTGGATGTGTATGAGATAATTACAGAATCACAGAATTTTTAAAATTTGAAAGGACCTCAGTCCTTTGGGCCATCGAGGCTAATCTATATCTGGGGCTTTGCTTGTAAATATTTAACAACCAGATCTTGGGGGAGGGGTGGGGGGAACGTTTTCCCTGCACACATTTTTATGTTTAATCTATATTGTTAATATTTTCTCCGACACTCTCTTAAATCTAGACAATCAACAAAACAGTAAATCAAGTCCTGATTTGTTTGCTGATTTCCTGGGTGCAAATGCTCACACTGAAAATTCAACAGTTGTTTCCAAGTACCTATTTGAGCTGGCTCCAGCACACCCCTGCTTCTACCCTACAGGAATCCCCACTGTTAGTCTATGGTTCCAGTGGGGGTGGGAAGGAGGTGGACGTCTGTCTTTCTTAACTTGGAGCATCCCTCTGCCCCTCAGGTCCCTTTGTATTAGTGGGTTCCTTCCAGAACCTCCAGTTTGAGGAAGGGCCCAGGATAGCCATGTTTTTTTCCTCCTGCTTCTTACTATCCAAACTTTTACATTATTTTCTTTATACCTGCACCCTTGTCCAACTTTTAAATTCCCTTTTATGTGTTGTCTTTTCTCATTAGACTATAAACTCCTGGAGAGCAAGAAATGTCTTTTTTTTTTTGCTTCTACTTACATCCCTAGTACTTAGTACAATGCCTGACAGATAGCAAGTGCTTAATAAATGCTCTCATGCAGAGACATAACCATGCCTAGATGGTGTGTCATGTGTGAGGTAAAGCAAGAAGGCCATTTTGATTAGACCAGAGAGTGTATGAAGGGGAAAAACATATAATAAAGCTGGAATATTCTAATAGCCAAGACAGAGAAGCTTTGAATGATTGAAAAACAGTTAGTGGCAGTTACCAGACTTCTCAGTCCACAAACTCCAAAGACCACTGAGCAGGTTAGTGGGAAAACTGCTGGATTGGGGGGAGAGTGGTCCAGCCCCAGCCCTGGGGGTGGCAGAGGTGACACAGTGGTGGCAGCAGCAGCAGCAGGAAGCTCCAGTGGCAGCTTCCAGAGCTCCAGCAACAACTGCTTCCAGAGTCCCTGGCCCACATAGTGGGAGGAATCAAGTGGCAGATCTGAGTGGGAGTGCAAGGGGACCTTTGCTGGCACAGAGGCAGCTTTGCTCTGCTTGGATCTGGGTCGCAATCCTGGTTGGTGGTTCTTGGGGGAGGAAGAGCACTGCTGTGGCAGAGCTTGCTGTGTAGAAGTAGCTCTGAAAACTGCAATGCTTGGACCCTAAAGCTTGGGACAAAGTACTCTCTACTTTGCAAGCAGTCATACCCTGATAGAAAGCTCAAAGGTCAAGTAGTTGGCTGGGAATATGATCAGGCAGCACAAAAGGACTCAGACTCAGACTCAGGCTCTAGAATCTTTTTTTGGTGACGAAGATCAAAATATGCAGCCAGAAGAAGTCAACAAAGTCATAGAACCTACATCAAAAGCCTCTAAGAAAAACATGAACTGGTCTCAGGCCATGGAAGAGCTCAAGAAGGATTTGGAAAATCAAGTAAGAGAAGTAGAGGAAAAATTGGGAAGAGAAATGAGAGTGATGCAAGAAAACCATGAAAAACAAGTCAATGACTTGCTAAAGGAGACCCAAAAAAATACTGAAGAAAATAACACTTTTAAAAATAGACTAACCCAAATGGCAAAAGAGCTCCAAAAAGCCTATGAGGAGAAGAATGCCTTGAAAGGCACAATTAGCCAAATGGAAAAGGAGGTCCAAAAGACCACTGAAGAAAATAGAACCTTAAAAATTAGATTAGAGCAAGTGGAGGCTAGTTACTTTATGAGAAATCAAGAAATTATAAAACAGAATCAAAGGAATGAAAAAATGGAAGACAATGTGAAATATCTCATTGGAAAAACCACTGACCTGGAAAATAGATCTAGGAGAGATAATTTTAAAATTATTGGACTCTCTGAAAGCCATGATCAAAAATAGAGCCTAGATGTCATCTTTCAAGAAATTATGAAGGAAAACTGCCCTGATATTCTAGAACCAGAGGGTAAAATAGAAATTGAAAGAATCCACCGATTGCCTCTTGAAAAAAATCCCAAAAAGAAAACTACTAAGAATATTGTAGCCAAATTCCAGAGTTCCCAAAAAATACTGCAAGCAACCAGAAAGAAACAATTCAAGTACTGTGGAAGCAAAATCAGGATAACACAAGATCTAGCAGCTTCTACATTAAGGGACTGAAGGGCTTGGAATATGATATTGCAGAGGTCAAAGGGGCTAGCATTAAAACCAAGAATCATTTGCCCAGCAAAACTGAGTATAATGCTCCAAGGCAAATTATGGATTTTCCATAAAATAGAGGACTTTCAAGCTTTCTCAATGAAAAGACCAGAGATGAATAGAAAATTTGATTTTCAAATACAAGAATCAAGAGAAGCACGAAAAGGTAAACAAGAAAGACAAATCATAAGGGACTTACTAAAGTTGAACTGTTTTATTTACATTCCTACCAGGAAAGATGATGTTTGTAATTCATGGGACCTTTCTCAGTATTAGGGTAGTTGAAGGGAATATACATATATACATGTATATATATGTATATATACACAGAGGGCACAGGGTGAGTTGAATATGAAGGGATGATATCTAAAAAATAAAATTGAGGGATGAGAGAGGAATATATTGAGAGAGGAAGAAAGGGAGAGATAGAATGGGGTAAATTATCTCGCATAAAAGTGGCAAGAAAAAGCAGTTCTGTTGGGAGGCAAGAGGGGGCAGGTGAGGGAGAATGAGTGAATCTTGCTCTCATTGGATTTGACTTGAGGGAATAACATAAACACTCAATTGGATATCTTACCCCACAGGAAAGTAGGGAGAAGGGGATGAGAAAGGGGGGATGATAGAAGGGAGGGCAGATAGAAGGAGGAGGCAATCAAAAGCAAACACTTTTGAAAAGGGACAGGGTCAAGGGAGAAAATTGAATAAAGGGGGACAGGATAAGATGGAGGGAAATATAGTTAGTCTTTCACAACATGATTATTGTGGAAGTGTTTTGCATATTGATACATGTGTAGCCTATGTTGAATTCCTTGCCTTCTTAGAGAGAAGGTGGGGAGGGAAGAGGGGAGAGAATTTGGAACTCAAAGCTCTAAAAGTGGAGGCTCAAAAAAAAGTTGTTTTGCATGCAACTGGGAAACAAGATATACAGGCAATGAGGCATAGAAATCTATCTTGCCCTACAAGAAAGTAAGGGGAAAAGGGATGGGGGGGGGAGGGGGAGCAGGGTGACAGAAGGGAGGGCTGACTGGGGAATGGGGCAATCAGAATATATGCCATCTTGTAGTGGGGGGGAGGGTAGAAATGGGGAGAAAATTTGTAACTCAAAATCTTGCAGAAATCAATGTTGAAAACTAAAAATGTTAAATATTAAAATATGAAGAATCAGGAAAAAAGAAAAAAAGAAAAAGATAGTATTGCCAACAATGAAATAAATGGTAAAGCCAGTTTGGAGAGAAGTCTTTCAAGGAATCAAATGCTGTCTTGCACAAAATGTGAGAAATTAGTTAAATGTGAGAAACATAGCTGATGATAAGAATGTGCAAGGGACTCTTCTGTGATTTTGCACCTTGAATCTAAAGGGATTGTGCTGTTTCCAGTGCCTGAAACTCCTATGCAGGGTGTGCTGGAGCCAGCTCTAACCAGCTCTTGAGAGCTGATTTTTGATATGATCACTTACACCTTGGAAATTAGCAAGTGCTATAAATCAGGGCTTGATTAATTGTTTTGTTGATTGTCTGGACTTTTGAGAGTGTTAGAGAAAATGTTAATAATGCAGATTAAAAAGTGTATCACAAGTACATTTTCCCCCAGAGAGCCGGTTTTTAAACATTCACCAGCACATTGCTGCTTCTCTTCAAGTCCCCTGGTCCCTTCAAGGTTCAGCTCATCTGCTTGTATTTCACTTAGAGGAATTCTTTCTTGACCTCCCCAGTAAAGTGTTCTCTTTAGTGTACTTATCCATTTATAGGTTTTATCTTCCCAGTAGAATGTAAGCACCTGAAGAGAAGGAACTGGGCGTGTGTGTGTGTGTGTGTGTGTGTGTGTGTGTGTATGTGTGTGTGTGTGTGTCTGTGTGTGTGTCTGTGTGTGTGAGATCTTATATCCCTAGGACAAATGCCTTGTATATAATAGGCATTTAATAAATACTGTTTGGATTGTCGAATCAGTAAACTAATCAACAAGCATTTATTTAGCACCTACTATGTGCCAGGCACTGTATTAAACACTGAGGATATAAAAAAAAGGCAAAAGAGAGTTCCATTTCCCCAGGAGTGCACAGTCTGATGGGAGAGACAACGTACAAACCACTATGTACAGACAAGATAGAGATAGGATAAATTAGAGATAATCGACAAGCAGTAAGGAGGATTGGGAAAGGCTTTTTTTTCTTTCTGAGGGTAAGATTGCATTTTCTCTGGCTATTTCCCATGCCTGGAACGCTCTCCCTCTAATGCGCTGACTCCTCACCTCCCTGGCTTCCTTTAAGTCTCTGCTAAAATCCCATCTTTTACTAGAAGCCTTTTAATTCTAGTGCCTTTCCTTTGTTAGTTATTTACTATTTATCCTGTATATAAGCTTGCTTTGCATATATTTGTTTACATGTTGTATCCTGTTAGATTGTAAGTTCATTGAGAGCAAGGACTGTCTTTTGTCTCCTTTTGTATCCCCCGTGCTTAACATAGTGTCTGACGCATAGAAGGCACTTAATAAATGCCTATTGATTCATTGGTTGACTTGGTTTATAAACTTATACGGCCCTGTGATATTTGTGAAATATAAAAGCAGTGGGAATATTTTCTAAATTGTAGCATAAAGAAGCAAGTTCAGATACTCTCTTTAGAGTTTTAAATGATTTCATGAAGGAGAACGATAATGATTGGTCAAAATGAGTCAGAATTATTATCAATAGAGCATGAGCCCACACATTGGCGCTGGGGCTTATGTGAAAGCTCTGTCACCAGATGCCAAATGTACAGCATTTGTAGGCTGCAGCAAGAGTGGGAAATCATTGGTAACAAAGGAAAAGACTGCTGAGCTCTAGCCTGCTCTGGAAAAAATCTGCGAAAGCTGCTAATTTCATCAGGGTCCACTCTTTTAATTCAAGAACATTCATCAGTTCCATTGGCTCTCTCATGGAAAAGTCCTCAGTTGTCTTTTCAAATTAGAAGTGAGTTAAGGACTTTTCTGTGTCAATCCAATTTTCATTTCATACATTTGTCAGCTGACCCTTGATCACTAAGTAAATTGGCATGGTTAGCAGATATTTTTAGCCACTTAGATAGATTCTTCCTAAGTTTTCAGGGAAAGTCTGCAAATGAGTCCTTAGTTCAGAATAAAATAAAAGCATTTATTAAGAAATTAGATCTATGATCTAACCCTCTGATTTAATCAGCCCAACTATGAAATATTTTACTATCTTTCTGCTGATGTTTTTGGCAGGCATACAACCCAGGAGATAGCAGAAAGAGGACATAAACTGTGATGTCATGATGAACCAACATGAAACTGGATAATAAGACCAGCTCATGGGGGAGAGGGTTCCACTGGTGTGTCTATAATGCCTAGAGCCATGAGAACCATAGCATGAGAGAAGTCTGTGGAAACAGAGGTATATGAAATTATATTCCTGAGCTGTGGTACTGAATTTTAAAAGTGGAAAACCAGCACCCTGAGAAAAGGAAGAACTGCCATCTGAGAGCAAAGGAAAATTGTAGACCTAAGGGTCAAGTTGATGAAAAGAAAACAACTGGGAACAACTGGTGCCATCTTCTGGGAGCCAAGGGGCATTGCAGGAGGTAAGGGCAGCAGGCACAGCATCAATCTCGTAACTGAAGAAGGGACAGCAAGAAAACAGCAAGAAGCAGCCTGTGTCAAAGTTAATGCAGGCATGAGCTTCAAGAGAAGCTATGCTAAACAGACAGATGAAGGGAACAGTGGTGAGGGACACCAACATGGAGGAACAATTCCAGGCACGTCTCAGTGTAGAAGACCTGGCAAAACTGTAAGGGACCGAGGCTTTTCAGATCCTTGATGAGAAGGTTGCTTATTGGTGGGGAGTGCTGAGACCCTAGGACTCAGTTTCCTCATTTGCAAAATGAGATTTGGATTAGATAGGCTTCCATCTCTAAAGTGGTGATCCTATGATTTTTTATTTGTTTTTTATCGTATTTTATTTTTTCCAATTACATGTAAACCCATGATCTTTTGAGTCTTATTTTCCTTAACTTCTGCGTATACCTATTTGTGTTTGAACCTTGTGAGCCTATGTGCTTGTAAGGGGAGCTAATAATTGGGGGATGGGGAGGAGTATACCAGATACTGAAGTTTTTAGGTTGTCTGGGTGGTAGCAACAAGCCAAAGAAGTGAGTAGTCCCCCCAAAATATCCCCAAGAGAAGGAAACCTACAACAACAAGGGTTGCGTGTGTCTTACTGTTTTTCAAATGTATGTAGATGCTGTTGTGATTAATAAAATACAAATGAATTTAAATGCTCTACTGAGTTCATGGTGGCTTATAGTCACTGTGTATTTTCTCAATCACAACAGTGATAACTATTACTATTAGTAAAACTAATGTCACGTCCCTTCTAGCTCCAGCATTCTGTGATTGTGACTTGGGTTGCAGTCTTAGGTCTGCCACTTATTTAGTTTTGTGGCCTTGGGTAAATCTCTTTAATTCTCCAAGTCCCATTTTTCTTTTCCAGAGATAATAACACACTTATTACCTACCTCACAGGCTTGTTGTGAGGATTATATGAGATAATGCGTTTAAAGTGCCCCGTAATCAATCATTATGGTAATCCTATTTTTTGTACCCATAAACAAGAACCTAAAAGAAAGTACTGGTTTTTGTTTTTGTTTTAGCTACTCAGTGAAGAGAATAAAAAAAAATTCATTTTCTACCCTCCGGCCTGAATCTCTTGGTCTGTCTGTGACATCTTGATGTGTCAAAAGCTGTGCCCCCTCAAGGGTCAGATTGGATCCTAAGGTCAGTCTGCTTTGGGGTCTGGATCTTTCATCTGTTTATACCTTGAGGTGTAGATGGGGAGAAGATTACTCTCTCACTTTTGAAAGTGGAGACTATCCTGACATTCCTTAGGAAAACTTCGAACCCTTTTGCAGGAGGTGGGGATGCTGTTGTGATTAATAAAATGCTAAGTGAGGGTCCTTGCTAGGTCCCCCAGGAGAGTGACCCGCAGATACAAGACCAGGTGAGAGGCTTCCTCAGATGAATCTGCCACCAGAATTCTGACCCCTTCAGAAGGCCTGAGGGCCCACCTTTTTATGAGAGCCTAGGTGAGAGATGGAGGCAAGGGAAGGAGAAGGATGTTGGAATGAGAAGGTTTCCTTGTGCACTAGATGTCACTGTATCCAAGGCCCAACCTGACCAGCCGAGGTCTGGGAGAGGAGAAATGAGAAATGCACAACCAGCTCTCACACATTTTGCTATTCCTAGCAGAAGAGGAGGCGGTTATGGTCCAGGGGGAGGGATGAACAGGGGAATTCCATGTCCCATACTCTGCTACTGCCATGGACTTAGGGTTCCTAGAGAGTAGGGACCATTTTTGTTGTTAGTCATGTCTGATTCTTCGTGATTTTCTTGGCACAGATACTGGAGCGGTTTGCTATTTCCTTCTCCAGCTCATTTCGTAGGTGAGGAAACTGAAGCTCAGGGAGGTTGTGACTTGACCAGGATCACACAGATGCTTAATGGCAGAGCCAGCGGTACAACATATATTCCTTTGAACTTCCTCAAAGCATCCCAGGTTTATAGCCCAAGGTTTACTTTCCACCCTGATGAAGAGGGCTAGATTACTCAAGGGGGTGACCCTGGCTTTTTGGAGTCTATGCTTAGCCCAAACTCTGATGGGTCCTAGCTAGCTAGAAAAACTTCATGTGTTAGCATGGTTAAGTGACTTGCCCAGGGTCAGTGGGTCAGTGACAGGCTAATTGTATGCGGATTAAGATCAGTCTAAGTAAATATGGAGATACTCATCCTCAGAAGGCTGATGAATGTTTAAGGCTACAACAAATTATGAGCACCATCTTACTAAAATGTGGAGAGGTTGGGATCAGCACAGGGAGGGCAAGCACCCATATCAGAGACATCAGAGGCCCCTGAAGGACTCAAGTGGATGAGAGTCAGGAGAAAATGAGGAAGGTTAGTATGAGTGAGCTGGAAGGGTCAGGGGGAGGGAAAGAAGAATCCAGTCTCTTTGAGAGGGGGACAAGAACCCACGTAGAACCATAAGCCTGAATGTCATCTGTCTGCTGAACACTGGTTGATCCAAGCAGGTCCTGGCAGAGCTGTTCACCAGTCATTTTGGCACCTGGGATGAATTGGCAAAGGTGTGGGGCAGAGACCCCTTGGTCACTGCTGGGGAGGCTGATTCAGGGGCTGGGCAGCCCAAGTTGGTGATCACTTATATCCTATTTGAACTGACTGTTCTTTGCTAACTAGGTGCTAAATCCAGTTGTTTCTATCCTGCTGAAAGACTCTGATTTGTGTACCCTGAGGCAAGGCCTGTGGGGCTGTGGTGGGGTGAGGTCATTGGTAGAAGGGCATTTGGAAAGAGGCTGGAGGATAGAGACTGTGCCTTTAAGTGGAGTTCTCCAGGCTTGGAAGTTAATGATTTGTTCGGGAAGAGATTTCACAACCTTGCCAAGGTTCACTCTTCCAACTGCATGTGCAAGCAGCTCAAGCTTCACACCACTCACCGGCTCCCTGGGCGACTGTCTCCAAGGACTCCCCTCATAGGTCATAGCCATGATCTCCGTCTCCGAATGGCAGAGTGAGTAACAGACAGGATGCTAGAGGCAGGGGAAAGGGGTAGGTGGGGCTGGGGGAAAGAAGCTTTGGGTTCCTGAGCAGAAGCTGACACCCTTCCTCACTACCTCCACCTGGGGGGTGGGTGGAGGCAGGCAAATTGTAATCACTCTGACCTCTGGAGCTGAGAGGCAAGAGGCTGCCATGTTGGCATATGAGAGGCTTCGGTGACCTGGGCTGGGTGCGGCATTAGTGCCTTCAGAGGGAAAGGGGTCCTCACCATCCATCCCTTGGCTAAGACTTATGGTCCCCAGTAATCCCTAGGTTGGCACCAAGGGGCCAGATCAAAGCTCATCCTTGAATGCTTGGTGGGAGAGAGACTAGGACATGGGAAACTGTCATGTAAGGCAGAGATGAATGTGGAATATATTAATCACACATCCACATACATGGTCCCATTTGATCATGCAAAAACAATGGCAGCATTTTTATTGTTCAGTCGTGTCTGACTTTTCGTGACCCCATGAACCATAGCACACCTACACTGCCCATGGGATTTTCTTGCAAAGATATTGGAGTGGTCTGCCATTTCCTTTTCCAATAGATTAAGACAAACATGGTTAAGTGACTTGCCCAGGATCACACAGCTAATAAGTGTCGGAGGCCAAATTTGAACTCAGATCTTCCTGACTCCAGGCCCAGGGCTTTATCCACTGCACCTCGAAGCATGGTGTAGTGGATAAAATGTTGAACAGAGTCAGTCAGTCTGGCAACAGACCTTTATTAAGTGCTTATTGTATGCTGGGCACAGCGTGAAGCACTGGGGATACAAAGAAAGACGAAAACAGTCCTCTCCCATAAGAAGCTCACAATCTAATGTCAACAGGTCAGCGACTTACATTCAAGACATATAGAGCAGAACAGGCATCCTTAACCTTTGGTGTGTCATGCCCCTCTTTGGCAGACTGGAAAAGCCAATGGACCCCTTTTCTGAATCATGTTTTTAAATACAGAGGATTACAAAGGAAGCCAATCCTATTGAAAAGTAGTTATCAAAATTTTTAAAGAAGAGTTTATGCATTGTACACAATACGGCCACAGTAGGACGACTGATTTTGATAGACTTAGCTCTTCCCAGCAACGCAAGGACCTAAAACAATTCCAAAAGACTCATGCTGGAAAATGCCATCCACATCCGGAGAAAGAACTATGGAGTCTGAATGCAGAGCAAAGCAGACTATTTTCTTTTTTGTTTTTTTGTTTCTTATGGTTTCTCCCATTCATTATAATTCTTCTCTACAACATGACTAATGTGACTAGTGATGTATATGTAGAGCCTATACCTCAAATTGCAGCCCATTTGGGGGAGGGAGGAGGAAGGGAGGGAGAGAAAATCTAAAACTTATGGAAGTGAATGTTGAATACTAAAAATAAATAAATATTTTTTTTTAAAAAAAGAATTTTAAAAAAGAGTTCATGGACCTCAGATTAAAACCTCTTGGAATGGATGAATGTAATCCAAAGTGAGAAGGCAGTAGGAGTTGGTGTGGATTCAATACCGACATGCGCCTGGGTATCATATTGTTGGGTCTCCCACTTTTATCATTCAGCATCTTCACAACTAGACCTCTGACACAAGAGGGATGACCAACAAGTCTGAAGAAGACTAACTAGCCACTTCCCCCTCTCTTCTTTTCCCCAACAAACTCTAGTAACCATCTAGTCTATCCTGAAGACCCTTCTGGCACCTCCCACTTGGAATCTCTGCCCCTAATCCCCACTTTTTTGTGGAGAGCAGCAGTCAGTGGAGGGTTCATAAGTCTGTGGACATGTTTGGCATTATCTTGACTTCTTATTGCCTGAGATCCAGCTGAACTAGGGTGTGACTGGGTATCTTCCTGAAGGGCAATGGGTATTTGCCCAGGGGTTGGTGGGGGAACCTGCCTTGCAAAGCTAGGACAAGGGCCAGGCAAGGTTCTGGGCAGCTATCAAAGGGATGACATAGTAAAACACAACATAGGATGACTTTTAATATGACTTTAAAAAACTAAATAAATAACGAAATAAAAATATAAATAACTACATATAAAAATAAGTAACTATATATAAATATAAATAACTATGTCTAAATATAAGTAACTATATATAAACATAAATAACTATGTATAAATATAAATAACTATATATATATGTGTGTGTGTGTATTTATACCCTGAGAAAAGAAAAATCTTGGGGTTCTTCTGTCCCACTTTAGCCAACTCTGGCCCACATCTCACATGGGTGAGGGCATTTCATCAATCTTCACCAAACAACTGGGTTTTGAGATTTGGGTAACACCTACATCAGCATTAATTTTGAGATAAATCAACTTGTAGATGTTATAATAAAAGCCCCATGCCTCTCTGAAAAATAATTGATAAGGGGATGCAAGTTTCAAACCTTTTGAGAGGAAATGTTCTACCTTGAACCTTTTGTTCAGTTGGAAAAAAAGGCCTAGAGAGGGAAGAGAAGTGATTCAACCCCCTGGACACTTTGCCTGGTGTCCTGGACTCTGGGAACTGAGTGTTTTGCTTGTCCTGACGACGTCCTTCCATCCCATCTGTCATGTTCTTGTTTGCAGAAATTGGCATAGGTACTATGGGCTTTGGCATTTTCTTCATCCTCTTTGGGATCCTCTTGTACTTCGACTCCGTGCTTCTGGCCTTCGGAAATGTGAGTCACCCTTCTCCACACCCCTCCCCAATCCTCCCAAGAAGATCTCTTCCCACCTACCTGGTTTCCTTTCCAAGAACCAAGAAAACGAATCCAAAGAGACTCTGCTAGTCTGTTGCTGCTGTCAAAGAGTGCTTATTCAGTACATTCTATGCTTCAGGCACTGAGTTAGAAAAAGAGGATACTCATACAAAAGTAAGGAAGTCTCTGCCCTCAAGCATCTTACATTCTACTGGGGAAATAAACACATTCATATAGATAAGTAAATACATCATTTTCTTGTTTAGTTGTTTCTGTTGTGTCTGATTCTTTGTGACCCTATTTGGGGTTTTCTTGGCAAAGATTCTGGAGTGGTCTGCCATTTCTTCTCCAGCTTATTTTACAGATGAGGAAACTGAGGCAAACAGGTTTAAGTGACTTGCCCAGTGCCACACAGCTAGTAAGTGGCTGAGGCTGGACTTGAACTCAGGAAGATTAATCTTTCTGACTCTAGGGCTAGCACCCTATCCGCTGCACCACCTAGCTGCCCCAAATTGATGATAGAGACAAATTAAATACAAAGCTGTTGGGTGAGTGGGAGGCACTAACAAATAGGGGAATCAGAAAAGACCTCTTGAAGAGGGTGGTGTTTGAGCTGAGCCTTGAAAGGGGAGCAAGGGATTCCAAAAGGGTGAAGTGAGGAGCAAGGGCATTCCAGGAATATAGAACAGACTGAGAAAAAGCCCAGGTGGGACGTGGAAGGTCATGTAGAGGAAACTAAGCAAATAGACCAGTCTGGCTGAAATATATAGTGTGTGAGGGGAATTAAATGAAATCAGTCTGGAAATATAGGTTAGGATCATATTGTAAAGGGTTTTGTAGGACCATATTGTAAAGGGAGTGTATTCCTAGAAGCAATAGGGAAGAACTAGAATTTGGGGTAAGGGAATGATATGATCACCCCTGTGCTTTATTTTATTCTTTTGGAGGAGTTTGGGGTTGTGACTTGCCCAGGGTCATACAGTTAGTAAGTTGGATTTGAGCTGGATTTGAACTCAGGTCCTCCTGATTCCAGAACCTGTGCTCTATCCAGTGTGACATCTAGCTGCCCCACCCCTGTGCTTTAGGAATAGAATTTGGCAGCTCTGTGCCAGATAGATTAAGGAGCAGACAGACTGGGAGTATAGGAAGATCAGTTTGGAGGTGCTTAGCAATAGTCCGGGTTTGAAGTGTGATATGAGTGAAGGGAAGGACATAGATCCGAGAAGTGACTGGGAAGAGTAAAGGATGCTCCAGCAGTGTGCTGGTAAATGGTTAACAACCAGCTGTCCAAACAACAGCATCAGCAACAACCCTGTACCGGCAACACGCTTTAAAATTTAATTTGCTTTATTAACATTTTCCATCACTTTCTTAAGTTTAAACAAGCAATAAAACAATAAACCAAGCCCCGATTTGTAATTTTTATTTATTTCCAAGCTGAAAATGCTCACTGAAAATTTAATCATCAGCCTGGTTAGAGCTGGTTTCCAGCATACCCTTGGGTGACTTCTAGGTTGTGTACCTGGAGGACTGGAATAAAAGTGGGACTCTTGACAAAATCAGGACCCAAACCCTCCAGTCCAGGGTCCGGTGTCCTCCTCTCCACTGAGGCAATGCGGAATCGCGGACAAAGTGCTAGACTTAGATTCATATCCCACTGAAGACACTAGCTGTTTGACTCTGAGTGTGTCACTTAGCCTCTGCATGCCTCAGTTTCCTCATCTGTAAAATTGGCATAACAGTAGCACCTACCTCACAAGAGTCATTGAGAGACTCAAATGTATTAGCATACGGAAAGTGCTTTGCAAACCTTGTAAATGCTAATTATTACTATAATTTTAATATTTATTATATTTCCTTACCAGTTATATAAGTATATCTCTAGTACCCACGTCACAAAGTTGATATGAGGATCAGATGAGACAAAGTGCTTTGCAAACTTTAAAATACCCCACAAATAGTTATCCTTATTCAGGGAGGCAGAGCGGCTGAACCGCTACGGTGCTGGGTGTGCGGTCGGTAAAACGGACTTGGCATTCCCCTCGGACGTTGACACGTCCTATTACCTCGCGCAAAAACGTTTACCTTCTCCGTGGCTCTGACAGCTTCCTAGAACTTACCGACCGTAGAGAGAGGTCGCAGATTAATCTTCTAGGATTGTTATCCACTGGGGAGGTGGCCTATTAGCATGGAGAACAGCAGCCGTAGAACTTAGTAATGGCGATTTTGCACATAGTAGGTGCTTAACGAATGTTTGGTTTGATTTAACGTGTCTCTTCAGGATCCGACCTCCACTAAATCCACCAAAGAATAACTCGTTAGTCTGTAGGGTCTGAGGATGGGATCCAGAAGGTGATAAGGACAGGGACAATAAGTGGGATAAACAAATAATAGAATTATAGAACCTCAGAATAGGATGGGATGTAATTTAGTAATCAGGAGTAATTTAGTCCAACCCGCAGCCAAATAGGAAACCTCCTCTATAATGTCCGCCTCAAGGCATCATCCAACTTCCACTTGAAGACCTCAGAGGACAATAATTGCTAATATTTATATAGAACTTTAAGGCTTGTTAAGCGCTTTACAAATTTTATCCTCACAACACCCCTGGAAGGTGGGTGCTATTATTATCCCCATTTTACAGACCAGGAAACTGAGGCAGGTGGATATTAAATGACCTGCCCAGGGACACACAGCTAGGAAGTACCTAAGTCTGGATCTGAACACATGCCTTCCTGAGTCTAGGTCCCCTATTCTATCCGCAACACAATCTAGCTGCTTCATGATAGAGCAGGATGGGAAAATTGATGCCTCTTGAGGAAGCTCATTCTACTCTGAGGACAATGATAATTAGTAGGATGCTTAAAAGGCATTGAAATTGGTTTTTCTGCTACTTTCACTCACCCTGAGGGTCTAATCCCTCTTCCAAGAGATGCCTTTCATATATCTAGAGACAGTTATCGTCATGGTCCCCACTAATAAAAATACTGCAACTCAGATTTCTATGGTGGCTGTTTACATATCACTCTCCTCACAATAAAAATATGAGAGAGGTAGTTTATTATCCGCCCTTTACACACGAAGAAACTGACACCCAGAAAGACAAAAGTGACTGGTCCAAAGTCACACAGCTAATAAATGTCAGAGCCAAGACTGGAAGCCAGGTCTCCTGACCCTAGGCCTATGCTTTTCCCCACAATGCCACTACATTTTTACACTCATTCATGTTTTACACTTATTAATGTTATTACATTTATTAATAATGAAAACTAAAATTTATAGAGGGCTTCAACGTTTTCAAAGTGGGTACTCATGGGTATTCATGGGACATCCCTCCATCCACCCAGCAGAGCCTCATCCCTCTGACTTGGTCATGTGGATGGATACTTTCTCACTCTCTATGTTGGCTTCATCGCTCCAACCTGCTCTGACACTGGCAGGTCTAGGTTCTCTGACAAGTTCCATCACTTTGCATTTACGGTCAAATTCTCTCGGTCCTGTTGAGAAATAATACTATTCTCCTATTCCCAACTTTATCTCTGGAGCCCCTCCTGAGGCATTTCCCTTTGCACAAACCAGCCACTCACAATCATGGCGCTTAGATCTTAAACATGATCATTTACTTAGCAACAAGGCAGAGAAGTAATAATGGCCTCACAGGTTAAACCTAATATTTAAAAATAAAATATGTCACAACTCACTGGTTCATATTATCCCACAAATGTACTCAGTATCTGTGGGAAAGAATGGGCATATACACTTATAGCAATGTGGCAGGGAAACCCATGAGAGAGGAAAACCCACGTACTTGGGATAACTTACAACTCTGGACGTCAAGCTTACTCTGATAACTGTCTGTCTGCTGGTTTTTGTGTCTTCTTTTGACCCAAGGAATCATTAACAAGTTCTTTAAAATTAGAATCAACTTTAAAAGGATGTTAAGAAAGTGTTACCACTTTATTTGGACAGTTTTTCCTTTGGAGTAGTTTTTCATTTAAGCCAGAGAACTGCAAAACTCATTAGCTAGTGATATCTGAACTATCCAGCCCATTCCAGCCAGTTATTCACTCACCAGGATGCTATGTAATCTATTCAGAAAAGAACTCAAAGCAAATAGATGATACTGAGTCTCTTGGCAAGGCAAACCAACCTAGCCCTCTCTTTACTCACCAGAATTCTGCCCAGTCCAATTAAACCCCAGCATCTCCGGAATTTTTTTGCAGCTCCAAAGCCTCTTTCCTCTTTCTGTTCCTCTCTCTCAATCCAGAGGGGGTCAGTAAAGGACAACAGGGGCTTATGAAAGGCTTCACCCCTCTGAAGTTCTAGAAGATGTTGAAGAACAATATCTAGAACTGAACCTTATCCCCCCGTGAGGTTGCATTTCTTTTTAGGCAATCAAAAATTATGTAGCTGGAGCCTTCTGTCACCTGACTGCTGACTGACTCTGCTCTTGTCCATACAGAGCTCTAATAGAGCTGCCTTTGATCTCTGACTTTTTCTTCAATCTTCGCTTGCCAGATTTTTCCCTCATTAACTACAGCCTCCTATAATCCTATCTCCTTTATCTTTCAGTAGCATAAACCACAGCTTCCTTGTACTTAGTAACTCATTTTTCACTTAAAAGGTAACAACTCATCAGATTTCCACTATGAAAACAGTAGAGCTTATTTAATTATACCCCAAGCCTCTAAATAGTTATATGATTTCTCATTTTTTAAGAAAAATTTACTCTATTCAGTCTTAAATCCATTATATTCAAGTGACTGAGGGTTTATAATGCTCTGCAGCTCAAAGTTCCTAATAGTCCTCCAGCTCATTTTATGTTCTTGAACACAAAACTGGGAAAATCCAGATTTTTCCAGTTTTTAATAAGTAAAAGCCTTTTCTCTGATACTTTAAATCATCACACTGATTAAATGCAAATGAATCATTGTCCTACATCTTTCACAAGGTGATTTAAATCTTCATGTTTATTCCACCGTTCATTTTCTGTCCAAAACTGCTTAAATTTAAACTGAAAACTATGTTTGTTCATGTTTGGCATTTTTAAACTAATTAAACCAATGTTATTTTCCTTTTCCTTTTAGGCATCTTTATAATCATTTATGACAGAGGCAATCTTCCATCCTTTACCAATGGATTTAAATCTTTTTGTTTGTGTGACAGTACCTTTTCTTGCTCTTATCTGTAGCAAACTCTTCCATACAAAAAAGGGCAACACTTCAAAGGGACCATGCATTACCTAATTTGAGTCATACATAATCTTAGGAGGCAGGTATTATGGGTATTTTACAGATGGAGAAACTGAGGCTTAGAGAGGTCAAGTGACTTGGCTAGTAATCATCCAAGGTGGAATCTGACACTCATTGGGTCTTTCTGACTCCAAGTTCAACCACCTATTCATTCTTCCAATGTGCTTTCCCTTGGACAAAAAGTCTGACCTGGCTTTCCAACTCAGTTCAGCTACTTGCTTGCTGTGTGATCTTTGGCAAAGTCATTTAACTTTTCCGAGTTTCAACTGTCTTTTCTGTAAAATGAGCAGAAACATCACCTGTTTCCTAGGGAGAGAATGATGAGCAATTACATCTCATCTGGGAAAATGTCTTGGAAGAACAACATTGCAGAAAGCCAAAACACGCATTATTAAGAATTGACCTCCAAAAAAGAAATTAGGGGGCAGTTGGGTGGCACAGTGAGTAGAGCACTGGCCCTGGAGTCAGGAGAACCTGAGTTCAAATCCAGCCTCAGACACTTGATACACTTACTAGCTATGTGATCTTGGGCAAGTCACAACCCCAATTGCCCTGCCTTCCCTCCTCCTAAAAAAAAAAACAAAACCAGAATTGATCCTTCAAAGGCCATCTTGTGCATTTCCCTTCTCCCAAGAAAGTCTTTCCCTCCCACCCAGTCCAACCCGACTGAGTTTTTTCCTCTTCCTAAAGATTTTTAGAATTTTGCCACATGCCTCAATCAGTCCTAGTATTTTCTCCCTCCGCCCCTAGGAAGATAAAAACATGCTGCCTCATGTATAATCCCTGAGCCAAGGCCCTATTCCTCCCCATTCCACAACTCCCTTCTCTCTTCTTCTCCACAGATACTGTTCTTATGTGGCCTCTCCTTCATCATTGGTTTGAGAAGGACTTTTGGATTCTTTTTCCAACAGCATAAACTGAAGGGGACAAGTTTCTTCCTGGGAGGTGTGATAATCGTCCTCTTGCGCTGGCCTCTTTTGGGGATGGCCTTGGAGACTTATGGTTTTATTAACCTGTTCAGGTGAGTGGACCTTTCCCAGCAGGAATGGGGAGGGGGGAAGAATTGTAGAGAAACAGAGACAGAGAAGAGAGAAGCAGAGAGACAGAGCCAAAGAGAGACCAAGACAGAGACAGAAAGACAGAGAGACAGAGACAGAGACCCAAAGAGGCACAGAGAAAAAGCCAGACAGAGACAAAAGACAGAGATACAGAGAGAGAGCCAGACAGACAGAGGGAGAAAGTCACAGAGAGAGAGAGAGACAGGACATAGAGAGAGAAAGTGATAGACAGATGATAGAGTATTTATCAACTGCTTGCTATATTCCCAGTACAAAGAAGATAGCTCCTGTCCTTAAAGAGCTAGACCCCAGAAAAAGGGGACCTAGAAAAGAGCTCTATGTGCCTGCCATGGTTTGGACCTGGTGACCCAGAAGTAAGTTTCAGGCTTAGGAAGATAAAAACTCACACCTGTCAGGGTCCACAGTGGTTCCTGGTGTGAAGTCCAAATTTCTGGTGCAGAGGAGATGGGGGTAAAAACAGAAGTGGAAGAAAGTTGGTTTGAAGTCTGGCTGTACAAGTAGTCTCTTTTAGACTTGAGATGCCTCAGGATCTCAAAGCAATTACCAGATTTTGTGTAGCACTATAAAATGTGGGGCAGCTAGAGTGCTGGACCTGGCATCAAGAAGACCAGAGTCCAAGTCCTGCCTCAGACACTTACTACCTGTGTCACCCCAGAAAAGTCACTTCACCCTGTTTGCCTCAGTTTTCTCATCTGTAAAATGACCTGGAGAAGGAAATGGCAAATCTGTCTAGCATTTCTTCTAAGAAAACTCCAGGTGGGGTCATAAAGAGTTAGACACAACTGAACAACAACAATAAAGTTGTGAAAGAACCACCCCCATTTCGATCAGTTAATCGATCAGTAATGCTTGCACCTCCAAATTACTTTGCAGCTAAAGAGCATTTTTTACATAATTACCTCATTTGATCATACCAAAAACAGGCAATCAAGTGCTTTGACTAGACACAGGGCTGGGGAACTTTGAGTTGGTCAGTCAGCAAGCATTTATGCCAGGTACTCCTCTGGCTCCCTAGCACCTCCAGGATCAAATACAAAATCCTCTCTCTGGCTTCTAAAATCCTTCACAACCTGCCCCCTGTCTACCTTTCCAGTGTTCTTACTCTTTATTCCCCTTCCATGATCCAGCAACACCAGCCTCCTTGCTGTTCCTTTCACAAGACTCTCCATCTCCCAATTCTGGACATTTCCCCTTCCTGTCCCCCATGTCCTCACCTCTGCCTCCTGGCCTCCCTGATCTCCCTCAAGACTAAGTTCAAATCCTACCTTCTACAGGAATCCCTCTCAAGTCCCTCTCATCACCTTCCCTCTGAAATTACCTTCCAAATAAACAGTATTTATCTTATATGTAAAATATTTGGTATGCTGCTTTTCCCACTAGAATGCAATCTCCTTGAAGGCAGAGACTGTGGTTTTTTTTTTTTTGCCTTTTTTGACTTTCTTTGCATCCCTAGCACTTGGTACATAGTAAGCCCCTAATAACTGCTTGTTGACTGATGTATGGTGTAAGTGAAAGAATGATGTTTAAACAGTGAGCCTGGGTGACTTATGATGGTGCCCTCAAGAAGAACAGGGGAGTTCAGAAGAGGAGGAGATTGACTTCTGGTTTAGACATACTCAGTTTGAGGCATCCCAAGGCAGCTGATGTGGGGCTAGAGCTCAGGAGAGAGACTAGGGCTGGATTTATAGATCTGGGAATCATCAGAGTAAAGGTGAACCATGGCCTCACCTGGGTTCAAACTCTGACACTAGCTGAATGAGAAGTCACTTAACCTCTTTCTCAGCCTCAGTTTCTTTGACTGTAAGACAAGGACAATAAACTTTCATTATTTATAACAACCTTAAGAGGTTTTTAAAAGGATCAAAATGAGATCACATATGTACACTGCTTTGTAAACTTTAAGGCTCTCTCTAAATAATGACTCTTCCTCATATTAGCCCTGTGAGATAAGAAAAGCAGGATTATTATGTCCATTTTACAGCTCTGAGAGTTGAGGCTCAGAGAGATAAAGTAGGTGTTGACAGTCACACCGGTAGTTAGAGGCAGAGATGGAGCTAGATTCCAGCTCTTCTTACTCCCAGTCCTTCGTGTTCTTTCCACTGCAAGGTAGTTGCCTCATTCAGCCAATCAGCAATATAAGCACGCACTGGTAACCTAGTCCTGAATTAAAAACATAAGGATCCTCTACCCTCCAAGAGGAGACAACATGAGAAGACATGGGGAGTCTGCTGTTTTTTTAGGACATATTCAGGACATGATAAAGAGTTTTCTGAGGCTTTTCAAATGAATCTAGCAATTGTTTTTGGGGTACATGAGATCACCAGAGGCAACCCAGAAGGCATTGCTAAGGGTGATGAAGTCCTTGACCAAAAAAAGTAAAATGAATAAAGAAAGAACCTTTAGGGGATGGAGTGTATTCCCCAATCAATCAATAAATCAACATTTATTATGTACCTACTGTGTGCCAGGCACTGTGCTAAGGCCCTCTGCACCAGCCCCCAGTTTCCATCTGAAAGGAGGGAAGAACTCCAGAAGAAACATTCACTAAGAGTTTTTCAAATCTTATCAAGAAAGCTTTAAGCAGGAAAGGGAGGAAGGGACAATGTTGCTCATAAGAGATCTGCTAAGCTGGCTAGCGGAGAAAAGAGCAGCCACGACTTAGGAAGAAAGCAGAAGAGATTGCCAGTGATTTGTAGGGTATAATTTTTTTTTACATTTAATTTTTATTTTATTTTTTCTCAATTATATGTAAACAAAAACATTTTCACTTTTGTTTTTTAAAACTTTGATTTCCAAATTGTAGGACACAATTTTTAAGAAGAGAGAGATCTCATTAATACCTACAGCCTTAGGTGTCTGTGTATAAAAGCACAACGTACGGGATAATAAATGGGGTGAACTTGAGACTAGTCGTTCAGTTATGTCTGTCTCTTCACGATCTCATTTGGGTTTGTTTGTTGTTATTATTGTTGGTTTTGCTGTTTTGGGTTTGGTTTTTTTTTTTTTTGACAAAGACACTAGAATGTTTTCCCATTTCCTTCTCCAGATTGTTTTACAGATGAGGAAATTGAGGCAAACAGGGCTAAGTGACTTGCCCAGGGCCACACAGCTAGGAAGCATCTGAGGCCAGATTTGAACTAAGGAAGGTGAGTCTTCATGACTCTAGGCACTGCACTCTATGCATTATGGTGCCACCCAGCTGCTCATAGAGAGCCTAGTACATGGAGGTACATTTAACCACCTCCTGGATATCAATGAGAGCTAGCAGAATGAGACTAGAATTGGGGTCTGAGAAATCAGACCTTATTCAAAACAAACTTGATAACTGATAAATTATAATTGATAAATTGGTAAAAAGGGGTAGAGAGGAGCAAAAAAGAAATAGAATCACTTCTTAGAGTGGATAGGGTGGTCATTGTGGCTGATGATAAGAAAGCTGAACTACTTAACTCGTTTTTCTTCTGTTTCCTCTGCCAATGAGAATCCTCTTTGGCCTGAGAAGGACAGCTCAAAAATAGCTAGTAAGGAATGGAAACCCAGCATAAGTGAGCTGAAGGCTAGTGGGCATCCAGCTACCCTCAGTGAGCTCTAGTCAATGGGTCTAGACAGACCATACCCACAGATGCTAAAAGAAATGGACCGTGTGGTTGCTGAGCTTCAGCCAGTGATCTTGGAAAAATCTTGGAGAACAGAAAAGGTGTCGCAGGATACAAGGAAGGCAGGTGTATTGATTTTTTTTTTCTGAAAAGAGAAGGATGTAGAGGCTACATAAAATAGATCAGTGAATTGGACTCCTGTCCCTCATAGAGTCATAGTTTTTCAGCTGCAAGGGATCTTAGAAGTCCTCTAAGGCCAACCCCTTCATCTTACAGATAAGGAAATTGAGGCTCGGAGAGTTTAATTGACCTGTCCAACAGGCACAGGCCATAAGCAGCAGTTTTCTCAACTGTCAAATTAGGGGGTTGGGTGGGGTGATTTCTAAGGATTGTGGGACAGGGAGAAAAGTGGCCTAGCTGGAACAGAAAGAAGGTTTGGGTGAGGAGGTAGGGATAGAAGGGTGGAGAAGCTTAATGCCCCCAGCTGAGATGTGGCTGTGAATTCCTAGACTGATCCTTGTGAGAGCCCTGGTTCCCTGGTGCTGATGTGAAAATGAAAGTGCTGGACCTCGGGCACCAAGCCTAATAGACAGCAGGGAGTGGAGCTTAGAGCAATGGACTTTCTCCTTTCTCTTTCTCCCTGGGTTAGGTTTCCATGGGAACCAATGTATCTGCTGCAGTCTGAGGTTGGGGTTATGTGGGAGGCAGAGTGGTACAAAGGAGAGAGGCCTGCATTTGGAGTCAGAGGACTCCAACTCTAAGCCCCTCTGCTGCTTATTACCTGAGCAGTCCTGGGCAAAGCCTTTAACCTCTGAGCCACCTCTACTCATCTGCAAAATGAGGGCCAGATAGCCTTGAAGGTCCTTTCTAGTTCTAAATTACAGTCCTATGACCTTAAATCTCTGTCAGAGTCGTCCTATGCTCTCTGAGAACTGTCCTAGCCGTAAATCCTATCGGACACCTAAGCCAGCCCAACATCTGAATGCTACACACAGCCTCTTTGGGTAGAAAAAGATCCATTCCTGATTCAGTAGCTTTTCTCAAGGGAAGTACTACAGACAGCCCTCACCACCATCGTTATCACTACCAGTACTATTAACACCATCACCATTGCCACCACTGCCATCACTATCACCATCACTACCATCACCACCACAACTACTATCACCACCACTGCCACCACTACCACCATCACCACCACCATCACTACTGCCACCACCACCGCCACTGCCACCACCATGACCATCACCACCACAACCACCACCACTGCCACTGCCACCACCATGACCATGACCACCACCCCCATCACCACCACCACCACTATCACCATCACCACTGCCACAACCACTGCCACCATCACAATTGCTACCATCACCTCCACCTCCACAGCCACCACCACCGCCACCAATCATCACCACTGCCACTACTACCACAACCACCAGATTTACACTCTCCCTTTTAACAAGCAAAGATAAGCAAAAATATCCCATACAATGACCAATCCTGACAACTATTCAATGTCTTGTCTTAGTAGCCCCCTCCTTTTCTGCCAGGAGGACTGAGAATGTTCTATTATTTGTTCTGTGATATCATATTGCTAGCACCCACTCATTTTTATGGATGAGGACAAGGTGCCAAAGATACCAAGTCACTTTATAGATGGGAAGGGGCAGAGCTGGCGTCTGACCCCAATTCCTCTAAACTCCAAATCGAATGCTCTTCCTGTTATATCATGGCTGTCTCCATTCTTAGCCCATCTCCTTCTATGTTGTCACTAACCCTTCTCTCTTCTTTCTCAGGGGTTTTTTCCCGGTTGCTTTTGGATTCCTAGGCTCCAGCATCCCATTTCTTGGTTCGGTAAGTCACACAGCTAGGTCACTGGAGAAGAAAGACTATAGAGCTATTCTTCCCAAAGGAAGGGAATTACCAAAGAAGCAGGTCCACTTCCTGTCCCTCCTCCTTCCACCTCTGCTCCTGCTCCCAGGGCCTGAGATTACTTCCTTTAATGTTATCCAGGAACCAATTAACTCTAATTTACATGCAGCGTTGGACTGATCATTGATGTGACCCTTCCCTCTGGGGATTGCCACTTCACTGACGTAGTGGGCAATGGAATCGTAACAGTAAACAAGGCATTTCCGGACTTTTTGTGTGACAGTAGCTGGTGCAAAGTCCATCTTGGGAATTCTACTTCTCTCCAGGGTAGCATCAGGCATGTCATTCCATGTCTGCCAATCAGCCCAGGGTGGCCTCCTGAAAGAGGTGGAAGCTAGGATCTTTATTAAGGAAGGGAGGCATGATGGCAGACCAGAGGTAGGGGCCATTAAAGAAGAGAAAGGGGAGAAAATGTTAATGCTTACACTTTACACATCACTTTGCAGGTTGTTAACCATATTATCTCATCGAGATATAAGAGCAGATATGATTATTCCCAGAGAATTAGGCCCAGAGAAGATAATTGACTAGCCAAAGGTCACACAGATAGTAAGTAGCGGAACCAAAAACATGAATATATGGATCATAGGGCTGGAAAGTACCTTTGACATCATCTAGTCTAATCCCCTTCTTTTGCAGGTGAGGATGCTAAGGCTCAGAGGGGCTAATGGAGTAAATGGCAGGTAGTAAATTGGAGAGCTAAGATTAAAACTCAGGTCCTCTGACCTCAGAGCAAATGCTATTCTTGCTTCGCCATGGGCCTTCTGGTGCCAGCGCCTGTCTTCTCCAATCCTCATAATGCTATATTGACTTTCTAGAGAAAGGAGGAGGCAAAAAAAGAGAAAACATGTTAGAAAAGATCCCTGGCTGTAGTCATTTGTTCTACATTCAAATCTTACCTCTGACATTTGCTACCTTTATGGCCTTAGGTGAATCACTTAACCCCCATGAACTTCAATTTCCTTATCTGTAAAATGTAGGTACTAGATCAGATGGTCTCTGAGTACTTTTCAAGGCCAAATCTATGACCCTATGATCCTAAGACAGGATCCTTCAACTCCTGTTGGACTTTTGACCAGATGACAAGACCTCAGATGAGTAGATGGAGTAGGCAGGTAGGCACCTAATTCGAGATGAGAGGAGTAAGATCATCTGGGGTACCCTGAAGGAAGGTTTTGATGCTGTTAAATATAGGAACCACCCTGTTCCATCCAAACCAGGATTCTTCTGCCAACATATGACCCAAGCAATGTATCATGACCTCAGTGTCCTGTCTCTTGAACCTGTTATCTCTCTCCTCCTTCAGCCACCACCTAGTTCAGGCCCTCGTTGCCTCTTGCCTGGACTACTGGGCTTCCAGCTTCTCTCCTTTTTAATCTGAAATTGCCAAAATTATTTTCCTAATGCATAAGTGTAAGCAGGTTAATTGCCTTCTCAAAAATCTTTCGTAGCTCTTTATAGAATAAAATACAAATAGTTTAGCCTGGAATTCAAGGCCTTCCATAATCTGGTTCTAACTTATCTTGATAGATTTTCCATTATTCCCCTCACCATATGAATGAAAAAAAATTTTCATTAAGAAATCTTACTACATAAAAAACCCTGTGCTAAGCACTATGACTACATAAAGAAAAGAAAAATAACCCCTACTTTCAAGGAGCTCTTACATTTTCATCAGGGAGACAACATATATAGAAGGTTACACTGGCGAGTCAGATAGAAAGGTCCCATGGCCTTGTGCAGAGGCAAAGCTGATGGTAACACACCTTTTAAAAGATCATTTCCATTGATAAAATAGCATTAGTTTTGGATGTTGAACAGGGCCCTGAAGGACTATGTCTGAATCTCTTTGCTCTATTTACCTATTATACTCTATCTTGAATTAAGTTTATTTGTGTATATGTTAGATTTCCCCCGGTAGAGTGTGGGGTCTTTGATGGCAGGGACTCTATCACTCTTTAATCTTTATATGTTCAGCACCAAGTACCAAACACCTATTGGTATATATTGGTAAATATATTTAGGTAATAGATCCATTTGGAACTTATTGTGGTGTAAGATGCTGGTCTAAACTTAATTTCTGCAAGATTTCTTTGCAGTTTTCCCAGCAATTCTTGTCAACTAGGAACACCTTACTTCAATAGTCAGTGTTCTTGAGTTTATCAAACACTACACTATATTCATTTGCTTGTGAGTCTTGTTTGTTCCAATGATTGCATTTTTATTTTTTTAGCCAGAATCAAATAAGTTTGATAATTACCGCCTTACAAAATAGTTTGATATCTTACTTTTTTTCATGATTTCTCTTCAGATTCTTTGTTATTTCAGATTAAGTATGATATTATTCAAGCTCTATAAGTAATTCCTTGGTTGTTTAATTGACCTGACATTAACCCATAATTTAGTTTAGGCAGTAACATTTTTATTACAGAAGCAATTAAAGTCTTGTCAATTTTTTGTCTTTATTTATACAGTGTTTTGTAGTTTTTGATTCCTAGATATTTTGTACATTTTGTAGTTATCTTAAATGTATTTCTTTTTCTATCCTCAGCTGGTATTTGTTAATAATATGCAGAAATACTGATGATTTGTGAGTTTATTTTATATTTTGCTACTTTGCTGATGTTACAAGTGATTATTTTTTCGTTAACTATGTAGTATTTTCTTATTATAATATGATTTTCAAATAGAGATGATTTTGTCTCCTTTTGCCTATATCTCTTCCCTCAATTTCTTTTCTTTTTCTTATTGCTATAGATAGCATTTATAGAACTATATCAAATAATAGCAGTAACAATGGGCATTCCTGCTTTGCCTCTGTCTTTATTAGAAAGGCTTCTAATGTTTTTTCTAATACAGATAATGTTAGCTCTTATATTAGATACTGTTTATCTCATTAAGAAAAAATCCATTTATTCCTCTGCTTTTTGTGTTTTTAACACAAATAACGACTCTATTTTGTCAAATACTTTTAACATTTATTGATGCAACTGTGATTTTTAACTGGTTTTGCTGTTAATATGGTCGAGTACATTTATAGTTTTCCTAACATTGAGCTATCCTTTCATTCCTGGAACAAAATCTAACCTGGTCATAGTGAGTAATATTTTAAATATATTATTGTAATTTCTTTGCTAATATTTTTGCATTACTATTCAAAGGAATATAGAAAAATTATTTTTTTTCTCTGCTTAGTCTTTTCCTGGTTTGAGGATCAGAGTTTGGTAAGGTTTTTCTACGTATGTTTTTGCAAATGATTTATTTAAAATTGAAGTTCATTGTTCTTTGAATGTTTGATAAAGTCCAGTTATAATTCCAACAGGGCCTGTTTTGTTTTTCCTTTGGGAATTGATTTACATGTTGTTCAATTGCTTTTTCTGAGACCGATTTGTTTAAATGTGCTGCTTATCGGTCTGTTAATCTAGGTATTTTGTATTTTTGCAAATATTTATCCATTTAATTTACTTTTATTTTTGTTGGCATATAGTTGGGCTTTTATGTGAGCCAGAGTTAAGAAAGTTAAGGAGACTGGGGAGAATAACTATGGAAGCTCAATTTTTAGGCTAAGCAGAGGGGAAACCATTAGCTCTCTTTCAGTTAAACTGAGAAGGCTTTTATGATAGAGGTATAGTTTCAGGAGTTGTTTCAATAACAGAAGAAGAAAAGGTTCCAGATCCCCATTGGATGCTGCTTTGGAAGTGGTAGGTGTGAGATGGGCTGACACTGGTAGCTTTGAACAGATGGACCTGATTTATGAATTGGCTTTTCCATGTCCACATGTTAAAGAATATAGAGTACCTGTTCAAAGTGGAGAGAAAAGAAAATATGGTTAGCAGTCACAGTATGAACTGCCAGGAGGAATTGGCACAAGGTGAGGAAAGAGGGCATTCATTCACTCACTCCATTCACTCATTCATAATTCAATTAAACTCTAAGTGTAGGGAGAGAAAGAACAAGGTGGATACAAATGGTAAGAGTTATGGTTTGGGAGCTGACCCATATTTAATCAGAAGTAAGAAATTCTATAGCATAGAATCCCTTATGGATTCACCTAAAAACAATCCCAGATGTTCCTCCTCATAAGAGAAAAATATAGGTTTATCTTACAGCTAGATCTGGGACTCAGTCTCTTCTCTGAAGCACCTCGAAGAGAGTGAGCACTCAGGAAGCACAGGGAGAATGCTGCAGCCTTGACCCAGCCAGGGTTTCCATCTCTCTCTGCCCCCTCACCATCTGTGCCTAGCATTACAGCTGACTCTCGAGGCCAGCCCTGATAATAACCTGGATATTGAATCTACTCTCCTGCCATTGTCTGGAATAATGATTCTTGGCTCCCACAGCTGTTCCAGAGGCTCCAGGGCACCAGCTCCATGGTCTGATCAGCAAAGGTGGACTCCTTGAATTTGGACTGTTGTACCTGGGGAAGATTGGACATGGCCCCCACATGCTTTCCTTGACAAATTCCAGTCCTCCCTTGGAATTGGGCTGGAGGGATGGAGCAGAGTGATTGACTCTAGAGTTTCCAATGGGCTTAACATGACCTCTGGCAAAGTCTCAGCTCCATGGATACCCTAAGAGAAAGGACTGGCCCAGGACAAAGGCCCATGGAGATCAGACTGGGATGGGTTCACTTTCCTGCCTAGTATTTATGGACAACAAAAGAAAGACTTTTAAAGTAAATTTCCAGATTGAGAAGCTGCTTGCCTAGAACTGAGTGTTGATGTCTTTGTGGCCCATGGGAGATCATTTGTCCACCTCCCTGCTTCTAGGCAGGACTACACCTATACCTTCTCAGACAGATGAATGAATGACAGTCCTGGTCCCCAAATGCTACAAATCTTTCCCCTCCCCTGTGTAACCTTCAATCTTGCCTACTAGAATGAAGTACTTTGCTTTCATTTACTCCCTGACATGGAACACCCCCTGAGTATAGAATCCTATACTGGGTAAACTCTATGAAACTATGATTGCTTTAGCTCCAAGAATTCTCAGTGTGGGAACTCTACATCCATGCAGATCATAATTCCACAGACAGTCATTATGGTATAGTGGGCAGGCTACTAGACTTGGAGTCAGGAAGACCTAGGTTCAAATCCTGACCCAGCTAGCTGACTTTGCCCAAGGTTGCACATTGTCAGTGGCAGAGCCAGAATTGCTCAGACCTAGATCTTCTCACTCCAGAAGTACTCCCCATTACACCTCCATGTCTTTGGGAAGACGGGTTATCATCATCTTTCTCCCTGGGACTGGTCCTTGAGGGAAGGAGGGTGGCTGTTCTGGATGACCTGTCAAAGTCCCTCCTATGGTTTTATGGCTGTCACTTGTTTCAGGCACTGCCTTCTCATCCCAAGAACTGTCCTTCCCACTGGTGGAGATGTTAATAGGACTGTGTTTCAGGGAAGGAAACTACCTGGAAATCACCAGTTTGAATCTTGGCCCCTTAGGAGCAGGATATTCAAACTGAGTTCTGGGGCCCTTCTCCGTATTCCTCAGTTCACTATCCTGCCCTATTGGTGTTTTCCAGGATCTCTTCCTCTCCCCTTTTATCCTGGGTGGGGGTGCAGCTGTGACTGGTACTCCTGGTGTGTTTCTCCCAAGAGGAAGCTACACAGATAAGCCTTCCTCTGAGTAGAGATGTTGGGGCCAACCTACTCCTTGAGTGCCTTCCTTTGGGCAACCTCCCTCCCACAGGGTGGGAATTCTCATACGATCATAGGGCAAGAGCTGGAAAGGGTCTTAGAGGTCACCTCATCCAACCCCTTCATGTTACAGATGAGAAATTGATGTCCAAAGATGCAAAGTCATGTAGATAGCAAGTGGCAAAGCTAGAATTTTAACCCAGGTCCTCTGACTCTAAATTTAATGCCTTTTATATTGTACCTTGCAAATATCCTACCCTCTGGGCCTTCATCAGTCAGAAGGGACAGATAGGCAATTGCCAAAAAGCAACTGTATTGGAGAGCTCTGCTAATTATTAGCTATGTGACTTTGGAGAAGTCATTCATCTTCTCTGGAACTCAGTTTCCCCATCTGTAAAATGAGTGAACAAAAATATATGACCAGGACCATTTCCCAATAGATAAGTGGTCAAAGGACACAAACCATTTTCAAAAAGAAAATTGTAAATTATTGACAACTATATGACATTGCTCCAAATCACTAATAAGAGAAATATAACTTAAAACAGCTCTATGGTTTCTTCTCATGCCCCTTAAAATTAGTAAAGATGAAAAAAGATGGAAACTGCCAATGCCTTCTGGTTGGTCTCCCTGTCTCCATTCTTTTCCCATTCCAATCCACCCTCCACTCAGCTGCCAAGGTAATATCCTAAAGCATGGGTTTGACCATGTCATGCCCTCTACCCAGTAAACTCTAGTGGCTCCCTATTACTTCCAGGGACAAATATAAAATGCTCTGTTTGGCAGCGCATCTGGGGGGCACAATGGTTAGAGCACTGGCCTTAGAGTCAGGAGGACCTGAGTTCAAATCTGTCCTCAAACACCAGTAGCTGTGTGACCCTGGACAAGTCACTTAACCTCAACTGCATCCTAAAAACAAACAAAACAAAAAAAAAAATAAAGCACTTTACAACCTGGTCCCCTCCTACCTTTCCAGTCTCCTTTCACTTACCTCCCCTCCACACATATACAATCTACACCGGCCAGCTGGCTGCTCTTCGCACATGACACTCAGATTCTGCCTTTGTACTGACTGTCCCCTGCCTGAAATGTTCTCCCTCCGCATCTCCTTGTTGTTGCTGAGTCATTTTCAGTCGTGCCCGACACGACTGTGACCCCATTTTGGGTTTTCTTATTCTTTTTTATCACATCAGTGTTCTTAATGGTTGGCAGTGAAATGACAAGAAACAAACCAAAACAATACCCACAAACAAACAATCTCCCAAACCTACAGCCTGCAGTTCCGTTTCCAGCACCTAGTTTCAGTATTCGAGGTAAGTGACTAGGGAAAGGGATCTCCCACCCGCCAGAATTACTGCTTTTGTCTTTCCAACAGCTGCCTGTGGCCTTTGGGCACCAGGCGTTGTCACAGCAGAGGGTTCGAGAAGTGACCAGAGCTGCTGAAAGGGAAGAGCAAAGTGATTTTTTCCCAGGGAAGGACTTTGCGTTGTAGATGGGACAGAGGGGGAAGTGCCCCCCTAGTAAAAGGCAAACAGGTCAAACCCTAAGAGTCATTCCTGACAGTTACTACTATCTACCTTCCTTCTCCATTAACCAGGAACTAGGAAGCCATTCTCTCCTCCCATTTCTTGCCCCTCCTGGTGACTGTAGCCCAGGTAGATTTTAAAATCTCCCCCAGGCTCAGATCTTTTAAAAGCCCAGCCAGTTTCAAAGCTGTCAAAGGATCATGGGATAGATGAGTGGTGGGAGTGGAGAAGCGGAGGGGCGGGGAGGGGGGGGGGGGAGCGGTGTTTCTTAGCATTTAAATCAGGTAATTCCTTTGGTAAGAAAGAGGCCCAAAACAAATTAGAAATGGATTGGAGGGAACTAATAATGCAGCTGAAATGACCATTCCCTCTCCTTCTCTGCCCCCAACCCCTTAAATGGCTCTGAGAAGTCAGCCCATGACCCAGGGGCCACACACCTGGTTTGGTCTTAGCTGATTCAGAAGCACTTTGCACTTCATTGCTGTTACAGCGTGACCCCCTTCAGGACTGGAAAGAGACCTGAAATATTCTTCCCTTCAGCAGCTGAGGGACCGGAAATTGTTCACCGTGTGGACCTTCTCATGATGCTCTGCAGTGGAAAGGAGGCTCTGGAGTTTTTCCATCTTTTTCTCTGAAATTGTGACAGGCTCACTGGGCACTATCTAGGTCACGCTGTCACTCAAGGGAGGTGTGGTCAGCGACCCTAGTGGAGGTTCATTGGAATTGAGGCTGTTGGACTGGGCTTAGGTTCCCTGGGAAGGGGAGTCAGCAGAGGCTCTGGTTTAGGATCCTACAGGAGCAGTTTAGGGTTTGAATCTGGCCACGTATGGTGCATCTGTCAGTCTGTTCATGCTGGCATGTTCATCTCCAGTCTCCAGGAAGATGCCAACCATAGCCGGGCCATCCGGGGCTGTGGCTGCTTCTGTGAAGGCCTTGTCTTTTTTCCATTCTAGTGGACCAAATGGAGCTCACTGAAGGACGCTGTGTATTCTGAACCTAAGCTGTGATTCTTCCTCCCAGTTAAAATGGAACTGCTTCAGCCTGTAGGGCCGATCCAGGGGCCCCCATGCACCCTGTCCTCCTGGTACCCCAAGCACAGAGCCTGGTCATACTGCTGCTGCCGCTGTTGCCACTGCACACCTATAGCTCTGGCTCCTAGGACTTGCTCTGCCGCATTTGGGATTTTCTTGGCAGAGATCCTGGGGTGGTTTACTATTTCCTTCTCCAGCTCATTTTTACAAATGAGGCAACTAAGGCAAATAGGGTTACGTGACTTGCCCAGGGTCACACAGCTGGTAGACCATATTTGAACTCCGATCTTCTAACTCCAGGCCTCTAGTCACTTCACCACTTAGCTCCCTCATTACCTCCACATCCTGGCTTTTCCTAGTTTCCTTCAAGACTCAGCTCAAATCCCATCTTCCGCAGGAGGCCTTTCCCATCTCCTTCCCTACCCCTCTCCACTGCTAGTGTCTTCCCTCTGAAGTTACCTTCTGCTACGTATGCAGTTCTTGCTTATTGTTTCCTCCGTCCTGCTCTATCATGACTCATCTAGTTGGTGTAATTGAGAGCACTGGATTACAAAGTCAGGAAGACCTGAGTTCAAATCCAGCTGGGTGACCCTGGGCAAGTCACTTAAACTCAGTTTGCTTTAATTTCCTTAGAATGGGGATAAATACTAGCACCCTGGGGTGCTGTGAGAATCAAATGAGATAATATTTGTAAAGCACTTAGCGCAACTGGCATATAGTAAGTGCTTAATAAATGTTTGTTTCCTCCTTCCTTCCCTGTTAGGATGTCAGCTCCTTTAATGCAGAGACCATGTTTTTGCCTTTCTTTCTATCTCCAGTACTTAGCGCAGTGCGGGGCATATAGTAGGTGCTTAATAAATGCTTGTCTGACTTAGTGACTTTCAATCAGCAGTCAAATATTTATTGTTTACTATATGCCAGGCAAGATGCTACTGTGTCCTCTGCAGAGAGGAAACGTATTGAAGCAGCCTGAGGCAGAGTTTGGAGATCAGAGGCACAATGTACCTCAAGGCGCAATGGACATAGGAGACTACAGACAAAAATGACTCTCACCCCTGGGACTGGTATCTACATGGGGACTCAACCTGTGATTTCATTGGCAGAGGGACCTTCCAAATGAGGACACTCTCCCCACCAAAGCTGAATAGTACTCGCTCTGCAGCTCACAGTAGTAGAGATTTGCCCAGGGCGCTGACCGTGACTCACCCAGGTCACACAGCTAAGATGTATCACACTTGGGCATTGAATCCATCTAGGTATTTCCAACCTGGAGTCCAGCTTTCTATCCATGAGGCCATGCTGCCTCCTTGGTGGGTGTTAAGGAGGAAGGAAAGATTCTGCCCTGAGTCAATGAGATCCTGATCCCAGAAAGTGCTTGAGTAGAGGTCAGATATGGTAAGTAGCAAGGAAGGAAACAAAAATTTATTAAGTGCCTACTATGTGCAAGGCACTGTGCTAAGCACTTTACAAAGATTGTCTCTCCTGAGCTTGGAAACAACCTTGGAAGGTAGGTGTTAGTCTTATCTCCATTTTACAGACAAGAAAAGTGAGGCAAACAGGGTGAAAGTGACTTGCCCAGAGTCACACAGCTAATAAGTGTCTGAGGCTGGATTTGAACTCAGGTCCTCCTGACTGCAGGACCAGGGCTCTTTCCATTGTGCCCCTTAGGGTGGGTCAGTAGGGAGAACTAGATGACCTCTAAGGTCAAACACAGTTCCAAGATTCGGAATCAGATCGTATAAATCTTCTATAAATAATTTCCTTAATGTCTCCAAGACACAGAGCCCGGGGAGCTATCTTGCCTATCAGTGCAATTTGTCTTTTTTCGTTCCTTATGTTAATGACAATCTTACATTAATGACGAAACTGACATTTGTAAATTGTTGAAAAGTTTGCAAAGACGTATATATTCATCCATTTATTTGAGTCTCACAATAGTCTTGTAAAATAGGTCCTACAGCTGGCATTATCCCCATTTTACAGGTGAGAAAACTGAGCAACAGAAAGGCTAAGTGCCTAGACTATGGTCACAAAACTAGCAAGAATTGAAGTTGATATTTGGAGTCCGGCACTTTATCCAGTAAGGCAGAGGTATCAAACACTTAGACAGTGACACCGATGCCTACAATATGACCTTGAGTGAGTGGAACTACACTAAAGCTTAAGTGGAAAATAATTAACAAAATAAATAAAAATACAATAGAGCATAGCTAACGTTAATATTGGCACAGCTAGGCGGTGTAGCGGATAGAGTGCTGGACCTGGAGTCAGGAGGACCTCGATTCAAATCCACCCTCGACACTTACTAGTTGTGTGACTCTGGACAAGTCAGTCACTTAACCCTGTTGGCCTCAGTTTCCTCATCTGTAAAATGCGCTGGAGAAGGAAATGGCAAACCCCTCCAGTATTTCTGCCAAGAAAAGCCCAAATGGGGTTATGATGGATTGGACACAATTGAAACTACTCAACAACAAAATGCTAATATTTTGTTTTCTAAGTCAATTTTCAGCCAGAGGAATCTTATATGTAATTCGGTGGCCTCATTTATATCTAAATTGGACACCCTTTCAATAAGTCATGCTACCTCTATAAGTAAGAATTTATTATTATTATTGATTATTAATTAAATTAATATTTAATTCTTCATTTTAATTAATAATAATAAACAGTAGTACTTTATAATTGTTGCTCTAGCTATTTCTACCACTGTCCAGGTGGCCTTGCAGTAATTACCCAAGGTTGTTTGACCAGGGGATAGAAAGAGGAAGAAGTCGCCATAACCCGAGCTTACCACCCCACTTGAGGACCTCATTTTGAGCCCCTCTTAGGGTTAGCTAAATGGCCATTATGTCTAGTAGAGGGGGCAAAGGAGGGCAAGAAGGGACTAGGGGAGTGAGAGCTGAGAAATGGAGTACATAGGAAAGGATGGAAGACAAGAGAGAGAAGAAAGGAGGGGCTGGGTCCGTCCTCTCCTGGGAGACAAGCGGTGAAGAAAGACAAGGTGCAGAAAACAGGGTTGTGAGTAAGTAGCTTTTTTTCTTTTTCTAAGAGAGATTGACAAGGGAGGGGACAGAAGGTAGAGGTGGGACCAAGCTTGAAGACGTCATTCTGGACTTGATAAAATAGAGATGATCTGGAGTTGGAGAGGGAGAGACAAAGAGAGAAAGGGAGGGAGGGAGGGAGGAGAGCTCCTTCCACTAGCCCAGAAACTGCCTTCATTGGAGTGTGATCTGAGGCTCCAGCAACCCCTGCTGTCCCCTCAGCTCTGGGCTGAGCCAAGGTAAGTGGCATCTCAGCATCCACACAGGGGAAAAGGGGATTCCAGTCCTAGATCAACTGAATATTGCAGGGAGGAGGGTGCCTGGACCAAGATGATGAGAGAGTTGGTGCCAGAGCAAACTGTCTGGCAAATGAAGTCGGGGCATGTCAACCAGGACCTCAAGTCAGGTTAGGACTGAGCAGCTGACTATGGGGGACTGAGCAGGCAGGGATACTCTGTGGTCCCCTTTCAATCAAATGAGATCATGTATGTATGTAAAGTGCTTTCAGAACCTTAAAGTGCTATCCAAATACAGTTCTTGTAGCTTTTTCTCTTTCCTGTTCCCTAAAAGGACCGGATTGCCCCCAAGAATACTCACCTGCCTAAATTTGCATATGCTCTCCTGAGTAGTTCCAAATAACAGGCATCATGGAGTGGTGGATAGACTTAGAGTAGAGAAGACCTGGGTTCGACTACCACTTCTGACATACACTGGGTGTGACCCTGGGCAAGTTATCTGACCTCTTAGTTCCTCAGGAATTATAAAATGGCAGAGAAGGTGTGACCTGCATTGGTAGAAGTTCCTTACCAGGAGCCACCTTCACCTATGGAGTCAAAGGGCCCCCTCCCCTTAAAAAAAAATCCAAGATGTTTAAATTACTTTAACAAGAATTGGCTAGATATAACTACAATCATGGCCAAAGCCAGCATCCGAAGCCTGCTGAGAAAAAGGAGACTGGCTGAGGAATAAATTGGATAGAGATCTAGAGCAGAGGCTGTGTGGCATTATGGTTAGAGTGCTAGATCTGAAGTCAGGAAGACCTGAGTTCAAATCCTACCTGTGATACTTACTAGCTATAACCTTCAGTGAGGGGGTTAGACTAGATGCCTCTAAATTCATTTCTACCTCTATATCCATCATCCTGTGGTCCTATGCATCTAGTCAGAGCCTGGAGAATGAAAGCAAACATCATTGTGCCTTGCAAAACCTTAAAATTTTGGCTTAGAGAATCTGACTCTGGGGGAGGGGAGAGAAGCTACCCCAAAATACAACGAGAGGGTCGGCAGAGCTGTAGATGGAGAGCAAGACCCCTGTCTTTCTCTGCTATAAAGATAGATTTCTGTTCAGGCATTTGGCCAATATGCTGGGACTCCCAGTTCTAAAAACAAGAGGAAGGATGCTGTCACCTGAAACTTCTATAGCTCTTTCTAGCTTTCATTTGAACCTTACCTTCATCTTAGGCAAGGCAAGGCAGATACCCTTATCCCCACTTAACAGATGATGAAAATGAGACTCAGAGAGATTAATGTAAACTCTTTGAGGAAAGGAACTAGGGTCCTCAATGCCTACCCTAGTAACAGGCAAATAAGTGCTTAATAAATATTTTTTGATTGATTAATTATATAGGCAGGATGAGCTCTGTACACAGGTGTGGCAGACAATCTTCCAACTGATAGGATTTGAGGGGAGTTGCGAAACCTCTCCCAACTTTACCTCTATCTAACCCTATGTTAGTGCTGAAATGACTCAAGTCTTCATTAGTGTGAATTAAATTTTTGAAGCCTTTCCTTAAAATGCAACTCCTTTTGAAGGAGTGGTCAAGCATGTAAGCCACTGGATTCCATTTATCCTCATGTCTCCTCTGATATATGCCCACTGTGTGACCCTGGGCAAATGACTCAACCTCTCAGTGTCCCAGGCATCTCTCTGAAACTACATGTCGAAGAGTAAATGGGGATCTGTATTAGAGGAAGTTTTTTAATTGGGAATTCCCTACAGGCTATGTCTGGACAAAAACAAGAACAGAAAAATTGTGCTTCATTTGGCTTTTCATATTGCCTTTGGTCACCCTGCATGGGCTGAAAGCAAGGAGGCACAGAAGCTATCAGTCTTGATGGTGTCTGAGGGAGGTCTAGTAGTATGATGTCCTTCTGAGGAGGACAGGTCTCATCTGGACATTCACTGAGGGAGTCCTGGTCAGCCAGAAATTGGCATGGGGGCACTGGACACCTGGCAGGATCGGGAAAAGGGAGGAGGATGGTGTGTGAAATATACAAAGCTAGTGATCATGGTGATAAGACACAAAGATAACCTTTGTATATTTCACACTTATCTCAGGTTGGCCATGTCTAGGATAACAGGGGCAATGGTACCAAGTGAGCCTGGCAGGAATCCAGAAGTAGAAGAGCTTACTCTGCTCCCTGAATAGCTATGTGACCAAGAAGAATCCACTCTGGGTGTCAGTTCCCTTATTTGTTATATGGGAACTAGACAAGATGATGTAGAGATAGGCACCTTAGGCACTGCTCTGGTCATTGACAGTTAACCTAATACCCCAGCAGAAGTCTCTCCCTTCCTTTTGCGAGCCCCACTGTAGCACAGGGGCTACTGGAGTGATTATCTTTTAAGGAGGACTGGACTTGGGATTTCATTGTTAATAGAACTCCCCGGGAAGAGAGGTTTATATAAAGATGGGTTATATATATAGAGAGAGATGCAGGTGTGAACAGTGGATTGAAGGAAGAGAGATCATTCATTCAATACCTCCATTGCTTTCTCACTCCTCCAAGTCTTCCAAACTTTGGAGAGCTCAGGATTTGGGAGAGTGTTTGCCAGGGGTCTCCTCCATCCATCAATTTGTGGACTGGCTTAGCAGGGTCCAGTGGACGGGTTCCCTAAGAGCTTGTGCACACCAGTCTCTGCTATCCAGACTTACAGAAAGTTACACTGAGCTGGGCACATTGCAGAATCTGTCCCAGATCAGGAACTGGAAGGGACCTCAAAGGCTGTCAATCCAATTCTCTCATTTTTCAGATGAAGAAACTGAGGTGACTTCTTCAAAGGCACCTAGCTAATTAGTGATAAGAACCAGGGCTAGAATTCAGATTTCTTGGCTCCCAGTCTATCATTATTTCTTGTCTACTCTGCTTACTAAGCCCAGGAGAGGACAGCAAGGAAGAGCTCCTATCAAGCATGTGTGAAGGTGTTTTTGTTCCATGACTCTGGGAGGGCTTTGTTGTTATCCTCTGATGCCTCTCTGGCCATCAGTTTCCCACTCTGTCAAAAGTGAAGATTGGACCAGATGTCTCCTGTTCCCTTCAAACTCTTCATGTGACCCAGTGATCTCCATCCAAGGTCCCTCCCAGCCATAGCATTGTATGGCTCTCTGTTTCTAACAAGAGAAGCTACATGAGGATGAGCGACAATTAGGAACAGGGGCTTGTGCATGAGAACAGAGGTCACTTTCACCCAATTTCCCTCGACCGTGCATCCTCAGCCCATTGCTCTGAGCGTAAATTTGAGTTTGGAGCTTGGATCTATCTCCCTTTGGCTCTTTCTCTTTATCTAGCAGACAAAAAACCCTTATTCCTTCTCATCTCTTCCCAACTTCTTTTCTCTTAAGTCTTTTGAGTTGTTCCTGGGCGCTGTCCAAAGGGAGAACATGGAAAAGAGCAGGGGGAGGCATTAATTGGGGAAGGCAAGAGGAAGGGGCACCCAGCCCTCCCCCTCAAGGAGAAGCTGCTTGCTCTATTTACACCCACTCAGGGCTTTAGGAGATTGGGAAATGGAGACAATTAATATGACAAATCAGGTGAAATGGGTTTGTGGGGGTGGGGTGGGGGTGTCTGAATTTTAGATAATAATAAGGCATTGTAATGACAGTCCGCAATTCTATGAAGGGCTATTACCTGTAAATTGGATTTTTTTCATTTCCATTGAGGACAGAAAAAAGAAGAAAGAAATAGACATACTACAGCAGGAAGAAGGTAGGCTGGATCTAAGAAAAGGAGAGGTGGGCCAATTTGACAGTTGGCTGGTATAGGAAGCACCCAGACCTAAATATGACAGACCCATAGAAGCCCAGAACGTCAGAGCTGGAAGGGCCTAAGGAACTATCTTATCTAACCCTACCATTTTACAGATGAAGAAACTGATACCCACAATAGGCAGATTACTCCCAGCTCCAAGCACCTTGACTGTTTTCTTTTACTCTGAGAGCCTAGAGAAACAAGTGATGCATTTTTTTTATTTGAGGTATGACTTACCTCTGGGTGAAGGCAGCTGTTGACTCAGTGGATAGAGCTCTGTGCCTGGAGTCAGGAAGACCTGATTTCAAATCCGGTCTCAGAAACTTATTACTAGCTGTGTGATCCTGGACAAGTCACTTAACCTTTGTTTGCCTTAACCCACTGGAGAAGGAAATGGCAAACCACTCCAGAATCTTTGCCAAAGAAACCTCATAATGCAGTCACAAAGAGGCTGAAACGACTGAACAACAACCTTACCTCTAGGCATACTTTAATATCTGAATAATATTTTTATTCTCCAGTAACCACGAGGAAATCCCCTGGGTTCAGGTACTAGCTCTGACACTTACTACCTATGTGGACTTGGTCAAAATCGCTTTACCTTTCTCAGCCTATTTCCTCAATTTCCTCAGCCTCGATGGCCTCTGAAGTCCCTTTTAGTTCCAAATAGATAGTCCTAAGGACTGGGCAACTGAAAGAAAAGATTATAGGGTTATAGGTCTAGAACTGGAAGGGACCCCAGAGACCATCTAGCCCAACACCTTTATATTGTTGTTGTTCAGTCATTTCAGTCATGTCTGACTCTTCATGACCCCATTTGGGGTTTTCTTGGCAGATACTGGAGTGGTTTGCCATTTTCTTCTCCAGCTCATTTTCACAGATGAGGAAACTGAGGTAAACAGAGTGAAGTGACTTGCCCAAGGTCCCACAGCTAGTAAGTGTCTGAGGTCAGATTTGAACTCAGGAAGATGAGTCTTCCTGACTCGAACCCTGGTGCTCCATCCTCTGCACCACCTAGTGGCCTGCCCTTGTATTACAGATGAGGAAGTAAAATGACTTACTCAAGTCACACCCAGGTAACCAAGGTAGGCATTGAAGGTAGGTCCTCTGACTCCAAATCTGGCATTCTTTCCATTGTACAACCCGTCAAAATCTACAAGCAAACACACACCTAAATGCGTGTACACAGGAGCACTCATGTGTGAGCAGGCGTTGCTATGAGCACACACTTATACAATTCTATTTCCCACAAGAATCAGCTGAAAAAGGGAAGCATTTCAATCCCGTGACCTCTACCTGGACTGAGTCATCAGCTTTCTTCTCTCTCTCCTGGCTCCAAGACCAAAGCTCTTTAAAATATCTAATTCAAGACAGGATTAAGAAAACCTGCTTCCCATCACCCTAATAGTGACAACCTTATTTGTTTTTTAAGTAATATTTATTTATTTTATTGATATCAAAAAGAAACAACTCCCATTTCTACAGTGCTTTCAGATTTATGCAAGAAAATATTTCCTCTGACCTTTGACACTCTGTTCTGGCCACACTCCCTACCTTGGATAGTCCTGACCTATCATGACCAAATTGGCTTGGCTTCCCCTTACCAAATCCTGCTTCATTCACCGTACTTGGGACAATGTGACATCCAGGAAACAGTGCTGAATTTTGAGTCAGAAGAGCTGGTAAATGCAGTTCTGCCACCTGTGTGACTTTCAATAAGTTACTGACCCTCTCTGGACCATGGGGTCCTCCTAGGTAAAATGGTTCCTTTTAGTTGGGAAGTGCAATTATCCCAGACTCAGCCGTAGCTACTTTGTAGTTCTTTAAAAGCAGCTTTGTAAGTGTTTTTTAAGTCTGTTTCCTGACTCTCTTCTTTCTCTCTCCCCATCAGATTCAGAGTTAACTGAGTGCAGGGACACTGTCTCTCCCACCAAAGTGGGATCCTCCAAAAGGTTGACATTGTCTTCTTTTTCTTCTGGATTGCCCTCCAGGCATTCCAGGAGTCTGTTAGGAACCATATCGGGACTCAGTCTGGGGCATTGACAGCCTTTGTTCTTACTTCCCTCTCTCTCTGTCTCTGTTCTAGGTCACCCAGCAGGATGAGAACCTCGATGTGTTGGCAGCTGCTGCTATTCCTCTCTGTATTCCCATTTGGAGAGACTTTGGACAAGTTTGCTCCCATTGAGAACCCTGGACTAACAGGTACAAGATATCTAAGACAGGAAAATGGGAAAGATGGGAATAAAGATCTCTGAGCACCCATTAGGTTAACTTAAGTATATATGTGTATGTGTGTGTATATATATGTGTACGTGTATATACACATATGTACATATATACACATGTATATATATACATGCACACACACAAATTAGTCATCAGATCAAAATCACCATATAGATTGTCGTTGAATATAAGTTGACTCTATATATTCATATGATATATAAAAATTTCTCTGAAGTCAGTAACTTTACAGCCTTTGTGGGGATTAAAAAATACACTCTAATAGATACAAGTGGCATTAAGATTAACCTAGGACATGAAAATCTGATGAGGTCATTGTGAAGTTGCTCAGGCAGAGAAACTGAAACTGGAAGAGATTCAGTGACTTAAAGTCACGGAGTAAAACAAAATGGCATCACAACCAGGTTCCAGACTGGGAAGGGGGTGGTGGCGCTGTCCACTGGTG
This sequence comes from Trichosurus vulpecula, assembly GCF_011100635.1. NCBI lineage: Eukaryota > Metazoa > Chordata > Mammalia > Diprotodontia > Phalangeridae > Trichosurus > Trichosurus vulpecula. The sequence continues at coordinate 105,315,299 of NC_050576.1, read as the reverse complement.
TGGTCTATGATCTAAGAGAACATCCTGAAATGAAAAGAAATTGACTCCTAGGTTGCATCCCTACTTGGCTTCTTGTTTGCAGGGTGACCTTGGGCTGTTAGTTTAATCTCTCTGGATTTCACTTTGTCCAACAGAATAGTAGAGAGAATTGCCTTCCTGATTGTTCCAACAGGAAGTGGTCATGGGATAAAGATCTAGAACCGGAAGAGGCTGTAGAGATCATTGAATCCAACTGCCTTATATTGCAGATAAAGAAACTGAGGCACAAGGAAGAGTGATCTGCCCAAAGCCACAGGTAGTAGGTAACAGAGCTAGTAGCCAAATTCAGGTCCCCAAACTAATTCGGTATTCTTTCTGCTCCATCACACAGTTTCTTAGCCCTCACCCAAAGGGTCTCACTAGCACTGGGAAACAATGGACATTACATGGATAAGTCTCTTCTTCAGATGGGTACTTTCTAATGTAGGAGTACTGGTGCTTTAGAGTAGGGTCTTTTCCTGAAAACAGTAAAGCTTTATCTTTAGGGAGACTTTTGGGGCTTCAGGTTTTTTTTTTTTGAGGGAGTTTGAAACTATGGCCCAAGTCCTTCCTCCAGTGGCCTGCCATGTTGGCCATTTGCTCATTGTCTGGAAGGGACCCCCTCCCTTGATTTCCTTCTCCATCTTAGCCACCTCAGAATGAAGGTGGGGAGGGGGAAGCAGGATAGACAATCATAGGGAAGGGTCCTAGCCCAAACTTCATCAGATCTGGACCATTTTCCTTCTCCCATCTGCTTTTTCACCAGAGCATAGGGGGAGAGAACTTGTAGCCACCAAGAGTCAACCACCCTCCATCTGCCTCACACAGAGTCCTCATTTCAACCAATCTTCCATAATTTGTTGGGGCTATTGTGTGAACTCAAAGCTGGTAATGTTATTCTTCTTGCCAAAAATCACAGAAAGTTTAACAAGGCCTCGGATCTGAAGTATCTTCCAAATTAGCCTCTTGTTAACCTCATCAGCTGAAGGGGAAAATGAGACTAGGTATGGCTAATTCAAGTTAAGGTCACCCAGATAATTCAGTTCATTAGGCACACAGATCACTGACTGGGGCTCAACAATTACTGTAATCAGAACCTTTGGGGAGGTGGTGGAGCCACTGTGGTTATCATTTTCCTTCTAGAGATGGGAAAGCTTTTTACAGAAAGACTGAGGAATTTACCCATAGTGACTCAGCCTAAGAGACAGTGTATTGTGGTAGAAGGAGCTCTGAATTGAGTCAGATGACCTGAGGAGGTGGCTTAAACAGAAATAATGGGAATGGGGTGGGGAGAGGGAAGGGAGGGAAATGATCACATCATCTTATGATAGGAGAGGCTGGTCAAAGTCTGACATGCAGCTTTGTCTTGGAGAAAGATTTCAAAGGGTTTAGAGAAAGGATAGTTAGGATTTCATGGTCTAAAATTCTACAGAGGAAATCATTCCAGAAGAGACGGGGAAGCTCAAGAGAATAGGATTCCGAAGACACAAAAAGAAAACAATTTCTGATGAAGAGGAAAAGAGGAGGACCAAGAGACTGATGTGGATTCATGGGGAACTTTTAGACCAACTTAAATATTTAAAAACTCACAGACAATGGAAGCAAAAGATAGAAACAGGACAGCTATGGAAAGGGATCTCACGGCCCTTTAAGAACATTGTCAGGAGGGCGAAAGCTCTGGACTGAGCTGAGAATAGTGAAGGAAGCTAACAAATACACAAAGGAGGTTTAAAAAGCTGGATGGAAAAAAAAAACAGGATGCCCAAAGAAGAGAATGGACTGATGCTTGAGGTAGATGGGATGATTCTAACATGAGATAGAGAGAAGACAGAGCTGCTCAATTTTTACTTTGCTTTTGTTTTTTCAGGGAAAATGAGTCTTGGATATATCTACCCAATGGCAGAACAATAATAAGTAGGGAATTAAACCCCATATAAGTAAAGAGGTAATAATTGGGGCACCTAGTAAGGAGCTAGGGCATCCAGGTGGGCAGTGGATAGAACACCAAGCCTGGAGTCAGGAAGACTCCTCTTCCTGAGTTCAAATCTGGCCTCAGACACTGACTAGCTGTGAGACCTTGGGAAAGTCATTTAAACCTGTTTGCCTCAGCTTCCTCATTTGTAAAATGAGCTGGAGAAGGAAATGGCAAACCACTCACTCCACTGCCTTTGCCAAGAAAATCCCCAGTGGAGTCACTAAGAGTTAGACATAACTGAAAAACAACTTAACAATTAAAAAGTAAGGAGGCACCTAGCTATTCTTTATGAGTTGAAGACCCAAACAAATTAGATCCTAAGGTACTGAAAGAGCCAATATACGATTATTTAGCCAACCTTTGAAAGGTTGTAGAGAGTGAAAGAGATGTTTAAAGATCAGAGGAGGGTAAATGTCAAAAAAGGGAAGAGGGAATTATAGAAACTGTAGGGCCATGAACTTGACTTTGATACTTGGCAAAATTCTAGATTGTGAAGGGATGGCTAGTCAACAGCTTTTTAACAACCTCAAAGAGCTGGCATGGCTTCATCAAGAACAGGGCAAGCCAAACGAGACTCAAGTGCTCTTCTGAAAGCGTTACTAGACTGGTAGAACAGGGAAACACTATAAATATTGTTTACCTAGATTTTAGCAAAGGATTTGGCAAAATCTCTCATGTTATTCTTGTGAATAAAGAGAGATGTAGGCCAGACAATAAATAGTACAGTTCAGTGAATTCAGAGATGGTTAAATGGCCAGACCCAAATAACTCAGCATCAGCTAGAATGGAGGTCTCTACAGTGACACTTTCACATTTAACATTTTTTATCAGTGACTTGGCTAAAAGTATAGATGCTATGTTTATCAAACTTCTAAATAATATAAGCTAGGAGGGATGTTAAAGGATAGAATGAAGATCTAAAAGCACCTAGATTGGACTGAATTAGGTAAGATATTTCATATAGATAAATGTAAAATTATACATATCGGTTCAAAAAACAAACTTCAAGATTATACGGGGATACATCTTTCATGATTTCATATGTCTGATGGGTATTGAATTTCTTGCCTTCTCAATGGGTGGGTAGGAGGTGGAAAGAGGGAGAAAATTTTGAACTGAAAATAAAAATTTAAAAATAAAGATTACACAGAGGGAGTGAAGAGGGAGAAGGGACTATTCTGTAATTCATATGAAACAGACTTGCAGGCTTTGGAGGACCACTAGCTCAATATAAGTCAACAGTGGTAGCCAAAAAGGCAACTGTGATCTTAGGCTGTACTGAGGGGCATGGCATTGAGAGGGAAAGGTGATAGATCCATTGAACTGTACCCTGGCTAGACTACATCTGGAGTATTATTTCAGTTCTGTATGTCACATTTAAGGAAGAGCATTTAAGGAAGGTGGAGAGTATTCAGAGGAAGGTGACCAGAATGGTCTGGTGCCTTGAGATCATGTCATATGAAGACTGGTTAAAGAAATTGGGGATATATAGATTACATAGAGAAAAAAAATTTAAGGGGCTAATTGAGCTCTTTCTTTAAGTATTGGAAGGACTGTTGCATGATGGAAGAGGTATTAGACTTCTACTTGGGCCCAGAGGGAAGAACTGAAAACAATGGATATTAGTTGCAGAAAGGCAGAATTAGGCTTGATAACAGATAAAAGTTCCCAATGAGTAGAGATGTTCAAAAGTGACACAGGCTGTCTTCTGAGCTGGTGAATTCCCTCTCACTGAAGGTTGAGGTTGGCCTGGTCAGCCTCTGGGCTCCTTTCTCTGTCCAAGAGTCTGTGATTCTGTGCTTCTGTGACCCAAATTAAACTTCCAGTTCTAACACTTACCCTACATTATCATGTGTGTGACTTTAGGCACAAATGGCAACTAGGCGTTAAAATGAATTGAGCACTGGGCCTAGAGTCAGGAAGACCTGAGTTCAAATCTAGCCTCAGACACTAGCTGTGCAACCCTAGCCAAGTTACTTAATTGCTATCTGCCTTATTTTCCTTAACGGAAAATCAGGATAATAGCACCCTTCAGGATTGCTGTGAGGATTAAATGAAATAATATTTGTAAGCATTTAGCACAGTATCTGCCATATAGTAGATGCTTAATAAATGCTTGTTTCCTTCCTTCCTCCTTCCTTCTTTCCCTTTCCTCCTTCCTTCCTTCCTCCTTTCCTTCTTTCCCTTTCCTTCCTTCCCTTTCTTTCATTCCTTCCCCTTTTTTCTTTCCTTCCTTCCTTCCTTCCTTTCTTCCTCCGTTCCTTCTTTCCCTTTCCTTCTTTCCTTCCTCCTTCCTTTCTTCCTTCCTTCCCTCCCTCCTTCCTTCCTTCTTTCTTTCCTTCCTGAAAGTTCCTCAATATCTTTGAGCTTAGGTTTCCTCTATACAATTAGGGAATTGGATGTGATGATATTAAGGATCCCTTTAGGCTTTAAATGCTCTGTGATTCTATGGCTCCAAGACAGCTTCTGAATTTGTTAAATAGCATTTAAGTCTTCTATGTACAGGCACTACAGGAGGTACTGGATGTACACATATGAAAAAGTCCCAGCTGCCAACCACACTGTCCCGCCCAGTAGAGCTCTACTGCCCCCTGGCGTCTCGATTTTACATCACAGTGGTGTGTGGCATCTGCACTAGGACCCCATTGACCAATACTGGTTTCAGCAGGGTCCTGACAGGGGATTGTAGATTGTGTATTTAATATTCTGAGATAGGAACATGTACCCAAGGTCCTTTCTAGGTGGTTTTGGGGAATAGAGGAAAGGAAATAGCTGTGGTTTGAGTCCCTAGTCACTTTCTCTGGTCTTTGGTCCAATCCAGATTCATATTTTCAGAATGTTAGTTAGAAGGGGGGGCCTTTGAGATGATCTAGCCCAGCCTCCTCATTTTACAGAGCAATAAATTGAGGCCCAGAAAGCTCAGCAGACAAGATCACAGATTTAGAACTGGAAGGGATCTTAGAGGCCATTTTTTCCAACCCCCTCATTTTTCAGATAGGGAAACTGAGGCCCAGAAAGGTGAGGAGGTTTGCTCAAGGCCATACAGGCCATAAATGATAGGGATAGTAGTTAAACTCAGGTCTTTTGATTAAAAAATAAGTAACCTTTCTCCTGTATCAGGAAGGGGGTGGGGAACAGCAAGGCCCTAAATGCTCTGGGGAAGTGTTGCTACCCTGAATCCAGTTCAGGGTTTGGTCCCACATGGAGTTGAAATGGTAGGCAGGATTTGATTCAGCATCTCCATCTGGCTTTTCTGCCCTAGGACAGCGCGGCCGACTCCTTGCCCACCTGATTCACTGGGAACGGAGGCCCCGGTGTTCTGAGAAACCAGAAGAGAGAGGACAGACACAGAGACTGGCACTACTCTGTCCCTCTGATGAGAGCCCTGACCCTCTGTGGCCAGGTCTGTGCCCCACTCGCAGCCGCCTGATCACTGCACCCCAGGGAGCATTGCTGGTGGAGCGGGAGAAGGACCTGTCAGCCTACAACTGGAACTCCTTTGGTCTGCGTTATGGGAAGCGACAGACAAGGATGGGGAAGGGTCGGGAGAATGCCTGATACAGACTATGTGTCCTGGGATTTAAAGTGAATTTTAACCTGGGGACAAAGGCTTCAAGCAAGGGGGCTGGAGTTTTTTTGGGGGTGGGGGTGGGGAGAGAAAGTTCACTGTCCTGGGCAAATAAAAGCAATTATGTTAATTCCTCCTTATCTGCTTTGTGGCTTATTCTGTTGTTGTTGGGTCATTTTTCAGTCCTGTCCCACTCTTCATGACCCCATTGGGAGTGTTCTTGGCAAAGATACTGGTTTGCTATTTCCTTCTCCATCTTATTTTACAGATGAGGAACTGAGGCAAGCAGGGTTAAATGACTTGCCCAGGGTCACACAGCTAGTAAGTGTCTGAGGTCAGATTCAAACTTGGAAAGATGAGTTTTCCTGACTCCAGGCCTGGCACTCTAGCCTCTGTGCCATCTCGCTGCCTTTTCCATTCCTAATGATACCATCACTTCCTCTACCTTGGTTACAACCAGAAGAGGTAGAAGTCATCTTAAACTATAATACCCAAATACTTTCCTTATCTCCAAGAAGGTGTGAGTCAGCCCCAACCTGACTCACAACCTTAGAAGAGACTGCTTTGCCTAGGCTGGTACTTTGTGTCAGTCTGAGAGGTGTTGCTATACACCCCCAGCATGAGTAAAGAGCCAGGAGGAGTTAAGAGGGGTTGCTGAGAAGTTTACTAACTCCTCTGGAATAGGATCTTCAGGTTTTGTTATGTCAATCAGCAAACATTTATTAAGCACCTACTGTGTACCTGGCTCCATATTAGCCAGTGGGGACACAAATACAAAAATACGACAGTCCCTGCCCTCAAGGACCTTATACAGCAAACTGTATTCTCCGAGTCCCAACACTGACCGATAGCCAAATGTAAGCACGTATAGTCTAGAGCCAGAAGGATGACAGTTTATCTGACATTTTGGGTTCTCCACATTGCTGCTTCCTCCATGTGTGTAATCAGGCATTGACTAGTACTATAAATATGGGGTGTGAGGGGATGGACACAATAGCTCCAGAGCTTCCTCTTTGGGACATTTGGTTATAGACTTGTCATCATCACTGTAGGAGGCCTCAGGGAAGGAGATGATGCCCAAGGAAGATGAGACGCAGGCACTTGGTTAGTGAATTGGAGCCACTGAGTGGAGGAATGAAGCCCAATCAAAGGGAATTTTGCTTACTAGAGTTAGAAAGTCTCCAGCGTAGCACCCCTCCCCACCCCCACAACTCCAGCCTAGAATAAAGGATCAAAGATGATAAATTATAGTTGTCTAATGATGGATTGAGGTGCTTTGTGAGGTAGTGGGTTTCCTGTTACTGGGGGGTATTCAAAGCTGGATGACTACTTTCTAAGGTTGTTATAAAAAGGAATTAATGCAATAGGAGGAGATCTCAAGGGTCTTTTAGTTCAACTCTTGAATTTTAAAGATAAAGAAATTGGGGATCAGAGAGGTTAAAATGACTTACCCAGGCTAAATATGCATAGTAAGCCTCAGAAGCAGGATCTGAACCAAGGTCCTCTGAATCTGGACTTGCTGCACCATAATGGTTTTTTTGGTTAATGAAGGAGAAAGCATTTATTAAGCACTTACTGTGTGCCAGACGTTGAGCTAAGTACTGGGAATACGAAGATTTAAAAAGAGACAGCCTTTGTCCTCGGAGAGCTTATATCTTTGCTATTCTGATTCTTCCAACTGTAGAAGTCCAGAGTTGGGATTCAGGGGAACACTATTGGGATTTCTCAAAATCTAGTAAGCAAAATTCCTATTGATTAAGCTTTGCCCCTTGATTTAGCTGAGTAAAGGAAGAACTCTGATAAATTATAGTGGTCCTAACATAGGACAGGCTGCTTTGTGAGACAGTGAGTTCCCTGTCACTGGAGATATTCAAAGTTAGACTACTTTTGAGGAATGTCACAAAAGAGACTGATGCAACTGGCCTAAGGGAATCAAACTGAGCTGAAATCTACCATCCCACTGATCCTTGGAGTATTCTCTGGAGTTACACAGAGTAAGTTCTCTCTCTTCAGTCTGACAACCCTTTAAATGTTCGAAGTGAAGCATCTGCCCCTGCCCTCGACCCCTACCGAGTCTCTTTTTTTCTGAGCTAAACATCCCCGGTTCCTTTCATTATTTCTCAGAGGACTTGACTGAAATCACCTCACCACCCAGACCTCAAAGTGAGCAGTTTTTTCTGTCAGGGGCCGACTCGATCTCTGATTTACCTATTGGTGAATACTATGGGAGGGGAGGAATTCTTGGTGTCCAGGTCTCTGAATCCTACCCTCTGCTGATCTGATTTTCTTTCCCATGAGTCTCCCCTACCTCTGTCTGACAAATCCCATTCTTAATTTGGACAAATGGGAGTGGAGGGGAAGGGTTCACTGACAGTGTTCACTGACCAGCTAGCTGGACAGCTCTCCAGCTCTCCTGAGCAGGTGGTCTTCACACCAGCTTTATTACATCAAACGATCAGTCAGTACGGAAGCATTTATGGGTACCCAGCACGTGCCCCGACAGAATGGACGGATGAGAACAATTTGTTCCGATGACCATGAAGGTGATCGAAGCAGACGCTGTGTACTGCTCAGAGCTTGGTCAGAAATTGAAGATGCCAAGGCCACCCACTGCATCCCAGGCCATCCTGGTCTCCATCCTGACTTTTGTCTTGCCACTGGACTTTGATGACTCTGGAAAAAGAGAGTGAGGTGGATGACTTTGTGTAGCTCTGCCTCATTTAAATTCAATTCATGTGCAAGTCAAGACATCACCCATCACATTGTGATATCATTGGTCCTCTTTGAAAATGAAGCACCCCTACCCCCATTAACATGGGTCAGCTAGGCAGAGCAATGGATAGAATGCTAAGCTTGGACTCAAAAGGACCTTAGTTCAAATCTGACTTCAGACACTTAGTAGCTATATAACCCTGTGCAAGTCACTTAACCCTGTTTGCCTCAGTTTCCTTACCTGCAAAATCAGCTGGAGAAGAAAATGGCAAACCACTGACAAGAAAACCCCAAACAGGGTCATGAAGAGTCAGATACAACTGAAATGACTGAACACAAGTCTATGCTTATGCATGCAGGGTATCGCAGGGTACACGTGCTTCAAGCCTCCTTTAGGCTTCTCTCCAGGCCTTTTGCATTCTCAAAGATCCCCACAGGAGAGCTGTCTATGATGATAGAAAGTCCTCAGAGGAGTCAGAGGAGGAGAGCAGAGCCCAGTCTGCCCATGTCTGTGTTTCTCTGAAGCTTTGTGACTTTCTGATCTCTTCAGGAGAAGCTACTCTGCATAGCCAGCTCCAACTCCCTGCCATCAGAGACCCTCAGGTTCACTTCCCTCCGAACACTGTGCCATGGAAAGAGATAGGTGAGCTCCTTGGGGGAACAGGGATCCTCCTACCCCCAGGAAATCCCTGCCCTGAAACAAATGGGGAGTAGGTGTAATAAAATCTAGGTTTCAGACGAAAACTACCTGCAGAGATACAGAGGACCGTGTATTCTGGCGCCCTTCCTGCTGGGCTCAATGAAAACTGAAAAAAGGGATGGGTACTCCCAAACCCACCCCACCCAGCATATTAGTACTGGGCCTGAGGTTTGGGGCCAATGGTGCCAGGCAGGATCACCTGAGAAGCAATCTGGGATTGTGAAAAGAGAAAGAGATTTAGAGTCAGAAGACTCAGATTCAAATTCTGCCTCTGCCTCTGGGACCCTGGGCAAGTCACTTAATATGATCTTCAGTTTCTTCTTCTATGCAGTTTGGTCTTGCTTCTTTCTGTGGCCTATGGGAGAGGTGTGAAAAGAGAGAAATAAGGAAGCCTGTCTGTGACTCTAAATGGAGGAAATAAGGTAGAGTTCTCTTCTCTGCCAGAGGATCCCCTTTAAGTCTGCTTTAGAGGGATAGTTTCCAGTAAAAAGGAGAAAGATCTTCTATGTGAAATAACCCTTCCTCTTCTCTTCATCCTGCCTTCCTCACCATTTAAGTGCTAACTACAGGGAACCCACACTCTTTCCATAAAGGGGGGCAGGGCAGAGAAATGGGAGGGCAGCAGGAGAGCTGACATTCATCACACAATTGTCAGCCAATGGCAGAGGGGTGTTTCCATGTCTTGTCTTACCTTCAACAACATCTGGACCACATTAAAATGCTACATTTGAGCTTGGTCAGGCACAAATAGGTACAATCTTTATCACACAATTGACCAGTCTTCTCTTTGTCCCCAGTCAATCAACCAACAAGTATGTATTTATTTAGTGTTTACCATGTGACAGGCATAACTGTACTAAATGCTGGGCATACAAAGAACAGCAGCCTGATGGGAAGACACATGTAAATAAATAAGAACATAGCATATACATGCAATGCAGGGAAGAGGTAACTCTAGAGAAGACTAGTTCCTGGGGGATTGAGAAAGGTGTCCCGCAGGAGATGGCATTTGAGCAAAGTGTTGAAAGAAACAAAGATCCTGGCTTCTAGGAGGTGGAGGGGAGGAGGAGAAAGAGCATTTTGAGGTTGGGGGACAATCGGTGCAGAGGCACAGAGTTGTAGATGGAGTATATGATGAACAGCAAGTAAGCCAGTGTGGCTAGATTGTAGAGTCCGTGGAGGGGAGTAATGGGTAAGAATACCAGAAAGCTAGAAAGCGGCCAGGTGGTGAAGACTTTTAAAAGCCAAATGAAGGTGTTTATATTTAATCCTACAAGTAAGAGGGAGCCACTGGAATTTGTTGAATAGGGAAAGTGAGATGGTCAAACCTGCACTACCGGGGAGGGATGTCAAGCCTCCCCCATTAGACTGTAAGGTCCTTGAGGTCAGGGCCTGTCTTTTGCCTCTTTTTGTATCCCTACTGCTTAGCATAGTATCCAAAGTAGGTATTTACTAAATGTTTATTGATATTGATATTACCCTTTAAGAAAAACACTTGGATAAGACTCAAGAGAAACATGAACAGGTAAACAGGAAAGAGAAATCACACATGATTCGATAAGGTTAAACTGTCTATATTTCTACATGGGAAGATGATACTTGTAACTCCTAAGAACTTTATATCATTATTAGGGCAGTTAGAATGAGTGTACATAAACAGAGGGCATGGGTGTGAGTCAGCTATGATAGGATGGTATAAAAATATAAAGTTAAGGGGTGAGAAAAAGGGATTCAATGGGAGAAAGGGGGAGGGAGAGGTAGAAAGGTGTAAGTTATCTCACATAAAAGATGTATGAAGGAGCTTTTACAGTGGAGGGGAAAAATGAGGAGGCAATGCTTGGATCTTACTCTCATCAGAAATGGCTCAGAGGGAATAATATACACACTCAGTTGGTCATAAAAATCTGCCTTACCCTACAAGGAAGTAGGAAGGGAGGAGAATAAGAGAAGGGGTGAGGAAGCTGATAGAAGGGAAGGTGGATGGGGGGAGGGGAATGTGGTCAGAAGTATAATACTTTTGAGGAGGAACAGGCTAGAGGGAGAGAGAGGGAGAGAGAGAGAGAGAGAGAGAGAGAGAGAGAGAGAGAGAGAGAGAGAGAGAGAGAGAGATAAACAAGGGGAAAATAGGTTGGAGGGAAATATGCAGTAGTTATAACTGTGAATGTAAATGGGATGAACTCACCCATAAAATGGCAGAGTGGATTAAAAACCAGAATTCTGCAATATGATATTTACAAGAAACACACTTGAAGCAGAGAAACACACACAGAGTGAAGGCTTTGTGTCCAATCTTCTTTGAAGCAGATTTTACACAGCCTCTATCTTCCTCCTTGCCTTTTGCTGTAGAGAGTTGGAGAGCCAAGAACTATTCAAGATGTGCTGTAACATCCCAAAGCAATAAGCCCTGCAATATTGAACCACATAAGAGCAAAGTGAGATTGTCGCTTCCTATGTTCTGGACATTATTCCTTTCTTAATACAGGATAAGATTACATTAGCTTTTTTGGATGTCATGTCATACTGTTGGCTCATTGAGCATGTGGTCCACTAATACCCCCCCCACACACACACCAGATTTTTTTCAGATGAACACACATCTAGGTATACTGTACCTAATTTCATATTGATGTTTTTTAACCCAAGTGCAAGAACTTTTATTTATCCCTATTAAATATCAAATAAAAATAGACTCAGCTCAACATTTTAGCCTATTCAAATCATTTTGAATTCTTTCTGTCATCTAATCCATTAACTATCCCTCCCAGCTTCCTCTCTTTGGGTCATCTTCAAATGTAATAAGCATGCCATCCATGTTTTTATCCAAGCTGGCTAAAAAATGTAAATAGTACAGGACAAACACAGATAATTGGGGCACTCTACTAGATACCTCCTTCTAAGTTGACCTAGCCTGAACCCCTCCCAGATTGATTTTTTTTGACTAGGTAAAAGAGACCATTTTTTGCCTCATTTCTTACCTAGCCTTAATCACTAAATGGACATTGCTTCAGACAAACTGAGACCTGAGAAAGACTTTAGTTTAAAAAGGCCAAGGTCTCCCACTACATCTGAGGCCATCTCCAGTCATCCTGTTCTATGTTTTGCCCCAGATGGCTTTGGAGGAGAGAATGAGGCTGGTGATTTTGCACAGCCCTCCCTCACTTCAATCCAATTCACTTGCAAGTCACAGCATCATCTTCCTAATGTCATCGATCCTCTTCAAGAATGAAGGACAAACCTGAATCCACCTAATTGCATTTGTCCAGCCAATACTTCTCCATCTTGCCCACAAGGATAACATGAGAGACTTTATCAAATCCCTTGCAGGTCTCGGTAAATTATATTTATAGCATTCCTCTCATCTGGTAACCCCATCAAAATGAGGAGATGAGGTTATTCTGACATGACCTGTTCTTGAGGAAACCATGGTGACTCTTAATAAGTATTAAATTCAGTGGCACATATTATAGGCTAGGATTGTAGTTCTCAGATTTTTTGTCCTCAAGATCCCTTTGCATTCTTAAAAATTATTGCGAACCCCCCCTGACCCCGAGCATTTATTTATTTTGGTTACATCTCTTGACGCTTGTCATATTAGAAATTAAAATATCTTAGCATTATTACGAAAATAGTCTTTGACCTAAAAGGTATGGAGGTCACAGCAAGGGGGCATGGTTTTGAAGTCTGAAAGCTGGAAACAGGGCTGAGAGGGGAATGGACACCAGCCTGGGTTACTTCACAAAATGGAAGCTCCAGGAAGAATTCACCAGTGGGAGAAAGGGGTGGGTTAAAGCCTTATAAGGGATGTTCCATGTTGAGAAGACCTTAGAGATGGATGGATATTCCAATATGACGAGGTCTCAGGCAAGAAGTTAAAGAATGAAACAATGGTTTTGAAGTCCAGGAACCAGATAAAGGACATAGAAAGGAAGGAGAAGTGGAGGAAGGGGCAAAATTTGAAGTCTGTGGGTTATAGCTTTTGGAGATGTAAAGGCCATTTTACCTGGCATAGAAAGAAGTCAACCCCAATGTGAGGAAAAGTATTCTTTTTCATCTTAAAGGCTGGTTTATTTATATGCTTTGCTGTGTGGCTTTTGATAACACTAGGCAAAATGGAATTTCATAGGATTTTGAATTAGAAATTTAGTCCAAACATATTTAACCTTTTTTGTAACATGAGTCCTTTGGGCAGTCTGGTTAAATCTATGGATCTCTCCCCAGAATTGTGTTTTTAATGGGGAGGGGGGTGGGAGGGTTGCCATACCTGTAATCCCAGCTGCTCTCAAAGCTAAGTCTGATTGATGCTTGAGCTGAGAAGTTTTTGGACTATTATGGACTAAACTGATCTAGTGTCTGCACTAACTTTGGCATCAGTGTTGTGAACCCTTGGGAGGAGTAGAGGTATGTGAATGTGGCACTAGGGTGCCCATGGAGAGATGAACTGTGTTGATCAGTATTGGAATTTGCTCATGAATGGCACCTGCACTTGAAGGCTGAGTGAGGTAGGGAGATCCAGTCTTTGAAATAAAACAAAATAAACAAAAAGAAAATAATATTTTTAAATACATAAAATAAAATACAGAGTATAACAAAGGAAACCATGGGTGAGTGAAAATAAAAGTATAATTGTTATCCTTTCTAGGTTCACAGACCCCCTGAAATCTATCCATGGACCCCTGAGAAAGGAGGGAGTCATGGACCCCAGCTTCAATCCCCTTTTTTATAGATGAGAAAATTGAGTTGTAGAGTTGTGACTTCACTTTCACAAAGTCCAACAGAGAGTACACAGCAAAACTAGGATTTGAATCCAGCTCCTCTGACTATAATTCCTCTGCTCTGAAAGAATCGTCACCAATACTTAAGTATTTTCCATTCCTTAAGGCAGTATCCTGGAGAAGGAAATGGCAAACCACTCTAGTATCTCAGGGCAGTGAGGTGATATCATAGGATGTAGAGAACTTGGACCTGGAGTCAGGAAGACTCATGTTTCTGAATTCAAAATTGTCTTTAGACACTTACTAGCTCTGTGGCCCTGGGTAAGTCACTTAACCCTATTTGCCCCAGTTTCCTCATCTGTCAAATAAGCTGGAGCATGAAATGGTAAACCACTCTAGTATCTTTGCCAGGAAAACCCCAAATGGAGTCACAAAGACTTGAACATGACTGAAAAACAACCAAACAACAACAAAAAAGGTGCTAGCACTTATTTTCAGTCCCTCATCCCCTCTGCTCCATTCACTCTAAAATTCCAAGGTAGGTCAGGATTGCCTCAGTTTTCTTGGTTTTTCCCAACAGTAGTGAATCCTGGAGAATCAGGAAGGGACCATTACAACCCTGCATATGAATTCTGATTCTTTCAAGGCTCCTTTAAAAATAGAGGCATCCTCCTGGATATCTACCTCTTCCTATCCTTGAGGCCCTCTAGTCTCAACCTCTGACTTCTTCCCCAGCGATCTTCATTAAATTGTTCATTCCAACGGGGACCACCCACACAATACTGGCCCTGAATAGTTATTAAGCCCCTATTTGGAGTTCTTTCTTTCCCTTCAAGGCCCAGCTGCTCAGAGTTCTGGCCTGATTGAAAAATTCTTTGGAAGAACCAGCTGGGGCCCTCTGGGAGTTAGAAGCAATGTATGGGGAAGGTGGGGGTGGGGCAGTTAATTAAGGCAGATGGTAGAGCGAGCCTGACAGTTCCACACCCATTCCTTCTCTTCCTATGTTTGCTTTAAAAGGCCCAGGATTGTGCCTAAATATTTATGAACCCCATAGGTAATTAACCCCCTCTCCCCCATAATAGGTTTTATCCTCTGAGTTTAGGACTTCATAAACAATTTTCATTTGAGTTGTTTCTGTCACAAGAAGTAGTTGTACATTTTCAAAACCCACAGCTTTGTGGACCTAAGATCACTGATCTAGCGCTGGAAAAGACCTTAGAGAACATCTAGTCCAACCACCTCATTTCACAGATGAGGAATCAGAGAGACTGTGTGACTCACCCGGAGTTACACAGGTGATGAGGTAGATAAAGCCAAATTTGAACCCAGGTCCTTTAATTAAGCAGAGAGTGCTCTTTGCACTATAAAATATTGGCTTCCTGTCACCTTCACCCTTAGTCTCCTCCCTTGTCCACCAAGGACTGCACATGGTGGCCACCAATCTTTGTAATCTGGAATGATGTTATTTGTGTCAGATTTGAGCCAGTGTTTCAGACAGACAAATTTTAGCACCCCCCCCCCCCATTAAAGTACAATTATGAAAAAATAAGGAGGTGTTGAAGGCTCACTTTCAGAGAGATCCTGAGCCCTACTTTGCCTTATGGCAAGGCACTCTCTTGCTTCTAAGTGCATCCTTCCTTTTTCCCACCAGAAAGTTAATAGGACTGAGTCAGAATGAATTTATGTCTCCCTTGGCTGATTCTCAGATGCCTTGGGCTGCCCTGGGTCCCATTAATAAGGGGCAAGTGAAATACAACCTTCTTCCCCATCATTTCCTCCACTTTGTCCCTTCACCTTGTTCTTCAGAGTTGACGTAGCTCGAGGGCCCTGTTGGCCTTGCCAGTGGAGGCTTGAGGTGAGGTTTCTGTGGGAAAAACTAGACCCTTGAGATGAAGGGCCTGGGAGATGACTCTGATAAAAATCTTTACACAATCCTGTTCTCTTCCTCCTCATCGCAGTCTGAGCCCTAGGGAAGTTAGAAGTCAAGCAAGGTCACCAGCTCAGAAAGAAAAGCTGAAATTCTTATAGCAGTCTCCCAATCTCCTCCCTCCCCTGTTCTCTGCCCTTAGGAAAATGATAGAGGCTAGTGGCTATGGTACTGAGCAGGGTATAGGGATTCACAGAAGCATGGGATATTGTACTTAATATCTGTGTGACCCTGGACAAGTCACTTAACCTTGATTGCCTCTGAAAAAAAAAGAATCATGAGATCTTGGTGTTGGAAGGGACCTTAAAAATCTAATCCATCCACCCCCATAATGCAGAAATCTTTTTTATGATATCTCTTACAGCCTCTACTTGAGCATTTTCATTTACATAGAATTCATCAATTCATGAGACAACCAGTTCCATTAGTGACCAGCCTTAGTTCATCCTTATATTGAGCTGAAATCCTCTGCTCCTTGGTCTTCTTTTGGTTGTCTGCACAAACCAAGTAGCTTTTCCTTCACGTAAGAACAGGTACTGACTCAGATTTTTAGAACTAGACCTATAGACCATCTCATTCACCCAGTCATTTTGGAGAGGAGGCTCAGGGAGGTCAAAGGTTAAGAGATCAAGCTCTGGGAGGGACATTAGAGGTGATCTAGTCCAGCCCCCACATTTTACATATAGAGAAACTAAGGCCCAGAAAGGGAAAGCGCCTTGCCCAAAGCACTATAGACAGTAGCAAGGCAAGACTTGAAGCCAGCCTTCCTGATTTGTAGGCCAGTGTTGTTTCCACTGTATCATAGTGGGCCAGGTCTTCCCTGGCTTTTCTTCTCCAGGCTGAGCATCCCAAGCTCTTTATCCATTTCTCATATTACCCTAGTTTCAGGGGACTTGGGTTCGAATTCCAGTTCTGCTACTTGCTACCCGTGTGACTTACCACCTTGGCCAAATCACTTCTTTGGGAGTCTCTGTTTTTTCAGGTATAAAATGAGGAAGCTGGAGTCTGACATCTTTGAGGTCCTTCCCAACTCCAGATCATCTGACACTATGCTCTCAAGTTCCACAACATGGTAGCCTTGTTGGAAGATGTTCATCATTTAGCCGTCAATGGCCTGCCCAGCTTCTCATCCCCCATTGGCCTCACCATCTGACCACTGAGTATGCTCCCTTGGGAGCGTGTGGAATTCTTACTCAACATGCATTCTCTCTGTGGCCTCCCACCTCAGCCCAATCCTTTGCCTTTCAAAGCTGGAGGGCCTTTTAAACGTCATCAGTCCATCTCATTAGCAAGGTTCTCTCTATCCAGTAATGTTGTTGTTGATGAATTGTTCCAGTCATATCTGACTCTCTGTTACCCCGTTTGGGGTTTTCTTGGCAAAGACACTGGACTGATTTGCCATTTCCTTTTCCACCTCATTTTGCAGATGAGGAACTGAGGCAAACAGAGTTAAGTGACTTGCCCAGAACCACACAGCTAGTTAAGTGTCTGAGGCTGAATTTGAACTCACGTCCTCCCGAGTGCAGAGCTAGTGCTCGGCCCACTGCATCACTTAGCTGCCCACAATAAAATCACAGAATTCCAGAGAAGGAAGATACCCCAAAGTCTTTGCTTGGATGAAGATACTCCCTGCAACATACCCAGTAGGTGACATTTGTTTGAAGCCCTTCAGTCAGGGTGAGCTTATTACCTCCCATTCCAGGAGTGGAGAACCGGGGGCCTTGAGGCCACATGTGGCCCTCTAGGTCCTTGAGTGTGGCCCTTTGATTGAATCCAAATTTCACAGAACAAATCCCTTTAATAAAAAATATTTGTTCTGTAAAACTTGAACCCAGTCAAAAGGCTTCACCTGAGGACCTAAAAGGCTACATGTGGCCTCGAGGCCCCAGGTTCCCCACCCCTGTCTTATTCCATTTTTGAACAGCTCTAATTGTTGGGAAAGTTTCCCCTGACATTGAGCCTAAATTGGCTTCCTTGTCACTTCTTCCCATGGCTCCTGGTTCTGCCCTCTGAGGCCAAGTAGAAGATGGTCAATCCTTTTTCCACATAAGCACCTTTCAAAAGCTGGATATTTATGAGGTTCTCCTCCCATCCCCAATCCTCAAGACATTCTTTTTGCAGCTGAAACATTCTGTTCTTTCAGTTCATCATTGTGTATCATGAACTGGAGGCTCTTAATCACCCTGGTTACCCTTCTCTGGGAACTCTAGAGCTGGTCAATATCCTTCCTAAAATGTGATTCTCAGAACTGAATCCAATCCTCCAGATAATGACGTCTGGCAGGACAGAGGACAGCGAGACTAGCATATCCTCTGCTCAGTATGCTACGTATCTCTTGACTTAGCCCAAGATTGTTTTACCTTTTTTGGCTACCATTTGGGGCTCATATTAAGCTTGTATTCTTCTAAATCTGTAAAATGAGCTGGAGATGGGAATGGCAAACCACTCTAGTATCTTTGCCAAGAAAACCCTAGATGGAATCATAAAGAGTCAGACATGACTGAAAAAATGACAGAAAACTAAAAACTCCCAGATATTTTTCACACAAACTATCATTGAGTTAGACCTGGGCTGCTAGGTAGCACAATGTTTGAGCTGGAGTCAGCAAGACCTGAGTTCAAATTCTGATTCAGCACTTAGTAATGGGTAACATTTATATAGTGCTTACTATGTGCTGCCTGAATGGGGACCCAGGTAGTTGGGTAACTCAGCTCATTTTCTCCTTCTCCCTCTCCCTCTCCTTCTCTCTGTTCGTCTCCTTCTCCCTCTTCTTCTCCTCTCCAAAGGAAGGTAAATTTTGATGGCCAGAAGCTGCCCACTTAACTTGGGGTTTACTGGCTAGATTTCTTTCTTTCTTTTTTTCTTTCTTTCTTCCTTCCTTCCTTTCTTCTTTCCTTTCTTTCTCTCTTTCTTTTTCTCTTTCTTTCTTTCTTTCTCTCCTTTCTTCTTTCACAAAACCTTAAACCCCGAAGATCATAGATTGGACTACAATGGGTCCCTGCCCAAGCTCCACTTAATGGCTGTGTTTTGGGCCCTCCTGGCTTAAAGTGAATGTCTATGATAACTGTTTCTCTGGAACAGCAACCCTGAGGGTCTTCCCTTCCCAGCTTGGTAGGAGACTTCCAAGGTTGTGAGAGGAGTAAAGGTTGAACTAGTAGATTTCAGTATCATCTTCATAGAGATGATAATTAAAACCATGGGAGCTGATGAGATTAACAAGTGAAATAGTATTGGGGAAGAAGAAAAAGGGGCCCAGGACAAAGTGTTCTACAATTATCTCATCTGATTCTCACAATAACCCTGGGAGGTAGGTGTTACTATCAGACCCATTTTATAGATGAGGGAAATGAGGCAAACAGAGGTTAAGTGATTTACCCAAGGTCACAAAGCTGGCAAGTATCTGAGGTTAGATTTGAAGCAGTTCTTCCTGACTCCAGGCCTGGCGCTCTGTGCATTATGGGACCACCTAGCTGCCACCAAGTCACTTACCCTCTCAGCTTCATTTTCCTTATCTGTAAAATGAGGGGTTTGGATTCCATGGCTTCTAAAGATCCTTCCAGCTCTAAACTCATGATCCAATGACCCTCCTAACTTCTACTTGTGAAGTTGGGCTGGTTTGTTTTTTTTTTTTTTTTTGAAGTCTAGAAGAACCTTTCTTTATAGCTCTGAGTGTATCTTTGATTTTGTCATTAAGGACTTTTTGGTTGCCTGACCTTCCTGCTCTGTCTCCTCCCAATAATGCTCCCCAAAGCTCCTTAACACCATTTAGTCCCCGCAAATCCACTGACGTTGAAATTCCTGAACATCTTTTCTTAGCCTCCATCCCCTGCTCCTCCAAACCCTATCATTCACCCCCATTCTTTTACTACAATGTTCCTCAAAAAAATGGCTTTTTTCTTGTGGCCCAGTATTCTTTGCCATGAGCAATCAATGCTCACTGAATACGTAAGCTATCAACACTGTGGGAGAGTTGGAGACTCATGTATGTTTCCCTTCAATATGAGCAATCTTTTTAAGTTCACTGCAAGTTCAAGGTCTGATGTGTTTTGAGGTTAGTATGTATGTATAACAGGCAAGCTTTGGGTATTATGCAAATACAATACTATACTGTACTACATATGCTGGGTAAAGTAAAATTTATATCAAAAATTATTTTATAGATTTTTTAAAAACCTTTTATTTTTACATTACCTAGATTTCCCCTTGTTCCCTACCCTTTTCCTCTCCCAGAGAAGCATCCCTTGTAATAAAGATTTTTATATAGTTCAGTAAAATTAATTAATATGTTGAAACAAATCTGACATTATATACAATGTTTGGTAAGCATGTATTAAGTGTCTACTTTGTGTCAGGTACTGTGCTAAGCACCGAAAATATAAAGAAAAGGGAAAAAAAATAGTTCCTGCCCTCGAGGAGCTTATATTCTGAGTGGAGGAGGAGGAGAGGAGAAAACAACATGTACAAAGAAACAAAGATATGTATACATATCTTTGTATATATATATGTATCTTTGTATGTATATAAATATATATATATATCTTTATATGTATATTCATATAGACACATACATACAAAGTAGTTATAACCTTAGAGGGCATGGCACTAGTAGCTGGAATGATAAGTCAGGAACTTCTGCCGAAGATGGAACTTTAATGGAGTCTTGAAGAAAACCAGGCATTCTTAGAGTCTGAGATATCTAGGGAGAGCATTCCAGGTATTGGGGGCAGGGGACCAGCTGATGCAAAAGCTCAGTTAGGGGAGCTGGAGCATTGTGTGTGAGGATTGGCAAGTAGGAACTAAACCATAGAGTGTGAAGAAAGGAATAGTGTTTAAGAAGGAGGAAGGAGAGGCAGCTAGGTGGTACACTGAATAGAGCACTGGCCCTGGAGTCAAGAGGACCTGAGTTCAAATCGGACCTTAGATACTTGACACTTACTAGCTATGTGATCTTGGGCAGTAACTTAACCTCAATTGTATTGCCTTGCCCCCTCCAAAAAAAAAAAAAAAAAGAAACCTGGAAAGATAGATAGGGGCCAGGCTGTGGTGAGTTTGTGGACCAGATCTTCCCCTCTATCTCTGCACAGAATTTCTGGGGAAGTGTTTTCTAATATATTTTCTTGGGGCCAAGATTGTTCTTTTTGATCTGTATAAATTTATTTATTTATTTTTAGTTTTCAACATCCACTTCCATAAGTTTTAAATTTCCCCCACTTCCCTCTCCTTCCCCCTGAGACAGCATGCAATCCGATATAGGCTCTACATATACATTCTCATTAAATATATTTTCACATTAGTCATGGTGTATAGAAAATTTGAATGAATGGGAGGAACCATGAAAAAGAAAAAACAAAACAAAAAAAGAGATCAAATAGTATGTTTCAATTTGCATTCGGAGTCCATATTTCTTTCTCTGGATGTGGATGGCATTTTCTATCATGAGTCCTTTGGAATTGTTTTAGGTCCTTGCATTGCTGAGAAGAGCTAAGTCTATCAAAGTCAGTCATAGCACACTGTGGCTGTTACTGCATACAGTGTTCTCCTGGTTCTGCTCATTTTGGTCAGCATCAGTTCATATAAGTCTTTCCAGGTTTTTCTGAAGTCTGCCTGCTCCTCATTTCCTACAGCACTATAGTATTCCATTACGTTCATATACCACAACTTGTTTAGCCATTCCCCAATTAATAGGTATCCCCTCAATTTCCAGTTCTTTGCCACCACACAAAGAGCTGCTCTAAATATTTTTGTACATGTGGGTCTTTTTCCCATTTCTATGATCTTTTTGGGATGCAGCCCTAGAAGTGGTATTGGTGGGTCAAAGGGTATGCACATTTTTATAGCTTTTTGGGCATAGTTCCAAATCGCTCTCCAGAATGCTTGGATCAGTTCACAACTCCACCAACAATAAATTGATGTTCTAATTTTCCCACATCTTCTCCAACATTTATCGTTTTCCTATTTGTTCTTTTTTTATTTAAAATTTTCTGGTTACATTTTAAGCTCTGAATGCCTTCCCTCCCCACCCCACACTTAAAAGGTCACCATTTGATATAGATCTCATTCCCTCTCTCTCTCTCTCTCTCTCTCTCTCTCTCATGCATACTTCTATCGATCACTTCTTTCTCTGGAGGTGGAGAGCATCTTTTTCCTTTTTATTTCTTTTTAAAATCTTTATTGATAAATTTGTTGTTACATTGACTAATTTCTTCTAGTACCCCTCTCCTTTCACAGGGGTCCCTCCATATAAAAAAGACTATTTTTTAAAGGGAAAAAGAATGAAGAGGGAAAAACAAAACTCTTAACAAACTGATAAGCAACAGATTTTGGGGTTCTGCTTTCGTATTCAATTTGAACTCTTTTGTTTTATTGGAATCCATTCACATGTAATGTTATGAGTTAGGTTTCTATTTTTATCCTTGTCTCTAATATGGCTTTCTTTTTCTGAACTGGGATTTTAAAAAATGCATCCTCTTTAAAGAATTGTTTAAGTTATTTTAAGGAAACCCTCTTTCTGTAGGTTTTCCTCTCTTCACTCTTAAATTCCTCCCTCCATTCCCAATTGATAAATAGTCAAAGGATATAAACAGGCAATCCTCAGAAGAAATCAAAGCTATCAATCAGATGAAAACATGCTCTAAATCACCACTGATTAGAGAAATGCAAATTAAGACAATTCTGAAGTACCACCTCACTTATTAGATTGGCTGATGTGACAGAAAAGGAAAATTATAAATGCTGGAGAGGATGTGGAAATATAGGGGCACAAATGCATTGCTGGTGGAGTTCTGAACCGGCTCAGCCATTCCGGAGAACAACTTAGAACCATGCCCAAAGGGCATACTCTTTGACCTCACAATACCACTGGTCTGTATCCCAGAGATCAAGGAAAAAAGAAAAGGACCCATATGTACAAAAATATTCACAGCAGCTCTCCTCGTGGTGGCAAAGATTTGGAAATTTGGGGGATGCCCATCAATTGTGGAATGACTGAACAAGCTGTGGTATACGATTGTGATGGAATACTATCATGCCATAAGAAACGGTGAGCAGGACGGTTTCAGAAAAACCTGGGAAGACATAAGCAAACTGATAAAAAGTGAAGTGAGCAGAACTAGCAGAATATTACACATACAGACAGCAATACTGTAATGATGGTGAACTATGAAAGACTTAGCTGCTCTGATCAATACAATGATCCAAGGTAACTCCAAAGGACTCATGATGAAAAACGCTGTTTACCTCTGGAGACAGATGATTTATTTTTCGATCTCCCCTCCCCGCCCTGCCCTGCCCCTCCCACCCCCCACCTCCCCCCAGCTAATACAGAAATGTTTTGGGTGACTTCACAGGTGTAATGGGTTATCATATTGCTTGCCTTCTCAATAGGTGGGGGAGAGAGAGAATCTGGAACTCAAAATATAAAAAAAGTAATGCTATAAATAAATAAATAAAAATTCTTCCATTCTCCCCACCCCCTCTGTTTTTCATCCTTTCCCTTAGTTTTTAGCTTATTCATTCGTTTTTCATTCTTCCCTTTATGTGATTTGATTCTTTTTTCTTTCTCCATTAGTTGGTTAAAATCCTCCCTTCCTCTTCTCTCCTTTAACTTATTTCATTAGTTTTTAAATATTTTGTGTCTTTTTCTAAAAAGGATTTCTTGATTTTGTTATCTTCATTAATTCTCTTTTCTATTTTAAACTTTTATTCTTTCATTCATGGTCTTTAGACATCTTTATTTCTTCTTTATTCTGTGTTCCTCATAGAATTAAAGCTTTTTCTCTTTTGCTTCTTTGGAGAGATTTGCTAAAGCAGATTCAAGTTTTTCAATTCTGTCAATAATTTCTCCTTTATAGGCCACACATTCTGCTTTGAAGATTCTTGTTTCTCTCTTGTACCACTCAGGAACATCCTGCTGTCATTCCACACTGTCTTGAGAATCCAAACTTTTTGCTGCCTCATCATGTGTTGCTTCTTTTTTCTTTGTCTTGTTATATTTACTCAGAGATTTCTGGGTTTCTTTAGAGGCCATCTTCCCTTCTGTTAACAACAGCAAACCTGTTGATATTTCTGTGCACACTCAACTTTATAAACAGAATTTTCTTCTAGGATCTTTGGTAACCCCGTCAGTCTTTTTTTCTTTTATTCCCTTCTCATTCAGTTTCTGATTCTTTTTCTTTTGATGGCAGACCCCCTGAAGGTTGGAACTCAAAGGTGTCTCTGCCTCTTCCCACACCACACTGGGGAATTCACTTTTCACTAGCCTCCAGTGAGTACAGAACTGGCCCCAGCTAGATTCTAGCGTCCTTTCCTTTCTGCTTGGTGTAGCACTCCACACTGGCACCCTGCTCCACTTCTTTCTGTTCTTTAGTTCAATGGTTGAGGTGTCCTAGGCTGAGCAAACTTCTGATTTCCTATAGCTCCACCTCCTCTGTGGCCATTTAAACACCAGTCTCCCACAATGCTATACTGCCACAAGATATCTAATTTGGGAGCAGATCTCAGTGCCACTTGGGAAAACCCTATTTCATCCCTCCGGGAGGGCGGCAGCGGCCCGGCCTAGAGCTTCTCTCCCGGCTGATGAGACCCGGGTGAATCCCCCCGGGGCTCGGAGCTCCCAAACCAGCCGCTCACTCTCACCTCGGGCCGCCGAGGCATCTGTGTGTGCGCACTGCCCGTGCGTGCGCGCTCCCGAGGCTGAGAGCATCTTTATTCGTAGGCCCTTTGTGATTGATCTGAGTACTTATATTACTTAGAAAAACTTAGTTGTTCACAATTGTTCTTTGCTGTTACCTTATACAATGTTCTTTTGGTTCTTCTCATTTCACTCTTCATTATTTCATGAAAGTCTTTCCATGTTTTTCTAAAATCAACCTGGTCACCATTTCATACAGCCCAGTAGTATTCTATCACAATCATGCACCACAATTTGTTTAGCCATTCTTCAATTGATGGACATCCCCTCAATTTCCAGTTCTTTGCCACCACAAAGAGAGCTGCTATAAATATTTTAGAAATTCTTTTTTTTCCCTGATCACTTCAAGAAACAGACCTAATAGTGGTATAGCTAGGTCAAACAGTATACAGTTTTATAATTATCTGGCCATAATTCCAGATTGCTCTCCAAAATGGTTGGATCAGTTCACAGTTCCACCAATAGTGTCCCAATCTTTCCACATACCATCCAACATTTGTCATTTTAGCCACTCTGATAGGTGTGAGATGATATCTCAAAGTTGTTCTAAATTGTGTTTCTCTAATCAATAATGATTTAGAGCATTTTTCATATGACTGTATATAAAAACATATACACACAAACATATGTGTGTGTATATATATAGAGAGAGACAGAAAGAGAGAGAGAGAGAGAGAGAGAGAGAGAGAGAGAGAGAGAGTTTTGATTTCTTCATTGAAAAACTACCTTTGTCAATTCCTTTGACCATTTATCAGTTGGGGAATAATTCACATTTTTATAAATTTGACAAAGTTTTCTATAATTTGAGATATAAGACATTTATCCAAAAAACTGTCTGTAAAAGGTTTTCCCCCAAATTTTCTGCTTTCATTCTAATATTGGCTGCATTGGTTCTATTTGTACAAAATCATTTTAATTTAATGTAATCAAAATTAATTATTTTACATTTCACAATGCTCTCTATCGCTTGTTCCCAAATAAATTACAAATTATTCTTTTATACACAAGTTTCATGTTCTTCTAATTTTCTTATGATATCTCCCATTACATCAAGGTCATGTGTACATTTTGACCTTTATCTTGGGAAAGGGTGTAAGATATTGTCTATACCCAATTTCTGCCAGATGGGTTTCCAGTTTTTGCAGCAATTTTCATCAAATAGTGAATCCTTGTCCAAAAGTTTAAATCTTTACATTTTTCAAACACAATGTTACTAATCATTTGTATCTGTGTAGTGTATGTCTACTCTGTTCCACTGATCCATCTTTCTATTTCTTAGCTAGAACTAGATAGTTTTGATAATTACTGCTTACAATATAGTTTAAGATCCGGTACTGCAAAACCGCCTTCCTTTACATTTTTTTCCCACTAATTCCTTTGATAGTCTTGACCTTTTGTTCTTCCAAATGAATTTTGTTATTATTTTTCCCAGGTCAGTAATATTTTTTTGGTTAATTTAATTGGGATGGCATTGAATAAGTAGATTAGGTTAAATTGTCATTTTTATTATATAGGCTCTGCCCACCCATGAACAATTAACATTTCTCCAATTATTTAAATCTGACTCTATTTGTATACAAAAAATGTTTCATAATTATGTTCATGTAGTTCATGGATTTGTCTTGGCAGGTATACTCCTAGGATTTTATACAATCTGTGGTTATTTTAAACAGGGTATCTCTTACTATCTCTTCTTGCAGGGTGTTAAACCTGAAAGCTTGGTTGAAGGAGGCAAACAAGCTATGTGATAGAAAAATCCATGTTGTTTATTATTTTCCCTTAAAGCATAGCTAAACTAGCTTACTTGTATGTACAGGGAATCAGAGCATAAGCTCTGGCTGTCTGAACAAAGGAATGAGAAAACTTATATACGTTATTTTAGCAGACTCAACAAGCCTGTGTTACCTCACTTTTGTGATCCCCATGTATGTTTAACCATGATACAAGAAGAGGATTTTCCTCAATGGAATAGATTTGTAAATACAATAAGATAAGAGTGTTGACAAGGGTCGGTTGAAGTATATACCTGTAGAATATTAAGCAAGGTAGTCTCTCAGGATTAGGGTCTCATCCCCTAATGGTTAACAGGGGAAAGAATGTTCTTAGGTCATCCGGATCTAGCCTCGTTGACAGAGGAAAGATATTGTCTGAGCAAACTTGAGAGAACAAAGAAACCCAGGTGCAGCTGATCATTAACTCAGGCCCTGGCCCTTGATTGAAACCACAAAAATGATATAAAATAGTATAAAATGTTCCACAAGGGTTTTGTGGGTGATCTCTACAAATGCCGATGATTTACGTGCATTCATTTTATATCCTGCCAATTTGCTAAAATTATTATTTCAACTAACCTTTTCATTGAACCTCTAAGATTCATATCACCTGCAAAAGAGATAGTTTTATTAACCTCATTGCCCATTCTGATTCCTTCAATTTCTTTTCCTCCTTATTGCTATTGGGAGGATTTCTAATACAATATTGAATAAAGAGAATCCTTGTTTCTCTTCTGATCTTACTGGGAAGGCTTCTAGCTTATCCCCATTACAAATAATGCTTGCTGATGGTTTTAGGTAGATGCTTCCTAGCATTTTATGGAAAATTTCATTTATGCCTATACTTTGAAGTGTTTTTAAATGGGAATAAGTGTTGTATTTTGTCAAAAGCTTTTTCTGCATCTATTAATATAATCATATAATTTTTGTTACTTTTATTATTGATATAATCAATTATGTTAATAGTTCTCTGTATGTTAAACCATCCCTGCATTTCTGGTATAAATCCCAGTTGGTCAAAGGGTATCATCTTTGAGATATATTATAGTCTCCTAGCTAGTATTTTATTTAGGATTTTTGCATCCATATTCATTAATGAAATTGGTCCATAATTTTTTTTCTCTATTTTTGCTCTTCCTGTTTAGGTATCAGTACCATAGTTGTTTTGTTTTAAAAGTTTGGCAGGAATCATTTGCTTATTATTACAAATAATTTATTTAATATTGGAATTAGTTGATTGTTAAGTGTTTTGTGGAATTCAATTGTAAATCCATCTGGTTCTGAAGCTTTTTGCTTAGGAAGCTCATTTATGGCCTGTTCAATTCTCTTTCTAAAATAGGTTTATTTAAATATTCTCATAAATTTCTCTTTTTTTCCTTTTTTTCTTCCCTCCCCCTCCCTGTCCTATAGATGGCTACTATTAGACACAAATAGGTATGTGTTTACATATATGTATATATGTAAAATTATTCTATAGTCCTTCTATTATCAGTTCTTTCTCTGGATGCAGATAGCATCTTTCTTCACATATCCTTTATTTTAATTTGTGTATTTATAATAGTCAAAATTACTTAGTTGCTCAAAGTTGCTCTTAAAACAATATTGCTGTTACTGTATACAATGTTATCTTAATTCTGCTTACTTCTTTCTTGATTGTTTCATGCAAGTCTTTCTATGTCCTTGTACGATTGAGCTCATCATTTCTTACAGAACAACAGTATTCCATCACAACCATACACTACAACTTGTCCAGCCATTCCACATCTGATGGAAATCTCTGCAATTTCCAGTTCTTTGCCGCCACAAAGAGAGCTACTATAAACATCCCATTCACATTCAAAATTATAGTTACTATTTAAGAGTTTCCCTCCATCTTATTTTTACTCACTATTTTCTTTCTCAATCTCTCTTTTTACCTTATCCCTGTTACTTGAAGACATAGCCTTATTTGTAGGTAACAAGAAAAGAGCAAGTAGATATGGCAAGACTGAGGATGGTCTATGGAGAAGGAATGGATTGAAGAGACAAACTATTGGAGGACACTGGGTGGGGAGAGGAGGGGATGAAATTAAGCCTCAAATAGAAGGGTTACTTCTTCCTTAGGGACTGAAACAAAGCAGGAGAGAATAAGAGATGTTATTGAGGGAGTTTGAAGTGGAGAATAGAGGAAAGAGGAATCTCACAATAGATGACCTCAATTTTCTCAATAAAACCAAAGTCTTTGGATAAGAGGGATGGGGAAGAGAATAATATTAATGATGATGTTGTCAAATGACACAAGGCAGCCTTATTTAGGGTGCACATAGAGATGGACTAATGTTGACACAGAAGAGTAGCCCCTGTAAGGATTGAGAGGGAGAGACCATCATTAGGGAGAGAGGTGAGCAAGATGGGGAGGCTACAGACCCAAAAGTTTCACTTTCAAATTTTACCCAGGTAAAATTTACCTTGGCACTAGCCAGAAAATAAGCATTGTGCCTCAAAGGTTTCTTCCACATTATAGAAGGGGAAATGAAGATCCATAGAGAATAATGAATTTCCTCCATAGTTACCTAGTACAGTTATGTAGCATATTTGTGACAAAATCAAGACTGAAACACTTGTGTGGTCATCATGGAGAATGATGAGAAAACCTTAAGGGCCATGGTCTGGGAGAGGGAACCTAGACCTTGGAATTCAGAAACTTGTATTCTGGCTTATTTCTCTTCTGGACTCACTGAGGGCTCAGTTTTTGTATGTCTCTTGCCTGAGGTCACCTACAGTGTGGGACTCAGGGAAAGCCTGTGTTATCAGCATGAAGGATTTGTAGAACTGCTGACTTTGTTTAATAGTGGTCTACTTTCCCACCACCCCTTTCACCTTTCTGCCCTGCCCGGAAGCAGGTGACACCAGGCTCTGTACCCAGGGTTAGCCCACAGCTGGGAATTTATTACTCCTGTTCTACCATCTATAAATCAGAGGAGAGGAGGTACCCAGCTATAATTCAGTAACATATAAAAGCAGATACAATGTGGAAAAGAACAGGCAACCTCAATCCTAAGACAGACAGACAGACAGAACGGGATGAATTGCTTGGAGCTCTTGCTGGTGGCCTGGACCACTTGCTTCTTCAGTGTGCCCAGTGATGCCTTACAACGGTAATACCAAGGCCAAGAGGGTAGATGGGGTGGCTGACTAACAGCAGGGGAGATGATATGACCAAAGAACCTTGGGGAGAAGAGGGCTTTCCAGATGCCAAACAGGAGGAAGTGCCATCTGGTGTTCAGTAAGCAGAGGCAGCGGGCTCTCTCTGTCTAGGTAGGCAATGGGGCAGTAAGTTCCTAAGACTGCAAAAGATAAGTAGAGAACAGTCAGTTTATCTGCACATGTTGACCATGTCAACTCTCCTCTCCCCTCAAAAACCTGTGATAGGCTCCTCTTATAGATGGGGAAACTGAGGTCCATAGAGAATAACTGATTCCTCCTATCGTTACCTAGTAGAGCTATGCAGCATATCTGTATAACTAACAAAATCAGGGCTGATGATACTTGTGTGGCCAATTTCTACCAGGAAAAAGAGGGTTTTGGGGGAAGTGAGCACCGCTGACCTTGAGTCAGTCCCTTCAACTACAATGATCCAAACTGTAGCATCAGTCAATCAACTAGCAAGCATCTTCAGATCCAATTCAATTCCACAGCCAATCAATAATCATTTATTAAGCACCTACTGTGTGCCAGACACTGTGCTGAGCTCTGGGGTTACAAAGAAAGGCCTGATCTTAATGCGGACTATAGCTCACATTCTAATGGGGGACACAACATGAAAATAGCTAGGGGTGTGTGTGTGTGTGTGCGTGTGTGTGTGTGTGTGTACACAATAGAGAGTATGTATGCAAAGTAGATGAAAGATAATTTCAATGGAAAGACACTACAGTGTCATCTTCAGTCTTGCCATATCTACTTGCTCTTTCCTTGCTACGTACAAATAAGGCTATGTCTTCAGGTAACAGGGATAAGGTAAAAAGAGAGGCTGAGAAAGAAAATAGTGAGTAAAAATAAGATGGAGGGAAATTCTTAGACAGTAATTATAACTTTGAATGTGAATGGGATGTTTATAGCAGCTCTCTTTGTGATGGCAAAGAACTGGAAATTGCAGAGATTTCTATCAGTTTGGCAAATGCCTGGACAAGTTGTGGTGTATGGCTGTGATGGGATATTGCTGGGCTGTAAGAAATGATGAGCTCAGTCATAGAAGGACGTGGAAAGACTTGCACAAAACAATCAAGAAAGAAGTAAACAGGGAAGATTGCGAAAGGCCTCTTGGAGAAAGTAGGATTTGAGCTCAATCTTGATGTAGCGTAAGGAGAGAAGGAGAAAAACTTCCAGCAAGGACAGTCTGTGTGTGGCCTCTCTGCCTACAGTGGGCAGCACAGGGGAGGAGTAGGATCCACACACTCTCAGAGCTCAAACTTCTATATTGTTGGAGACAAAGAGCTAGTAACATTCCAATGGGAGACTGCCTTGTTATCTGTAGGACCAAGAAAGTGAGAGTATTTTCTATATTACCTAATAAAGGGTGAGGAATGGGAAGCAGAGGAACAAGAATGAGGAGGAGGGAAGTAGAGGACTTGACCCCACTGGTACCATTCTAGCAAGAGGCTGAAAAAGGGTAATGCCCAGTCTCTGGGTTTATTAGCATCCTGGGGGGCTGGGGCTGTACCAGGCAAACTTGTTTTACAAGTACACAGAAGCCAAGGAAAACAGGAGGTAGAGGTGAAGAAGGGCGATGCTCCAGGCACATGGGGACTGCTAATGCAAAAGTATAGTGTCCGGAGATGGAGTGTTTTGTGTGAGGAACAACGAGAAGACAAATGTTGAGCACGTTGAGGGAGTTAAGGTGTAAGAAGACTGGAAAGATGGGAAGGTCCCAGGACCAGCGGTGGGGACCCTGTGGCCTCTAGGCCACACGTGGCCCTCTCTGTCCTTAAGTGTGGCAGAACAGAACCGAAAGTTCTGTGAAGTTTGGATTCTATCAAAGGGCCACACTTGAGGACCTAGAGGGTCACATGTGGTCTCGAAGTTGCAGGTTCTCCAGCTCTGGTCCAGGTCATGAAGGGCTTTGGAAGCCAAACAGGAGACTTTCTATTTAATCACAGCTGGAACAGAGAGTCCCCCCGAAGTTTATCAATAGGGAGGGTGACATGGTCAGACCTTTGCTTTAAGAAAATCATTTTTGCAGCCGAGTGGAGGGTGATTGGAAGGAAGAGAGACTGGACACAGGGAGACCAAGTAGAAGAAGGCTCTGAGAGCCTGCCCCCGAGTGATGGTTGTGTGAATGGAGAGGGAGGGGAGGGGACATAGAGGAGAGATGTTGTGGAGGTTTAAACAACAAGCTTTGATAAGAGATTGACTATATAGAGTGAATGCGAGAGAGGAATCAGGAGTGACATTGAAGTGTGATCCCGAGTGACTGCTTTGGACAGTGATAGGAAGTTTGGGAGAAGGCAGAGTTCGGGGAAGGGAGAAAGAGAACGGGTTCTCTTTTGGACATGTTGAGATCTATGGAACATCTAACTGGAGGGGTCCAATAGACATGTTGGACATGTGATACTGGAGGTCAGGGAAAAGGTCAGAGCTGGATAAACAGACTTGAGAATTGTCTGCATAGAGATGACAGCTGGATCTATGGGGAGCTGATGAGATCATGGAGGTAGATAGCACATAGACAGAGCCTTGGGAGCCACCCACAGTTCACAGGTGTGACCTGGATGAAAATCCAGCACTGGACACCAAGGAGAGGTCAGACTGGTAGGATCAGGGAGCAGCGTCGTGAAAAATTAGGGAAGAGAGATTATGCAGGGGAAGAGGATCAACAGTATTGTGCTAACTTTGTGCTGTGTGTTGTAGAAACAAAAATGAAAAGAAAATGGCTTCTACCTTCAAAGAGTTCACATTTGACTAGGGGGTGGAAATTAGCCCTTTATTATAATTATTATATTTATTATAGTTATAATTTTATTATAATTCAAGATCAGGACTAAAAGCAGCAAAGGAGAGATCACAATGCTCTGGGAATATTGGATTAAATGAGAGACTAACCTTGACAACAGCTACGTGGCGCCGCAGTGCATAAAGCACCAGGTTTGGAATCAAGAAGATTCATCTTCCTGAGTTCAAATCTGGCCTCAGACACTGACTAGCTGTGTGACCCTGGGCAAGTCACTTAACTCTGTTTGCTTCCGTTTCCTCAGCTGTAAAATGAGCTGGAGACAGAAATGGCAAGCCGCTCTAGTATCTTTGCCGAGAAAACCCCAAATGGGGTCATGAAGATTTGGACATGACTGAACAACCACCCTGGGGGAGTGGTTTGGGAAAGTTTCATGGGAATGGTAGAGGCTGAGCTGGTTTTGGAAGGAAGATTAGTACTCTGAAAGCCAGAGATGAAAAGCGAATGTACTGCAGGATAAGTTATGAAAGATAACTTATGTCATCTTAGGGTTACAAGCACAGATAAGCGTCATGTGGAGTTTGGGAAGGTGCTGATAGTCCCTAGCTTGACATGGCAGGAGAGCAACATGAAATAAGGTTGGAAAGGTAGGTTGGAACAACTTTCCAGAGGCCCTCAAATAGCAGGCTTAGAGTTTGTTTATTGTCCTAAAGGCAATAGGGAACCATTATGGGTTTTTAAGGAGGGAGTGGAGTTGACCTGGTCAGAAATGCAGATTAGGAATTCCTTTTTTTTTTTTTTTTTTTTTTGGCAACTGAATGAAAGACAAGGTGAAGAGATAATCCCTTCATTTGCATAGAATTCTACTAGGTGTGTTGGGAGGAGGCTGAGGCCCTGCCTTCAAGGAGTTTACATCTGTTAGGTGTGCTAACAAAGGTTTAACAACTGACTTGGGGTGGGGTGAGGGAAATTACCCTTGGGAGATTGTAATCTGCATTTTTAACATTTTCCTCCTTCACTTTCTTTAGTCTAGACAATCAACACAACAAGAAATCAAGCCCCGATTTGTAGCATTTGCATATTTCTGAGGTGTAATGCTCACACTGAAAATTAACAATCAGCTCTTGTGAGCCAATTAGAGCTGGCTCCAGCGTGCTCCTGGAAACAATATGTATGAAACCACTAAGAACTACTTAAATTAAAAAACAAAAAACTACTGAGACAAGCCTAGTGTCTAGAGATCTATCCAGCGAGTGAGCAAGATCCAGACTCAATTCTTGCCAGAGCTGGGCCAGGGCCTGGAAAGCTAGGTGGACTTTCAATAGGCAGAGAGACAGTAGGAAGCCTGTTGAATTCCAGACGAAGGAAATGTCATAAGCAAATTATATAGGCTGCTATGAGCTGATTGTTAATTTTCAAGGAAAGCACTTACATCTCAGAAACTGGCAAAGCTACAAATCAGGGCTTGATTTATTATTTTGTTGATTATCTAGACTTAAGAATACGATGGAGAAAAATGTTAATAATGCAAGTTAAATTTAAAAGTGTGTCTTATGTACATTCCCCACACCACCCCGAGAGCCAGTTGTTAAACATTTATCAGCACACCCCTGTGTGAATGTGTGTTTGGAGTTGAGGGTATTTGGGGTTAGAATGTGAATTTGGGAGGAGTTAGAAATAAGGATCATCTTCAAGTGGGAATGACTCCACTGTGAATGAGGAAAACCCATAACCAAACTTACAACAGCGTGATTTCTCACATCATGTGCCAGGTGTGGAGGAGACTTTGGACAATTGCTGGTGTGACTGGTCCAGTGGCAAATCAGAGCACAGCAACTGGATTCAAATCTTACCTTGGATATGACCTTGGGCAAGTCTCCTAGGCTCAGTTTCCTCACCTCTAAAATAGTGTCGGGCTGGGTGGCCTCCAACGTCCTTTCTAGCTCTAGATTTGGGACCCTTGGACCACCTTGGCTGAGCGCAGCAGATCAGGGAAGCAACACTGAAGCTGACTGTTTGGAACAAACATTTTTCATGTTTAGGCATCAGAGGTCCCAGCAATGGAACTGCTGACCCTTCTCCATAAGACCCCTCCATCGCCTAGTTCCCTCAACACCCACCTTGATGTCTGAGAGTCAGCCAACCAGAGCCTTAGTGCTGGGCTGCTATGAGTATCTGCTGCCACCTACTGTTCTCACGTAGCGCCAACTTTCTCAACTTCAATACCCCAATCCCTGCTTCCCCTATGTTCCCCTCCTCACTCCCCAGGTGCCCTTTAGACCTTTGCCTGCTTTGATGTTGTTTGTTTGTTGTTGTTTGGAGGGGGAGGGGGGGGGGCGGATTCTAGGAAATCTCTGAATCTCAGAGTTGGAACATCTTCTAACCCTTCTGCATTGTCCCTTCTTGTCCCAATTCCTCCCCAGCTGCCAAGATTTGTCTAAGAGACCAGTAAGAGCATTCTGCCAATGCTGGGGGCAGATGGAAATTCTGTGGTCACGCCAGTGATAAGAATGATGTCAGGATCCCTCGTTTCCTTAAGTCTCTTAGTGTTGAGTGTATTTTCTACGAAAAAGAAGAACAAATTATAGGAGAGTAGATTTAGAGCTGGAAGGGACCTTAGAAATAAACTAACCTAATACCCTCATTTTACAGATGAGGGAATTGAAGCCGAGAAAGGACATGACTTGGTTAAGATCACAATGCTCATAAGTATCAAAGTTGGAATTCAAACCCGGGTCCCCTGATTCTAAATTCAGATCTCTTCCCTCTGTGCCACTACCACTTTGTTATTGGGATTAGTTTATTTAGGCTGACTGGAGAGGGAAAGGAGAGGAGGAATAGACTCATAAAAAGATAATCCATTTTTTAATATTTAAGTGATGCTTTTGAACAAAACAATCATTTCCTACCCTATCTCTGAGAAAGCCCTCCTTTTTAGCAATTAAACAAATACAGAAACCTTGCCAATAGTATTAATAATAACTATATGTAATATATAATTATAATAATTGGCATTTATACAGCACTTTAAGGTTTTGAAGTACTTTAGCTATATTGTCTCATCTAATTCTCACAACTGTGTGAGGTATATGCTATTATCATCCCCATTTTATGGACAGGAAGAGGTTAAATGATTTGCCCAGGATCGCAAAGCTAGCAAGTGTCTGAGGTGGGCTTTGAACTCAGAACTTCCTGGCTGGAACTCTAGCACTCTCTCTATTATAACGCTTAGCTAGTTCCCAGTGGCTACAGTACTCAGCCCAAGTGGTCACCCCATACCTCTGTCCTTATCTATGGAAGAGTTAAGTTTTGTTACCTTGTGAAGAAGTACTTATAAGGGCAGTGCAGGTGAGTATATGGGGGTGGGAGGCATTGCAGTTTTCATCTCAACATAGAAAATGAAGCAGGGGTCACTTAGATTAAGTGAGAGAAAAAAAGTCCTTGAACCAGAGGGCCCAAGGAGGTTTTTAGACCAGTGCTGTCAAATTCCAATAGAGATTGATCCCTGGGGGTCACATATCGACTTAGAAAACCTCAAGTATTATCTATGTTCCATTGTGTTTTTTATTTATTTTGTTAAACATTTCACAATTACATTTTAATCTGTCTCAGGCAACACTACCCATGACACTTCTGTCCTAGAATTTCTCTGGAGGTCTCTAGAAACAGACACAGATGGAGAGGTTGGGGTAGCCTTGACTGTGGGTGAGGGAATGAGTGAAATCACCTTAAGGGATTGGGTAGGGGACCCTGGGAGACTCTAATATTCTTGTGTTTTTTTTTTTCCTTCCCTCTATTCCTGAATAGGATTGCCCTCAAGAAAATGACCTCAATCCAGGAAAACACGAAGACCAGGGACAAGGATTTGGAGTGGTACTCATATGTCAAGCAGCTGGCCCTCCTTAATGTAATATCCCCTGTTGTCCTCACCAATTTCGAGGATGTAAGTTTTCCAATATTAATCCTTTCCCGTTTCTCCCCATGGGCACAAATTCAACTAGAATGTCTGGAAGATGTGAAGCAAGAGTTTAAAATAGTTAAGAAATGTTTTTGTCAATGACATGATAGCCCTAGAGGAAAATAATTAGAAAAGAAATAAAAGCTACAGAAAGAAAAAAAAAAGGGGAATTAGCAGCTTGGCACAAAGGGGTACAAAACCTTGCCCAAGCAACAAACTCCCTGAAAATTAGAACAGACCGAGTAGAAGTCAATAACTTCATGAGACAATAAGAAATATTAAAGCAAAGTCAAGAGAATAAAAAAAATAGAGGAGATGCTAAGGTATCTCAGCAAAAATGACTGAACTGGAAAAAAGATCAAGGAGAAAAAAATTGAAGAATTTACATCATGACAAAAAAAAAAAGAACCTAGACTTCGTATTTGAAGAAATCTTAAAAGAAATTGTCCAGAGCACTTAGAATCGTAGAATTCACTGGTCACCTTTTGAAAGAAACCCCCAAATGAATACTTCTAGGAATATTATAATCAAAATGCAGAGCTTTTAGGTCAAAGAAAAAATACTGCAAGCAGCCAAAATACAAGAACGACTTGTGTTTTATAGCACTTTAAGATTTATAGAGTGTTTTTGGTTATCCTTACTGGTATGTAGTACAGGTATTATCATTCCTGTTTTACAGATGAGTAACGGTAGGGCTCAGCAAAGTTAATTGACTTGCCCAAGGCCACACAGTTAGCTTTTGAGAGCTGGAATTTAAAAGCAGGACAGTCTCTCACACTTTCCAGTACACTGTGCTTCAGCATTTCAGAACTGGAGGAGCCCTGAAGAGATAATCTCATCTAACCTGCTTATTTTATAAATGAGAAAACAGGTCCAAGGGAATGAAGTGATTTGCCCTCAGTCCCTGTCTCTTTTTTCATCCCCACAGATCCAGTATTATGGTGAGATCAGTATCGGCAGCCCTCCCCAAACCTTCCGAGTTGTTTTTGACACGGGTTCTGCTGACTTTTGGGTGCCCTCCAGCAGATGTGGCCCACTCTACACAGCATGTGGTAAGATCCTAGCCTTGGAGCACCAAGGTCCAGGCTCTCTTATTTGGGAGGTCAGATCTTGTGCCTGGCCCCAAACCTTCTAGCAGCTAATCCTATCCTCCCATTTACCCATCCATCCTATCAAAAGGGATGGGGATGATTCTCACTTTCTAGATAGGGGAAATGAAAGCCCAGAGCTATCAGATCTGTGTCAGGACTCCCAGCTCCTTGTCCTTTCAGGCAGAAAACCCAAAATGATAGCAGAGAGTATGGGAGGGTGAGGAATAAGGAATCAAATCTGATACCCTGGGGAAGCATTTGATGTCCTGGCCAACCCAAAGGACACATGTCTAGGTCTTCCCCAGCCTATAACACGACAGAATTCCTAAGCCTCTCCTCCTCCCCACTACTTTACCTCATGTCCCCAGGCTCACCTTTTCAGTGCTCAGGCCCCAGGGCTTTAATTTAACAGTGCCATACCAGGGACTTAGCCCTCTCTCACTGACACTTAGACCAATCCCATTCTTAGCACTTAACCTCCATTCAAGGAGCTCCCATGATTCCTAGCAATTAGGAGACCTAGAATCTTAGTGTGTGTCACAGGCCCTTAGCCCCTATCTCTGACAATATGCCAATCAACAAGTATTTATAGAGTGTATATTGTGTACCTCTCATCTTCACCCTCCCCCCAAGACTAGAAATGTTTCAAGATAATTCATTTAAATACTAGAATAAAGCTCAGCAGAAATCCTTGAACTAGGGTGAGGTGAGTGGAGCTTAGGCATAAGTCAAGAGTACATTCAGTCTTCAGCAATATGTAAACACCAGCTAACTGCTTAGCTAGCAAGAATAATGAGATAAAATAGGAGGCTAGAGGATGACAGACTAGGTGAGCCCTACTTACACCCAAATAGTGTCTAAAATCTCTGTGTGCCCGCCATGGGGGATGTGACAATCTACTGCCCAAATTAAAGTCACCCTTCATGCTGATTGCAGCAGGCATTGGATTTTAAAAAAAAAAATTGGAAAAAAAATCCTAGTTATGGCTCTGACAGAGTATGGAGCACATAGTAATTTAGTAATTTAATTTTCACTGATATAGGATACTCCCAGGTGAAGAAACTTATCTACTAGTGCAAATAGGCACCTTCTCTGCAACTTTAGTCTTAGAGAGCCGAGTCCTGAGAAAGTCAGTGATGTGCCTGGGGTCATGAAGCCAATCTGTGTTAGAGCCAAGTCTTCTTTGCTTTGGATTGGCTGTCTATTAAGCCATGATGCTTTGAGGCACATTCTCAAAGCCTTCAACCCTCCTGATTACAGGATCATAGTCTGTGAGGAAGGATGGTAGAGATTATCTGTTGGCCCCCTTTTTGGATGGATGAGGAAACTGAAATCCAGAGAGAAGTGATTTGTCCAAGGTCGCCTGTTAGTGATAGGGAAGAGAGTCTAGTTTTGGTCTTTCCGTCCTGAGTACATTCCTACCTTCTCTGCCCTACCTTGTTCCTTCCTCTAATATCTGGGTCTGTGTCTCCCTACCAGTGATGCACCGTCAATATGACTACTCCAAATCCTCCACTTACGAAGAGAAAGGGACTGAATTCAGCATCCGCTATGCATCGGGCAAAGTCAAGGGCTTCCTGAGCCAGGATATAGTGACTGTGAGTCCCCTCCTAAGGAAAGAGTGCTCCTCCTGTCAATTTAGGATCCTGAAGGAATCCTTGTGGGGGAGGGGGAAGTTTGAGAAGAGGGAATGGATGCAGGCCTATTCTCAGAACCTAGGGAGACTGATAACAATAGCATTCTGCTACTTCTATTTGGTCACCAGGGAACAAATAATACAGCCCATGTGTCTATTATAGACGAAGGCTAAACAATTGACTCAAAAAGAAAATCTCAATTATTTGCATGGTATTTTGCATATAATTTGCATGCTATTCACTTAAGGTCAAATTACCTAGGTGGTCTAGTTCATTCCTTGTTCTTTCCATCTTGTGATATGATTTGAGAAGATTAAAAATCTCTCTCCTACAGATCTCTTCACTATTTCTAAAATCCCCACTATCCTTATCTCCTTAAGGGCTTTGTTAGGGCACTAGCATTTTGAGCCGACTGGGGCATCATATTAGCTTGGAGGGGTAACCATAGGCCTACTAATGTCTTAGCCAAGACAGACTTGTATATGGATCCACCTCCTGGCTCTTAGCTGAGAGGAAGGCTCTGGGAAATGAATCACAGGAATGGAGTATTTCGGGGAAGGGAGACTTGAGGGGAAAGGAAATGGGTTAAATCTGAAGCTTGGACCAACACCCTCTGGGTGCCTTGGGGCTGTGGCTGGGCAGGAATCTTTGGGAGTGAAATGAAGGCAGTATGGATGTAGTAGGGAGAAGAGGATGCTAAGAGGAAGTGGAGAAGGAAGTGAAAGATAGATTAACAGATTTAACTTATTCCAATTTGGCCCAGAGTCCAATCTGGCCCTTTCTTCCTAGTGTTCCTCTAGGCCCTGACCTCTTGGGGTGACCTTTAGGCCGGGTCATTCCAGAGGGAGAAGACCCAGCACAGCTAATACTGTGCAACCCACAACTGCATTAACATTTTGATCCAGGTGAAATCAGGTTTTGACGGATAGCAGGGGCTATCTATTAAGCCATAATGCTTTGAGGCAAGTTATCAAAGTCTTCAACCCTACAGATTATAGAATCACAGCCTGGAAAAGAATAGGAAGTCATAAAAGGGCAGCCTGGACCTCGGGGGCGCATAGGAAGTAGTAAAGGAGTTAGGTTGTCAGGCAAACAAGCCCACGGGGTGAGGAGAGTATTGTGGCCTGAGTGGGAGCTCTAGAGTTTTAAAAAGCTGGGTTCAAATCTGAACTCTGGTGCTTATTGTGTGACCTTGGGCAAGTCATTTAATCTTACGGGTCTCAGTTTCCTTATTTGCAAAATGAGGGGGTTAGACTAGATCACCTTAATAGTTCCTTCAGATTCTAAACCTACCTTCCTACTACCAATTTCTCTTCTTTTCTTTTCCTTCCCCAATTCCTCCAACTCTAACTCTCTGTGTTCCAAATCAGGGGTCAATATCCTGATTTGTTGTGGCCTGGGGTCAGCTGCAAGCCTGGCTGTCCTGGCATTATGCCTGACCTGCCTGTCAGCCCTCTGACTTCCTTATCCATAGGTTGGTGGGATCAAAATGACCCAGCTGTTTGGTGAGGTTACGGAGCTGCCCCTGATGCCCTTTGGACTGGCTAGGTTCGATGGTGTCCTGGGCCTGGGCTACCCTGCCCAGTCAGTGAGTGGAATCACTCCTATCTTTGACAACATAATCTCCCAAGGGGTGCTGAAGAAAGAAGTCTTCTCTGTCTACTACAGCAGGTAAAGCTGTTCTTTTGGGATGGGCTTCTAGACCCCAGGTGGGAGGAAAGGAGGGGAATTGTGCCTATGACTGTCCCCTCTGCTGGAGCAAGATGGGTAGGAGGCCTCATTTCCAAAAGCCTGGGAGAAACCTCTGTGAAGTTCAGAGTTCCTCAGAGAGGCAGCTGAACCCTTGACCCATGCTAATGGGAGGGCGTCCCATAAGCCAAATGAGATATCATGGAAAAGTTATATTTATTTAGCTTGGGAAAACATGACTTTGTACAATCATATAGGTGCACATAGCTTAAACATTTGGCTTTGCACTTTATAAAACACTTTGTACCCATCTATTTGCTCCTTATGTCACATTGTGAGATGCATAGGGCATGATTATCTTAATTTTATAGGTGAAGAAAACTGCATTTCCTATAGATAAAGCCAATTAGGATTATAAAATCTAGAAGTGGAAAAGACCTTAGATCATCTATTTCAGGGGTTCTTAAATTGGGGTCCCTGAATCCCCAAGGATTCTGTAGAGAGATTTCAGGAGATTCATGAACTTGGATGGGAAAAAAATTGGGTTAAATTTTGCATTTCCTTCAATTATTCAAAACATTATTCTAAGAAGGGTCCTTAGGCTACACTGGACTGACAAAAGCATCTAAGACACAAAAAGGTTAAGAATACTTGAGCTAGGGGCAGTTAGGTGGTGCAGTGAGTAGAGCACCAGCCCTGGAGTCAGGAGGACCTGAGTTCAAATCCAGCCTCAGACACTTGACACTTACTAACTGTGTGACCTTGGGTAAGTCACTTAACCCCAATTGCCTTGCCTTCCCACCTCAAAGTAAAAAGAACCCCTGGTCTAGACTAAACCATCTTATAGATGAGGAGATTGAGTCATGGAAATATTAAATGATTTACCCAAGTCCATACAGATAGAAAGTAGAACTTGGATTAGAACCCAAGTCTTCCAACTCCAAAGCTAGTACTTCTTTCTATTGATAAACCTAACTACTTAACAAGACCAGATATCATATGGTAAGTATGACAAAGACAGGGGAAAGCAGTGTAGTAAGGTTAAAAAAAAAAACCAAAAAACCCAAAGATTGGAGTCAGAAAACCTGGGGTCTAATCCTGGCTGTGCTACTTACTTAAGTAACCTTGAGATAAGTTTTTAACTTCTGTGAACCTCAGTTTTCTCATATGTAAAATGAATGGATTACCAGATCCCTGAGTTTCCTTCCAGTTCTAGATTCTATGTATTAGAAGGAACCATCACTTAGAACTGAGGCCCTTGTAGAAGGCCTCCAGACACAAGGGAGATTAGACTTTGGCCTTCAAGGAAGGGTAGATCTTAGATAATAGAGGGAAGGAAACTTTGTTCAAAGGACTCTGAGGCAGAAAGGCACATGTGTTGGGGGCGGGGGTGGAAATAAGGTTCAGTAGAAGATTTGTTCTGGAGAATAGTAGGAGATAAGATTGAAGAGGAAAATGCTAGCTATTAAGAGGTAAGCTAGGGTGAAACTGCGGATTACTTTAAATGCTGTGATGAAGCATTTAAACTTGGTCTCATGAATAAGGAGCAGATATTAATGGGTTTTGAACTGGGGATGGGGGAAGAAGAAATCATGTATAGAAAGCTGAATTATTAGGAAATTAAATTGGCAGCTGCTCTGCCTTGGGTGGATGGGAAGGGAGAGACATGGGAGGCAGGAAATGCAATTAAGAAGCTATTAAGTAGTCCAGGGGTGTGATGATGAGGACCTGGATTGAGTGGCAGCGGTGGTAGTATCAGCGGAAAGGAAGGAAGACGGGTTCTGGAAACATGAAAAAGGAAGACTCTGAAGGACAGAATAACAACAAGAGGAGCAAAGAGAAGAGTTAAGGATGAATCTTGTGTTTTTAGCATGGGTGAATGAGAGAGCAGTGATAGCCTGGTAAGTAAGCAGTGAAATACAGAAGGGGTGGACTTATATGAATAGAAAGATTATCAGTTTGGCTCTAGAGACAGGCATAGTGGATAGAGAACTAGCTTGGAAGACCCGGGTTCAAGTGCTGCCTCTGATATATACTGGCTGTATGACCCTGGGAAAGCCACTTAACCACCTAGTGCTCTAGGCTACAGGTGTCAAACACAGTCTCCCAAGCTGTCAAAACACTCTAGAGCAGGGGAGGGAAAGCTGAAGCCTCAAGGCCACATGTGGTCTTCTAGGTCCTCAAGTTTGGCCTTTTGACTGAGTCCAAGTTTTACAGAACAAATCCTTGTATTAAGGGGATCTCTTTTGTGAAGTCTGGATTCAGTCAAAGGGCTGCACTTGATAGCCTAGAGGGCCACATGTGGCCTCAAGGCTGTAGGTTCCTTACCCCTGCTCTAGAGTATAGTCCAACCAGATTAACATGTAATTAGGAAATATTTAACAAAACAAAATACAGTAAAACATAGATAATGTTAACATGAGGTTTTCCAAGTCAATATACAGCCCAAAGGGATCCTTATGTATGGCTCAGTGGCCCTATTTGAGTTTTAATTGCTGTAGCCAGCTCATTGTGTGTTTGTCCTTCATTCTTGAAGAGGACCATGACATCAGGGAAATGATGACATGACTTGCAGTTGACTTTGATTTGAATGAGGGAGGGCTGTGCAAAATCACCAGCCTCACTTTCTCCTCCAGAGCCATCTGGGTACAGTGGCCAGATAGTCATCCGGATGACTGGAGATGGCCCAGTATGCAATGGGAGACCCTGGCTCTTTTAGGCCTTTTCATGTACTCACTTAGAGTGAGGTGATGCCCATTCAGTGAATAGGCCTCTTTAAGAACTGAGTCAAGGGATGGCCCCTTTAATTAGAAAAAAAGAAAAAAAATCAATCTGGGAGGGGAAGACCCTCAGGGTTGCTGTTCCAAAGAGGAACAATTACCATTGACATTCACTCTAAGGCAGGAGGGCCCAAAACACAACCATTAAGTGGACCTTTGGCAGAGACCCACCATGGTCCAATCCATGGGCTTCAGAGTAAACTGGGTTTAAGGTTTTGTGAAGGGAAGAAAGAAAGGAAGGAAGGAAAGAAGAAAGAAGGAAAGAAAGAAAGAAAGAAAGAAAGAAAGAAAGAAAGAAAGAAAGAAAGAAAGAAAGAAAGAAAGAAAGAAAGAAAGAAAGAAAGGAAGGAAGGGAAACAGCAGAGAGAGTTCCCTTACCCTGGAGATGCCTACAGCAATGGAATCACAGTTGTATTTCCTATCTCTGTCCTTCAAAATTCTGATCATGTAGCAACATTCATTTGAAATGCATTTTTAAGTTCTTGCTGCATACAGAACACTGTGCCATGTGCTGGAGGAGTTATAAAGGTTAGGTCAGATGCAGTTCTTCACTTTAGGGAGTTAACAGACTAGTTGGGGAGTAAGACACAGACAAGATAAATTGCGATGCATGACATTGCCCAAATGCATTAGAGAGTGCAAAGCTTTTGAGGTGAAGGGAGGTCATACAGATAGAAATGTCCATCTAGAAGGCAGATGGAGTGAAGTTGGGGGAGAGAGGGAGATTTGATACTCGTCTGCATAGAGATGACAGTTGAAACCATGGGAATGGGTGAGAAATCTGAAGGAGAATATAAACCAAGAGGAAACAAAAGATCAGTGCTGACCACAGGGCCTTGGCATATATTTATGCAGATAGAAACTTGTGCTGGCAAAAGGCCCAGAGAAGTGACCAGGGAAGTAGGAAGAAAACCAATTCAATGCCTTATCATGGAAACCCAGAGAAGAAAGGTTTGCATGCACCAATAGGGTCAAACAAAGAAAAGAGTTCAAGGAGAAACCATTGGGTTTGAGGGTTAGAATATCATTGTTGACCTTGGCAAGGATAATCCTAGTATTACAAAGACAAAGTTAATATTGGTAGAAGCCAGGTTATAAAGAGTCAAAAAAGATCGAGTGAAATATCACCCTATGTGATTAAAGAGACATCGAGTGATGAGGAAAAGAAGGCAGAGAGAATAGGAAATTGGTGGTGAAAGGGGAAAAAATACTGTAGAGTGATAGCTCCAGCATAGCAAGGTTCAAGGGAAATTTATGTAGTTGTTT
Organism: Trichosurus vulpecula; assembly: GCF_011100635.1. Classification (NCBI taxonomy): domain Eukaryota; kingdom Metazoa; phylum Chordata; class Mammalia; order Diprotodontia; family Phalangeridae; genus Trichosurus; species Trichosurus vulpecula. The sequence continues at coordinate 105,270,879 of NC_050576.1, read as the reverse complement.
TTAATTTTTATAAAAGATACTGGAGACCTGAGTTGTCTGTGGGCAGAGGAGAGTCAGTGGAGAAGAAGAGATGGAAAAATTGAGAGGGGATGATTGATGGAGAAAGGAGAATAGGAGGGAGGCAGGGGGAATCAAGAGGCAGAGGGATTAGCCTTGGAAAGGAGGAGAGACAGTTGTTCCTCTATGACTAGACATCAAGGAGAAAGGACAGTTCTAGATGGTGTGGCTATCATATCTGCTGATGACACAAAGTTGGGTTTGGGTAATCAACAATCTAAAATAACAGTCAGCATCCCAAAAGGTCTAAGTAAGCTAGAACATTAGGCTGCATCTAACAAGATGAAATTTAATAGGGGTCCATACGAAGTCTTACATGGTTTCAAAAAAAATCAACTTTGCAGGTACAAGATAGGGGGTGGCACTTTTATTGAAAAAGATCTGGGGGAATTAGTGGATTAATGAGAGAATATCACAGCACAAAAAACAATTGTGATTTGAGGCTGCATGCTTCTAAGAATAAAGAGGCAACAGTCCTACTGACCAGTCCTCTGACTTGGAAAGACGACATCTGGAATAGTCTATTTGGTGCTGGGCACCACAGGACAAGGAGGATGTTGATAATCTGGAGGGTATCCAAAGGAGGTCAACCACAATGGTAGAGAACCTTGAGTGATGAACACTTAGCCTGGAAAAAAAGACCAGGATGGAAGGAATGGGGAACACGATAGCTGTCTTCTAGTACTTGGAAGGCTGTCATGTTATAAAGGGATTAAGCTTATTCAAGTTATTCCCAAAGGGCAAAACCAATAGCAATGGAGAGAAGTTGTAAAGAGGTTGTTAGGCTGGTGTCAGGGGAAAAAAATTTCCTAATGACTAGAACTGTCTGAGAGTAGGATAGGCTGCTTTGGGAGAGAATGGCTCCCTCTCCTTGAAGATCTTAAAAGCAAAGGTTGAATGGTCCTTAAGATATGGATGGGATAATGGGGACGCCTTGCAGGTATGGGTTGGACTAGAGCAGGGGTATCGAACTCAAATACAAAGGGTACATAAGGATCCCTATGGGCCACATTTTGACTTAAAAAACCACAGATTGATATTATCTGTGATTTATTCTATTTTCATTTTGTTAGATATTTTCCAATTACATTGTAATCTGGTTCCTAACTCAAGTATTCTGGGATATGGGGAGCCATGTTTCACATGTCCCTCCCAACACCTCTTAGATGATCTCTGAGGTCCCTTCCCACTTTAAAATTCTATGATTCCATGAAGATGCAGAGAAATTTTGAAGTGAGATGAGGCTATCTTTGCTAAAAGGTCAGCAGTGACCCCTTAAACTCAAACCCATTGTTTGACTCAGTGCTCAGTTTCCTTGACCCCCCTGCAGTATTTGAACCCATTGGCCTTCTCAAAACTCTCTCTTCTCTGGGTTTCCATGACACAGCTTTGTCCTCATCCTCCTCCTACTTCCCTGGCCACTTCTCTGTGTGTTTTACTAGCTTCCAATTTTTTTCTGATTTTAATTGTATTTTTATTTTATTAAATATTTCTCATTTACATTTTAATGTAGGTTAGGCCCCTGGTATTTGCCTTAAATCATAAGAGTAAATAAAAGTGTGATAGGCCTAGAGGAAAAACAGTTGTCACACCTCAACTTGTTCTGGGAGGCTGTAATGGATCAAGATGTCCCAACAGAGAGTGTTCAAACCTAGAATGGAACTGTATACCATGAATGTCCTCTGTTGTCCCTTCCAGCTCAAACATTCTATTATTCTAAGATTCTAAGATTTGACCTTCCCTACTGATGCCAGACCAGCCCCCATTTTAAATCAGAGAGCTGTATCACCAGAAAAGGACATAAACTAATCAAGTCAGGCAGATGAGAGATAACAGATGAAGAGCCTGAATATTCCACCTGTCCCTATGTGAGTTCTGTGGATTGAAAGGAAGGACATTGGGAAGGTCCCCTGAGGACTTCTTACAGTGGGCCATGGACCACAGTTGAATGGAGCATAGATGGGTTGCAATCTATACCTTCGGCAGGAGTGTCCCCTTCTACTATAATAGATCACATATCAAACAAAGGAGGAAGGAGGTTGAGGACAGAGAGAATTTGAGGAGCATATGTATACAATAGCAGGTGTGCACACAAGTGCACACACTCAGTGTTCTAAAACACACCCTACCCTTTCCCAAGAGGGCCAAACTTGGGAGCAATAGACAATGAGATGTGTACTGAAGTCTTCGAGGCATGGTGGTTAAAACACACTGCCAGAGGTACCCTGAGGACTGAATGACATCATAGTGTCAAAGGGGCCAGGGATGGGAGTGGCCAAAGAATTCCTTCAACTCTTTCCTGTTTCTTTACAGGAATTCCGGGTGAGGAGAGAAGCCCACCCCGACATGGCTCTGATCCTCCAGCTTCCCTGACCCTGTGCTTCCTTAGCAGCATGACCCCAAGTCACACACTCTACCAGCCCGGAGAGTCCCATAGCTGAGACTGCGTGCTGATATTCTCTGTGCCTTCCCCACTTGTCCTTGCCTTTTTGGTCACAGTTGTCTGCATTCCTAACCTACCTTCCTCCTCAGGCTTTCCAGAATCTTTTCCCAGGCAGCAAGCCCCACTCTATGGGGTCCATGCCTGAAAGTTCCTATGGGAAGAGAATGAGGGCTAATTTGCATCTCATTTTCATGGTGCTCATTTGCACCTCTCCATCCCTGTTCCTTTTCTACTATTTCCTGCAGTGACTGCTGGGTCAGGTTGGGCTGACCCAGCCTAGAAAAATTAGAGCTGTCTAAAGTGGCATGGGCTGATTTGGGAGGAATTGAGTTGTCCCATAATGGGGTCTTTCAAGTGAAGGCTTTCAAGTGAAGGTCACTTATTGGAAGCCCTGAAGAGGGGCTCTTTGTTCAGGGATGTGATGGAATGGAGGACCCATGAGGTCCCAACTATGTGACCCAGGAAAGGAGGATATGAGCACCTGAGGAAGATGCATGTTCCCTGGCCTTGCCCTCCCAGGCTGCTTAGTACCTCCTGTCTCCCATGGCCCTTTCCAATACTTAGCATAATGCCTGACACTCAGTAGACACTTAATAAATGTTTGTTGACATGACTGTCTCCTTTCCCCAACTCCCTTCCCCAACTTTTCCTTGACCCTGGGTCCTTGGGCCTCAGGGAATAAAAGACTGTCATCTATCCTCCAGGAATTCATATCTGTCAGGTGGAGAGATTGTACTAGGAGGCACCGACCCCAACTATTACCAAGGAACCTTCCACTACGTCAACATCAGTCGTCCAGGCTTCTGGCACATCGAAATAAAGGGGTCAGAAATCACCATTGGCTCTAATTTCATCTCACCTCCCCCTGCCCCTGAAACTCAGACATATCTCACATAGGCCAGCACAAGAGCTTGAGTTATGTGCATCTCTAAATTCAGACACCTCTGGGTTGAGTCTTAACTGTCCACTAATATCCTTCAGTAGGGACCACTGCCATAGGCTATTAGCACAATTAGATACTCACTCATGAGAAGGAAGGATAAGGAGGCAGAAGGAGTATTCCCAAGGTATTTGGAGAAAGGTGAGGATGGGGAGGTATTGGCCCTACCAATGCAAGATATTGGCAGCTTGACAAAAATAAGAGAGTGCTGGAATTGGAATCAGAAGACCGGAGTTTAAATCCTGGATTTGACAACCACTGGCTATGTGGCCTTGGCCAAGTAATGCTCTCTGAGCTCTGTTTGCCTCAGCTGTAAAATGAAAATAACAGTACTTCTACTATACTTTCTTCATAAGGTGGTCATGAAGAAATGCTTTGCAAACATTAATTGCCATAATGACTTACTTCTGCCTCTAATTCATGGAAGCTCTAGCCCCACTTCCTCTTGGAAGCCTCCCCAGTTTCAGCTCACCTATTTTCCATCTGTATGGCACACATTCTGGACTATTACATCTCCCCCCACACGCACCCCTACCCAAATATCAACTCCCTGAAGGCAGGGACTATATCTGTTCTTTGCTCTGTCCCCAAGCTCCTACTCTGAAGCTCCAAGTCTCTGGGGGTGGGGTCGGTGGCTGACCCTGCTGGCTTGGGAGCCCTCTGTCTGTCTCTGGCCTTCCCATACAGGGTGGCTGTCGAGTCCAATGTGACGTTCTGCCAGGAGGGTTGCACGGCAGCTGTGGACACTGGAGCCTCCTTCCTCACAGGTCCAACCAACTCCGTGAAGAAACTGATGCAGATGCTGGGAGTTAAGGAATCAGGGCACGAGGTGAGCAAGCCAAACTGGGAAGAAGAGAGTGGGTGGCTACAAAAACACAAAGGCAGGGTAAGAACCAGAGCCCTGAGGTCACCTTCCCAGAGAATTGGAAAGAGCAGCAGGGGGCTAGTTCGGAGGTGGTAATCCCCAATGTGGTTGTCCCATTTCGGCCTGCCCTTGCCCCTACAGATGTAATATTTACTCCTAGAGTATCACAGATGTCAGAGGTTGTAGGAACTGCAGATGTCTTTATTCTCCCCTGTGCAGAAATTCAATCCATGGAATCCCTCACAGGTGTTCATCTCCTGACTTCTGGAATACTTCTATTGATAGGGAGCTCACTACCTTACACAAGACAGCCATTCCTATTTATTCAGGCAGTTTGACTATTAGAAAATTCTTCCTTAGACTGAGCCAAACTCTGCCTCTCTAGAATATCCAGCTATTGGAGTAGGTAGAATTTAAAATTTTTCAAAAATATTTGAAGGGAGAAATAAAAATTTGTTCTACTTGGCCCCAGAGGGCCACTGTTGATGTTAAGAGGAATGAGTGAAAGTTGCCAAGCCAGATTTTGGTTCAGCATAAGAACAAATATCCAATTTTTTTAATTGTTTGTTGTTGTTTCAATTGTGTCTGGCTTTTCATGACCCCACGTGGGGTTTTCTTGACAAAGATACTGGAGTGATTTGCTATTTTCTTCTAAAAATTAGGGCTGCCCAAAAAGTGGAATATGCTGCCTCCAATGAGAATAAATCCCCTATTACCAGAGGAAGCATGTGATCATTTGGTAATCATTTCATAGGTATTCTGTAGAGCGAAACTAACTGGCAAATGTTTAACAGAAATGTTTAACAAATTAGATAAAAAATACAGTACGACATAGATAATGTTACTTTGTAGATTTCTATTTAATTTGGACACCATTGCCACAGAGGCAGACTCTTCCTATTCAGATTGTAGCTGAAGCTTTATGACCTCTGAGGTTGCTTTCTAACTCTGACTTTGTATAAGCTCCTGAGACCAGACAGACAATGAGAGAGGGAACCCAGATGAATACCTTAGCCCTTTCTTACTGACCTATGGACTTACCAACCTGGAATGCCTGGATCTCACACAGCCCTTTTCTGCCCACAGTATCTTGTAAAATGTGACCTGGCATCCACGCTCCCAGATATCTCCTTCTACCTTGATGGCAAGGCTTTCAAGCTCCATAGTTCTGACTATGTCTTAGAGGTGAGCTTCTGGGTCATTTTTTATCCAATACTCTGTCTCTGTCTCTCTTTCTGTCTGTATATCTTTCTTTGAAGTGAGGGGTTGTGGGAGACGGGGATCAGCTACAGGGTCGGGAACCAGGGTTTGGGAGAGGGGGTCGAGTATAGAGCTAAAGGTGCTTCTGCCCTCCCCTCACTAAAATAGGGTTCATTTACTAACTAGCCCCACTTAAATTGTGAAGAGACCGCAAAAGCCGATTCTAGACCAATCTTCTTATTTTATAAATAAGAAAACTAAGGCTCAGAGAATTTAAATGATTTATCAATGGTTACAAAGCTAGCAAGTAGATCTTCCTGACTCTAGGTTCAATGCTTTATTTGCTACGGAGAAGAATGGTGTAACAGAAATGTTAACTCACATTTCTTTACTACTTTAGGGGTTATCAAGTGTTTTTATCTCAACAACTCTGTGATAGGTTGAGATGAGGAAACAGGCTCAGAGACATGAATTGACTTCCCCAAGGTCATACAGCTAGATGGAAAAAGAGCTCTGTCCCATCCCTTTTTCTCCTTCTATACTGTCTCTTGCTGATCTCAGCCCTTGTGGGTTCAATTATAATTGAAGGGGCAGTTAGGTGATGCAGGGGATAGAACACCAGCCCTGGAGTCAGGAGGACATGAGTTCAAATGTGACCTCAGACACTTACTAGCTGTGTGACTCTGGGCAAGTCACTAAATCCCAATTGCCTCCAAAATAATAGTAATTGATACATGAATCACTCCTAAATGACTGTAACTGATCCTGAAGGTTAGTCTCACATCTCCAAATTCCTTCCAGACACCTCCACCAAAATGTCCCATCAGCATCTCAAACACAACATGTCCAAAATGGAATTTGTTATTTTCCCCCTTAAAACACTCCTCTTCATTGTATATCAAGACTACCAGTTTTTAGTCACCTGGACTCAAAAGTTCTGCATCGTCCTTGTCCTTTGCCTTTCCTGTCCCCACCTCCACCTAATCAATTGCCAGATCTTCTAGGTTATACCTTGCCATCTCTTCCATCCAGGCATCTCTCCTTTCTACTTATACAGACACCACTCTTATTCAGTCCACATCATCTCTCACCTGATGAGTGCAAAAGCCTCTTTTTAATACAGGTTTTTATCGATATTTTCTTTTTCTTACATCGCCATAGTAACTCCAAGCATCCCTCCCCCTCACTTTCCTCCTCCCAGAGAGCCATCCCATATGACAAACAGTATCTTTTTAGAAAAGAAAATAAAAAGTCAGCACAACTGATTGATACATTCAAAAAGTCTGAAAACATGTGCCATGTGTTCATGCGGACCTCCCACCTCCATGAAGGGGTGAGTTGGGGGGGGGTCCTCTTCTGTCTCTTCATTTGAGTCCTGAGTGATCTTTACAATTTTGTTAATTTACTTTTGATTTCTTTGGAGTGTGGCTGTTCTTTCCATTTACGTTGTTGCAGTCATTGCACATATTGTTTTCTTGGCTCTGCTTACCTCACTCTGTGTCAGTTCATATAGATCTTCCCATGCTTCTCTGTATTCATCACATACATCATTTCTTTTTTTAAATTGATTTATTTATTTTCAAGTTTCAACATTCACTTCCATAAGTTTTAAATTTTCTCCCTCTTCCCCCCACCCCCGCCTGCCCAAGACAGCATGAAATCTGATAGGGGCTCTACAGATACATTCCTCTTAAACATATTTTCACATTAGTCATGTTGCATAGAAGAATTATAACAAATGGGAGAAACCATGAGAAAGAAAACAAAACAAAACAAAAGAGAAAAGAGTCTGCTTCACTCTGCATTCAGACTCCATAGTTCTTTTTCTGAACGTGGATGGCATTTTCCATCATGAGTCCTTTGGAATTGTTTTAGGTCTTCGCGTTGATGAGAAGGGCTAAGTCTATCAAAATCAGCCCTCGCACACTGTGGCTGTTACTGTGTACAACGTTCTCCTGGTTCTGCTCACTTCAGGCGGCGTCAGTTCATATAAGTCTTTCCAGGTTTTTCTGAAGTCTACCTGTTTGTCATTTCTTATAGCATAGCAATACTCCATTTTATTCATGTACCACAATTTGTTTAGCTATTCCACCAATTGATGGGAATCTACTTTGTTTCCAATTCTTAGCTATCAGAAAAAGTGCTTCCATAAATATTTTGGAAGATATGGGGACTTTTTTCTTATTGATAACTTCCTTGGAGTATAAGCCCATTAATGGAGTCTCTGGTTCAAAGAATATAGACCTCTTAGTCACTTTATTTGAATAATTCCAAATTGTACCATTTCGCAGATCTACCACCAATGTAGTGGTTCTATACAACTCTCTTCAACATTGACTGTCATCAATTTTTTGTCATTTTTGTCAAATGGCAGTGTGTGAGGTGAAACTTCAGGGTTGTTTTGATGTGTGTTTCTCTTACTATTAGTGATTTGGAGCAGTTTTTCACGTAGCTGTAAAAGCTTTGTAGTTCTTTTTTAGAGAACTGTTTGTTCATATATTCTGACCATTTTATCTATTGGGGAATGGCTATTAGTCCTATGTGTATTTATTAAACATTTATATATCTTAAATACCAAGCTCTTCTCAGAGAAATTGGATACAAGGATTTTTTTGCCATTCAACTATTTCCCTTTTTATCCTATGTACTTAAATGTTGTCTGTACAGAAGCTTTTTCAGTTTCAAGAAATCAGTTATCTGTTTTATCTTTTGTAATTGTCTTTATTTCTTGTTTAATTAAGAATGCTTCTCCTACCCATGGCCACAAGAGATACATGATGTTTCTCTTCAAACTTTTTATAGTTTTTTTTTTAATTTTATGCATCTTTAAGTTCACATATCTATTTAGAATGTATTGCAAAATGTGGTATAAGGTGTTGGTCTAAGCCTAACTTCTACCAGACCGCTTTCCAGTTTTGCTAGCAGTTTTTATCGAATGGAGTTTTCCTAAGGCAATCTATGTTTTCCACTTTGTCAGCATTGGGTTATTGAGTTCCATTGTTTCTGAATCTTCCCCCACCCCCATCTCTCTGTTCTTTAGCCAATTCCAGATAGTTTTGATGACTGCTTCTTTATTAATATAATCTGTGGTCTGGAAGTGCTTTTCCCCCTTTGTCCCTATTTCTTTTCATCATTTCCCTTGATATTGTAGATCTTTAATTTTTCCAAATGAATTTGTTATTATTTTATCAAGTCTTTTAAAGTATCCCCTTGGTAATTTGATTGAGATAGCATTACAAATGTAAATTAATTTTGGTAGCATTACCATTTTTATTATGTTGGCATGGCCTAGCCATGAACATCAAATATTCCTCCAGCTATTTAAGTTCTTTAATTCCTCAAGAAGCACTTCGTAATTGAATTTATGCAAGTCTTTTGTGCATTTTTGGAGGTTGATCCCCAGATATTTTATGCATTTTGTAATTATTTGGGATGGGATTTAACTTTCTATTATTGATTCTCATGTCTTGTTATTATATAGAAATGCTGTTGATTTTTGAGGATTTATTTTGTAGTCTGCAACTTTGCTGAAACTATTGATTGTCTCAGTTAGTATCTTTGCTGATTCCCTAGGATTTTCCAAGAAAGCCTTATGCCATCGATAGAGATAGTTTTATCTCCTCTTTACTCTATTCCTTTAATTCCTTTCTCTTGTCTTATTGTTATTACTAGCATTTCCAGAATGTATCAAATGAAAGTGGAGAGAGTGAGTATCCTTGCTTCTCTCCTGTATTTATTTGAAAAAGTTCTAGTATAACCCCATTGATTATGATGATCTTTTGGTTTTAGATAGATGCTTCTTATAATATTAAAAAAGGCTGTGCCTATACAGCGTTTTTAGCAGGGAATGTTATACTTTGTCAAAGGCTTTTTCTACGTCTTTTGAGATGCTCTTGTGGTTCTGGATGTTTGGGTTTTTAATAACTTTCAGTTGCTGGGTGGCACAGAGGATACAATGATGGCCTGGAGTCAGGAAGACCTGTATTCAAATCCTGACTCAGATGTCTACTAGTTGTATGACCCTGGACAAGTCATTTCAATATCTGTTAGCCTCAGTTTCCTTATCTATAAAATAGGGCTAATAATAGCAGCACCCTTCCAGGATTATTGTGAGGATCGAATGAGACATATGTGAAGTGCTTAGCAAAGAGCCTGGCACAAAGAAAACACTATATAAATGTTAGCAACCATCATCATTACTAATTATTTTCCTAATGTTGAACCATCCTTGCATTCCTGGTATAAATTTTACTTGATCATAATGAATGAATTCTTAGAAAAATCACTGTGATATTTGATAGAATTTTGTTTAAAAATTTTGGGTCAATGTTCATTAGTGATATTGACTTATAGTTTTCTTTTTGTGTTTTTTCTTTCCCTGATTTAAATATTAGGACTATATTTGTCTCATAAAAGGATTCCGGTAGGGTGCTTTATTCCTCAATTTTTGAGAATAATTTGTGAAGTATGGGTATTAACTATCCTTTAAAAATTTTGTAAAATTCTCCTGTGAATTCATCAGGACCAGGGTTTTTTTTTTCCATTTGTAGTTCCTTCATAGATAAATCTATTTCCTTTTCTGAGATTGGGTTATATAAGATCTCTATAAGACCTTCTTATGGTTTGGGTATTTTGTGTTCTTGAATATATTCCTCGATTTCTTTTGTGTCTTTAGTTTTGTTAGCATACAACTGTGCACAATATTTTCTGATTATTTCTTTTATTTCTTCTGATTTTGCTGTGATTTTACTTTGCTCATTTGATATTTTATTGATTTTATTTTCTGCTCTCTTCTTTTTAATCAGATTAGCTAAGGGTTTGTCAATTTTATCACTCTTTTCAAAGAACCAGCTTTTAGTTTTATTTATCATTTCTTGTGGGGGTTTTTTTGTTTCCAGATTCTTTCTTTCCCCTCCAATTTTTAATATCTGTTCTACAAAAGCCTATTAATTGGTCTCCTTGCTTCCAGTCTTTTCCCTCTCTGATATATTCACAACTACTAAAATTATATTCCTAAGGCATGTCTCTGACCCAGTCACTCTTTTTTAAATTTATTTTTTGTTTTTAGTTTACAACACTCAGTTTCACAAGTTTCTGAGTTCCAAATTTTCTTCCCCTTCCTCTACTTCCCCCTCCCCTGCCAAGACAGCATGTAATCCGATATAGGTTCTACATATACCTTCACATTAAACTTATTTACACAATAGTCAAGTTGTAAAGAAGAATTATAACCAATGGAATGAACCATGAGAAAGAAGAAACAAAACCAAAAAAGAAGAAAAGAGCAAATAGTTTACCTCAATCTGCATTCAGACTCCATAATTCTTTCTCTGGATATGGATAGCTTTCTCCATCAGGAGTCTTTTGGAGTTATCTTAGAACCTTGTATAACTGAGAAGAGCCAAGTCTATCAAAGTTAGTCATCATAGATACCACATGTCTGTAATCGTGTATGATGTTCTCCTGGTTCTGCTCCCTTCACTCAGCATCAGATCATGTAAGTATTTCCAGGTTATTATGAAGTCTGACTGCACCTCATTTCTTATAGCACAATAGTATTCCATTATATTCACATACCACAACTTGTTTAGCCATTTCCCAATTGATGAGCATCCCCTTGATTTCCAATTCTTTGCCATCACAAAAAGAGCTGATATAAATATTTTTGTATATACGGATCCTTTTCCCACTTGTATGATCTCTTTGGGATACAGCTCTAGAAGTGGTATTTCTGGGTCAAGGGGCATGCACATTTTTATAGCCCTTTGGGCATAGTTCCAAATTGCTCTCCAGAATGATTGGATCAGTTCACAATTCCACCAACAATGTAATGGTGTTCCTATTTTCTCACATCTTCTCCAGCATTTGTCACTTTCCTGTGTTGTCGTGTTAGCCAATCTGACAGGAGAGATGTGGTACCTAAGAGTTGTTTTGATTCACATTTCTCTAATCAATAGTGATTTAGAGCATTTTTTCATCTGACTATAGACATCTTTAATTTCTTCCTCTGAAAACTGCCTGTTCATATCGTTTGACCATTTATCAATTGGGGCAGTCACTCTTTCACTCAAAAATCTCCCGTGGCTCCCAGCTTCCTAGGCTATTAGCAATTTTCATGCCTTGTATAAACCTCATAGATTACCATACTCCCTTCCCTCCTGGATAAAATGCAGACCTTTCCATCTGACTCCCACGAACCTTTTCTAATTTCATTTTATAGGACTCTCCTGCACAAACTCTGTTTCAATCAAACTGGAAACTCAAACTTCCAACTCCATGTCTTTGTAGAGTCCTTCCCCCATGCTTAGAATTTATACCCTTTCTACCTCCACCCTTTAGAATTCTTGCCTCAATTTAAGACTTAGCTCAAGTACAACCTCCTAAGGAAAACTTTTCCATATCCCCCTTGGTTGTCAGTTCCCTCTCCCCCTCAAATTACCTTGTATTTATTTATCCATGTATATGTTATGTCATATCCAGTACAAAGTGGGCCCCTTGAGGACAGACACCTATAGCACAGTACAACCAATCACATATGGCTTTAGGTTTGCTGAATTGGATTCTAGGGCCTGCTCTCCAACTGGGTAGCTCTGTGACTTCTGACAGCTCATTTCCCCTATCTGGGCCTTAGCTGCCTCCCTCACCTATAAAATAAGGCAGTTGGACTATAATCTCTCTCAATAGTTAGTTCCCAACTTGAAGATTCTATTAAATAGCTCTCTTCCTCAGAGAGCAGAGCTCTGTATAAGGTAGGGCAGGAGAACCTTGACCATGAGGTAGTTGAAAAATAGTTAATCTTTGATTCTGGACAAATTATTTATTTCTCTAACTTCCCTGGTTTCCTCATATAGAAAATGATGGTAGTAATTTTTGCCTTCACTACCTCAGAGCATGTCTAATATAGAAATGTGCTAATTATTTATATTTAATATTTATTATATTTATAATTTATTATACTATAAAAGCATTTGTCTATATTATATTTATAATAATTACTACTTATAAGTATGTCTTATATTTATATTACTATTTTAAAGTACGTCTTTATAATAATTGTTAATATTTATACTATTTATTGTTACTAAGTGCTTCACCAAGGGGCTACTTCAAGAATTTCTTCTGAGAGTTCAATCATTCAATTAAAAATAGTCTAAGATGCCTCCAACTCCTTGAGTAAGCCAAGTACTAAAGAATTGTGCATCTGGGCTGGAGGAGAAGGTATTCAATAATGTAGATATGCCCACAGATACCACTGATTAAGCGTGTAGAGATGGTTTTGTTCAGGACAGGGTCAGTCATCCTAGGTTCTTTTCCCTTCTGAGCTTTAATCTTCTTAGGACCCCTGATCTTTTTCCATCCAGACTAGAAGAAAGTCAATCCTGTACTTCTGGAGCAGAAGCCAGAACTGGATTGGCTATCCTGAGTGGAGTAATAGGAAATAATTACTAACATTAATATGTCACTTTAAAGTTTATAAATCATTTTACATTTATTACTTCATTTGTTGAGATAGCTTTAGGCTGGGAATTTTCCTGGAGGCTATCCCTTCAAATGAGACCATTAGTAGGGGATAGAGGCAGACAGGGGGGAATAATCAGAAATGAACAGCAATGTCTGGATTTATCAGTTTGAGAGGAAACAGGAAGAAGACAGCGGGATTTATGGAGAAGGGATAAACCAAGGTGGTAGAGGAGGTCTAGGGTCCTGAAAAGATGGGTAGGTGAAGAGTTGAGACAGATGCCATAAAGACAAGAGTGTCTAGGAAAGCATATTGCTTAACACATAGTACACAGTTAGGTGGCACCGTGGAGAGAGTGTTGGACCTGGAGTCAGGAAGACTTATCTTTGTGAGTTCAAATCTGGCTTCAGACACGCACTAGTTGTGTGTCCTTGGGTAAGTTACTTAACCCTGTTTGCCTCAGTTCTCTCATCTGTAAAGCGAACTGGAGAAAGAAAAGGCAAATCACTCCAGTATCTTTGCTAAGAAAACCCCAAGTGAGGTCAAAAACAGTTGGACACAACTGAAACAACTGAGCACCAACAAAAGACATTTAATGGTTGATGGATACATGAATGAATGAATGAATGAATAAGAAGCTAGGAAGGGAAAAAGTTAGTGCATCTCAGTCAAAGAAGCTAAACAGGAATTAGAAAGAAGAAACCAACAAAAAAGAGGTTTTATAGGAGTTCTTGAAATGGACATGGATTGGACTAGTTCAGTGATGTCTATCTCGAACAGAAACAGATCTCTGTGGGCCTCGCACTGTTGTTGTTCCGTCATTTTCAGTCACGTCCAACTCTTCGTGACCCCATTTGGGGTTTTCTTGGCAAAGATACTGGAGTGGTTTGCCATTTCCTTCTCCTGCTCATTTTACAACTGAGGAAACTGAGGCAAACAGGATTAAGAGACTTGCCCGGAGTCACACAACTAGTAAGTGTCTGAGGTCAGATTTGAACTGAGGAAGATGAGTCTTCCTGACTCCAGAACTGACACTCTATTCACTTTACCACCTAGCTGCCCTCTGTGGACCTCATATTAACTTCAAAACCCACAAACGAACATTATCTATGTTGTACTGTGTTTTTACTTATTTTGTTAAACATTTCCCAATTATATTTTCATCTGGCTAAGGTAGCACTGGGGAGTTTTACGTGCAGCCCACAGCAGTGAATTTGATACCTCTGAACTAGATAAACTCTAGGGTCAGCTAATAATGGAGATAAATGTGAAGTCTTTCATGTAGCTTCCAAAAATTAGCTTCCCAAGTACAATAATGGGGAGAAGTGGGTAGAAAGTAATTCGACAAAAAGATCAGAGAGATTCTGTGAACTGCGTGCTAAAAACCAGGCAACTTTGGTGATAGAGCAACTCAAAAAACTGATTCAATTTTAGGCTATTTATAATAGTATAAAGGGAGATTGTAGCTCTGCTGCATTCTGCCCTGATCAGATATCAGGAGTGCTGTTTAGTTTGGGGTGGGGGGTATACATTTTAGGAAGAACATTGATAAGATGGAAATTTTCTGTAGAGTGGTGGATGGTTATCATGCCAGAAGATGATCAATTGAAGATACTTGGGGATGTTTACCCTAGATATGACTTTGGGGGGAAGATTGTGGTGGTGGGGAAGTGATAGTTATATTTAAGTGCTTGAAGGGCTGACCTGTGGAAGAAGAATTAAGACTTTTCTGCTGGACTCCAGAGAGAAGGACTAGGAAGGATGGATGGAAGTTGTAAAGGGGCAGATTGAACTTTATAAGTAGCAGGATTGTTGCTGCTTGCTGTTTGTCCTTTGTTCTCGAAAAGGACCATGACATCAGGATGGCGATGCCATGACAAGCAAGTGAATTGTATTTAAGTGAAGCAGGGCTGTGCAAAGTCACCAGCCTCACTTTCTCCTCCAGAGCCATCTGGGATCAGTGGCCAGATATGGATCAGAACAACTGGAGATAACCCAGGATGCAGTGGAGGACCTTGGCCTTTACAAGCTAAGGTCTTTAACAGGTCTAAGTTTGACTGAGGCAGGGACCATTCAGTGGTTAAGCCTTAATAAAAAAAAAAATTGAGGCAAAGAATGGCCTCTTAAGATTTGGGAGGGGAAGACCCTCAGGGTTTCTGGCCAAAACAGAAATAATTATTATTTATATTCATTCTGAGCCAATCAGGGCCCAAACAGCAACCGAGAAGGGCTTGGTTGGGACTAGAATGATTTGGGGTTAAGACTGGTCTTTAAGAGAAAGACAAAACAAAACAAAAGTTTCAGAGATTTAATCTCTGAAGCAAGGTTGACATAAGGAACAATCTCCTAAAACTAGCTAACCCACAGTGGAATGGGCTGATTCAGGAAGCAATGGGTCCCTGCCCCCCACCCCACACACACACTCTTCTAGATTTCTTTTAGCATAAAGCAGTATCATAGATGGGACTCTCATTCGGATACAGGTTGAACTAGATGGTTTCTGAGCTTCTTTCTAACTGAGCTTCTATGATCCTATCCCTTCCAGTTCCAAGATTCTGTGATTTTATATAAACAGGAATTAAATGGAAAAGATTTACCAAAAGCCAGGGTCAGGAGAAGAAGGGGAGAGAGTGATATGGGCTTATTAAGGGGCATTAGTCCAAACTATTTCTCCTTGCAGGATCTGAACAGCCGCGATAATTTCTGCTTGCTAGCCTTCCGTGGCCTGGATGTTCCACCCCCCACAGGACCTCTATGGATTTTGGGAGCAACCTTCATCCGAAAGTTCTACA
Source organism: Trichosurus vulpecula (assembly GCF_011100635.1). Lineage (NCBI taxonomy): Eukaryota > Metazoa > Chordata > Mammalia > Diprotodontia > Phalangeridae > Trichosurus > Trichosurus vulpecula. The sequence goes on along the minus strand of NC_050576.1, from coordinate 105,255,123 downwards.
CTGAATTTGACCGGCATAATAATCGAATTGGTTTTGCCTTGGCAGTCTAACCTGCCTTTGCCCACAGCCCAGGTCATGGGGCCAAGAGACAAAGGAAGATGTTGCCTATGGCCTAGCCCACATCCCTATTAGATCCTGTTTTCTCCCTGTTGTCCTTGGTTCTGGGGCAAGTTTCTCCTCTCTATTCCTCTAGGTCACTGTTAACCTTCTGCTTTAATTGAGAATAGAATAAAGTTTCAATGCTCAAAGCTGGTACTGTCTACAGGATGAGAATGGGGTTTAGCAGGAGCTGGGAAGAGAAGCACTACAATGTATTTGGAATGTAAGACAGTGATCATGATGAATTCTTAGACAAATCCATAAAGGCTAATTACCCTGACGTCCAATTGGACACCCTTATCACCCTTTGTTATATGAACATCATACCTTCTTAATTGCAGCCCTGCCCCTTCTCCATCTGTAAGATGTGCAATTTGAGTTGATTTTTCCAGTAGTGGGGAAGTATTTTCTTTGTTTCATGAGTTGTCAAGGCCAACAACTAGGCAGCCTAACGGCAATGAGCCTCTCCATGCTTAACTGGATTCAGTTTTTGGAAAGGGGACTCTTTTGGTTGCCATGCTCTAACCTGGCTCCCTTTGCAACCAAGGGCAAACATTTGAAAATCAGCCAGTCCAAGCAAAAGGTATAACCAGTGACTGGGCTGCATCGCAGGAAAAAGCTTACTGGCTCATACGGGGATTTAAAACAGTTCTTACTGAGCTAATCAAGTCCAGACATGGATGCACGAATATACACATACAGGTGCTCACGTACATAGAACCAGAAACAAGCATATACAGATGCAAAGATATACATGTATCTCATGTGATATATAACGTACCCATGTGCATTCATGACAAAACAAAGGACAAAGTCACTGACACACAGGGATAAGACATATGCACATACAGAATCAGAGAATCTCAAGAGACTTCAGAAATGATCTAGTCCAATCTCATTGCTAAACATAGGAATCCCCTCCACATGACTCATAACTAAGAATTTTCGCATCTGTGGCAAATACCACAAGTTGCATTGGAATCAAACAGCTTGGGACAGGTGCTTATACTTGAAGTGGAGGGAGGGAGACAAGCCTGCCCCGTGATAGGCAGACACAGTTTCAGACAGAGTATTAGTGTGAGGTCAGTGCTGGGGAGGCTGCTGCAGAAGTAGGGAACAAGGTAGGGCAGGGTAGAAACTCACCCTGAAGAACCGTCAGTTAGCATCTTATTTTAAAAAAGAATTATTCTTGTTCACTAAGTGCTAAACTCTGTTGTTTCTATGCTGCTAAATACTACAAGTACTGTCTATACCAGGGGTGGGGAGCCTGTGGCCTCGAGGCCACCTGTGGTGCTCTAGGTCCTCAAGTGCAGCCCTTTGACTGAATCTGAACTTCACAGAACAAATCCTTTTATTAAGGGGATAGACTCTACACCTTCCAAATTCAGTGTCCTAAGACAAAGTCTTGGTAATGTCACCTTAGTCACCTGAGCCTGCCTCTTCGATGAGTCGCTTAAAAGCACAAAGTCAAGTGACAAGAACCACATGCCCCCCGGGTCAACTGCCAAGGCTTTTGTCAAGTCCTGGGTGAGATTTGTGAATTATGCCCCTGTGATACTGTCCCCAAGAGGGATTGGACCTTTTCTAAAATACACATGGCTCAGACGACATCACAAATAAACATACCTCTTGGCCAGAGAAGGCAGAATCTCTAGGCATTCACATTTTGTATATTCAGAAAAAAAAACAAACAATATTGAGAAATCTCTCAGGCCCCTGCATGTTGTGTCCTATCTTTGACTAGGCCCCATAATACAGTACTCAGGAGGATCTGCTACTTCTTCATTGACATGGATGTTCCCTCTAATGAAGCATGTTGAAGACCATCCATACTTGCTCTACCGGTTAGGCCCTCCCATAAATCCACTGCAGGGATTTTGCCTGATGTACTGGGAGCCTACCTCCCATTCACCTGACATAGAATGAATATAAATGGAGCATGAGAGCTATTCAGACATTGGAAAAGTGGTTGACTATTCATTCTACTTGAAGCCTGGGTTCTTCAGACAAATACACAAATTAGCAGATGTTAGCCCAACAGCATAGGGAGCAGTCATCTCTAGAAGAGAGACAAGAACAGATCTATCCTGACTATAATCTTTTCTCTAGTCCTGTCCTCTACCTTGTTTTCATCACACATATACTCCCACCCCCACCCCCACCCCCAGCTGGGACTGCTATCCTCATTAGGTCCATGGCATTAGGTGGACACAGCTCTGGAGTTGGCAGAAATGGAATAGAATCAGACTGAAGGTAAGTACCCTGGCCCCCATTCTTTCCCTTTCTCTTATAAAGAGTTGGTTACTTATCTGTTGATTGGAAAGGGAGAGGGAATGGGGATATCAGGGCCCAAACTGAAAAAAAAAAGTGTGTCAAACATAGGAGATGCTGAATAATTTTTAAAATTCATTTAACAGTCATTCAATAAACATTTATTAAGCATCTGCTTGTTCAAAGAACTGTGCTGAGCACTGGAGGTGATAGAAAGTTTAGAAAAGATAATGTTCCTCCCCTTATGAAGCTTTTAGTCTAGTAGGGGAATCGGACCCAAACATAGATAGCTACAATGAAAAAAAATTATATGATATAATTGAGATTCAGAACCAAGTACTCTGTGAAGTACCAGACTTTCTAGTCACAGCTCTACCAGAAGGGAAGGGGAGAAAAGAGGGGGCTTTTCAGACATAAAGTGTAAGCAAAGGTGGGATAATGGCAGTTAAGGGGGCAAATCTGGAAGGTTTGGTTGGCATCCCTTTGTAGGCATTCATGCCCAACAAAGGTGTTTGAATTTTATTTGAAAAATCTCTAAATATCATTTATTATATAGGATGGCTCCCTGGAAGGGAGAGGAGGAAGGATACTGAGAGACATTCTGGTGATATAAAAAAAGATATCAATAAAATGTGTTTTTAAAAACAAAATGAATATTGAGAAATTATAAAGAACAAGCCTGACCCAAAAGAAGAAATAGGAAAAGACATCCTCCACATAATTCCTCCCTTTATAGATCTGGGAAGTCCATGGGTGTGGAACGTTGTTTATATTGTCAGATTTTTTCAATATGTTGGTTTTAGTTGATTTTGCTTATTTTACTTATCTTTTTAGAATTCTTTGTTATACAGTACAGCTCGCTGTTGAGTAGAAGGGTGGGATACAGAAGGAAATCTAGGTTATATGAAGACAAAACATATCAATAAAATCTTTTCGAATTATTATATATGAAAAAGAAAATCATTAAAGATTTTTGAGCATAGGAATAACATGATCACATCTATGAACAACAAGAAAGTTTGTTCTTGCAGCCCTATGAAGGACGAATGAAACTAGAGAATGGAAGTGGGAAGATTACATGGACATTAATGAAGTTCTATGATATTAGTTGGATGGTAGCAGTGAGAATAGGGAAAAAAAAAAGAATTGATTTGAAGAGGAATTAGAATTAACAGGAAGTAGAATTAACACGACTCAGTCAACTGCCCAAATATATGCTGTGGAGAAAAAAGACCAGTCGAAAATAATCACAACCTTTCAAACAGAAATAATAAAGTCAGAAGGACAAACAGCTTTGGGGGAGGGGCAGGAAGGATAATAATATGTTCGACTTCGGATATGCTGAATTGGAATTATATTGTAGTTACTTAATTATCTCTGTTGTATCCCACTCCCCCGATAGAATGTAAGCTCCTTGAGGGTAAGGGCTGTTTCCTTTTGGTTTTTGGTCTTTCCCCCAGAGCCTAGCATATAGTAAGGCATCTCCTAAATGTTTATTGAATGACTGAACTGAACTGAGATGCTGGTGGGAGGTGGAGGCGGACACGTCCTGCAAGCATTTGGACATTCAGGACTGGAGGTTTAGAGCAAAGGTCAGGACTGGAGATTTGGATTAGATTTAAATTGGTTAAAATGAACTAAAACCCAGTGGAAAGCTTCTTGAACAAAGACCAAGAACGGCAACAGCTTGGGGTCAACAGAGAGGGTACAAGTTGCCATCTTGTCACCCTCCCACTGCAGCTTCACACCTTGTCAGTCATCAGGTGGCTCTGGGGAGGATAGTCAGGTCAGTGAAGATAACAGTGAGCGCTTAGCTCCGGAGCGGGCCCCAGAAGAGCAGCAGCATCTCCAAGGTCCACCACAGCCAGCTTCACTCCAAGTCAGGCTAGCACACGCCCCTCCCAGGAAGCGATTAGTGAGATTAGCTTCAGATCACCAGTCACTCCCAAGTGGAAAGTGAAATGCCGCCTGTCCCTTCGTCTCTGGAGGCCGCAAAGCTTGAGTTAGGGTTTTCCGTTTTGTAATGGGTTTTTTGTTTGTTTTTAAATATTCCTTCCCCCTCCCACGCCCCATCACTTTAACAAGATTGTGGAGTGTCAAGGGCTTCTCTCTAAGGCAGAAAGCTTTGGGCACGGCTGTGGAGGTGCGATGACTCCGCCAGGCAGACTAGAAAAGGAGAGGAGGGTGTCTAAGGTCAAGGGGTGGGTGGGGAGCCACGGGAGCCACTCTTATTGGGTTTAAGAAGTTCAGAGGGGAGTTTCCCCTAGGGAAGGGACTCACTCTAGGTGAGAAATCTGCAGGGTAAGTTTAAGCTGACCTGACTGCCAGCCGGAAGCTCATTCTCCGGCCCTGGCCCAGGAGTCTCTTGGCTTCGTTCTACTACCCGGGCCCTGGCAGCTAGATGCTGAAGCTACTCGGGATTTACACGGAGGGAGCCAGGACCAGTTCTCCCCTAGCAGAGAAGTAACTCCCCCCGGCAGAGCCAAGAGATGGGAGTCCAGGCAAGGCCGGAGAATTCTTGGAATCAGGGGACCCTCAGCGGGGGAGGGGCGGGGAGAGAGGGAGGAGGTGGAGCGGGGGTGGGGCGGAGAAAGCCGGACAGTGTATGCCCCTCCCCCAACCTGACCAACCTTCCCGGGGGGCGTAAGGGGAGCCGCGGAAGGGGGTGGAGGGAGAGGGACTCACTCCTCCACCCCGAGCTCCAGGTTTCTGTTGCTAGAAGACGGTGCAAACCCAGTGAGACCATCCACCATCACAGCAGCTTTCTTCTGGCAGCGGGGGCGGGCTCTTCCTAAGCTTCCCTCCCCCTGGCCCCTGGTCCCCGACCCATGCCTCCGGTTCGTGATGTCACAATCCCACCCGGACCGAGTGTTCCAGTCCCGGTTCCCAGTTGTCCGGCTGGGAAAAAGGAGATTGCTCAGGGGGAGCTCGCTCGTGAGTCATGGACTTCTCCTGGCTCCTCCTCTACCACTCCCACTCCCTCGCTGGCCCCCCCCACAAGGGCTAGCGTTCGCTCCTCGGGCTCCGAGGGGGTGGGGCTGCTGGGAATGGCTGTTCGCCCTTCTCCTCCTCTGCCCGGCTCCCTATTTTACCTGAAGAGGCAAAGATCTTGCCCACAGTGCACATGGGGCATGGAGGAGAAGACAGCGGCGCAGTCGGGGGCCAGCGGGGCCAGCTGGGAGCTGCCAGGCCCCCGGAGGATATCTGCGGTCCAGTACTTCAATACTGCAGTGGACCAAAATCACATCCTTCCCGGAGCCCTACGGCTCATCCAGGAGCTGCGCCCGCACTGGAAGCCCGAGCAAGTTAAGACCAAGGTACGCGGGCGAAGGAAGGTGCAGGCTGGGCGGTGGAGGGGCAGAGCGGATCCGAGAGAGTCGGGGGGTGGGGGAGGAGTACCCCCAACCCCTTTCTTCAGCACCGCCCCCCGCAGGCCAGCCCGGGGAGGGAGAAGCAACACGTTTCTGGGGATGAGGAGGCTGGAGAGGGGACTGGGGGCTGATCCGGAGAGGAGGCGGGGATGCTGCTATGCTGCTGCGTGTGTGTTGGATCTACTAGAGAGCTTCTCTGCAGGAGGCATGGGGTGGGAGGTGGTTGATTTTTTTTTCAATTCGGTTGGGGGGAGCAGAGGAAATACAGGGTTCACTGCATCTTCAGTGGATGGGACTCCCCGATTTCTCTCTCGATTTCTCTCTCTCTCTCTCTCTCTCTCTCTCTCTCGCACTCTCTCACTCTCTCTCACAGAGACACACACACACGAACACGCACACATTCACACACGCGCACACACACACACACACACACACACACGCACACGCACACACCACGCCCCCTCTTGCTTGTTTCTGCCATGCTCTGTAGGAGAGGGTTCCACTGCCTGGGGATGCCACCGTTGCTCGATCGTATCCGGTGTGTCTGGCATATACACCGGGTATTAGAGGGCTAACTTTTTCTGGGAACCCCAATTGCACTCCCCAAACCCGTAGTCTTTTCCATCCAAAGACCATAGTCCCAGAGTTCTTGCCTTGTCTTAACTGCGTACTCTCAGAAACCAGCATTCCTAGCTATACCTCCCTTGGCAAGAGACACAGTCTCCCTAAGATTAGGTTGGCTTCACCAACATGACTTGTAGGCAAGGAGAGCAGTGGAAGGTGACGAGAGGAGCCCCAAATAGAGTATAGGATGCCTCTTACCTAAGATTCTCCGGCTGACACATCTTTTCTCCAGAAAAAGGCATCACCTGTGTGCACACACCCCATCCCACCCTCAGGGCCTGCTCATTGAGGGGAGAACATCCAGTCTTCCCCAGGAGGAATGCTGAAGGCTGAATCCCTCCAACTTCTTTCGTAAGAATGGCAGGACACTCTGTACCAGTGGTTATGTGAGAACATTGATCAAGGAGCGGAAGGTGGGGAGAGGAGTCAGCCATAGCCCCCAATAGAGCATATGATGACTCCTACCCAAGTAGAGCCAGACTGACTCTTTAGCTGACATATCTTTTCTCCAGGAAAGGGCATCACCTGGATGCACACACCCTATTCCACTCCAGGGCCTGCTTGTTGAGAGGAAAATGTTCAGTCTTCCCAGTAGGAATATTAAAGGCCAAGTCCCTCTGACTTGTTTCATAGGATTGCAGGATACTATGCTCCAGTGGTTATGTTGGAACATTGACCAAGGATTGGAAGCTGCTATGAAGGTCCAAGGTGGACTATGGAAAGTGACATTCCAGAATGGGGAGAACTTCTGTGTGTGCCTGCATAGTTGATGTGCACTAGGGAGGGCTCATTAGAGGAAACAGGCAATGTACACGTAGTAGAAAGAGCAGTGACCTCAGAGTTAAGAGACCTGACTGGGTTCTTCTAGCCCTGACTCTACCATTAACTATGTGGCCTTAGGCCAATAATGAGGTCTCTGACTCCCAGTTTCCTCTTCTGTGAAATGAGTAAGTTGCCACCATCTCTTAGGTTTCTTCTAACTCTAAATATTCTTATTCAATGAAGTACCTAAATTCTGTGCTCTTCTGTGTGCCTTGCTTCCCCCTTCATAATCTTGGTGAGATCAGTCCCTGTGGGCTATCTGTGCAACCTTGGGAATAATTGCCTTCTCTCCAGCTAAGACAACGTGCAGGTGTCTCATTGACATTCCGATGACATTGCTCCCTGCTTCAGACAACCAGCTGAGTAAAGGGTAATACTAGTATTCTATAGCACTTTAAGACTGACCCTGAGATTCCCTCCATCAACCTTATGAGGTAGGTAGTACAAATATTATTTTCTCCGCTTTACAGATGAGGAAAGTGATACACTCAGGTTAATATCATATAGCCAGTAAGTGTCAGAGCTGGAATTTGAACATGAAACTTCTGAGTCCAAGGCTAGCATTCGTTTAGCTCTAGCTCAGAGAGGCCCCTGACTGAAGGAGGTCCTGCTTTGCTCCCTCTGCCCATCCTGTTTGTCTTTGAGCTAACTTGAAGGAAGGAATCCAGTTGAGGATAAGGGAGGGGAATAAGGACCTAACTACTACGGAACCCCAAAACTCTCTCCATCTGGAGGCCCAAGCTATATGGAAAAACCAACCAGCACTGAAGATAGCATGGCCAATCTGCCATTTTTATAGGCTCAGCCATAGTTGTCTGGCACAGCCGAGGCACTGATTGGGTTGGGGAAAAATAGAGAGGGCACTGGCGGGAAGAAAATATCCAATGGATTTTTTGGAATTATAGTGATTAGTCTCCACAAAAGTCCTACTCTGATCCCTCATCATGGCCTGAAGATGACCGGGTTCTCAAAGACAGCAGGAAACAAGCTCTGGCAGATCCTCCTAAGCTGAGAAGGCTTCCAAGTATGAGCCCCATCATGGACTGTCTGTTGTCTGAGGGCTGTCCCAGCTAAGCTAAGAAAGGCTCAATAGAATAGAAGGTTGACCACCAGGGGATGGATCATTTTGGCCACAGCACCGCAAAACAAACAATTCAGTAACTACTAAGGCAGGGAGAGGATACAATTCATATCAATTGGAGGGAATACCCATACTGACCGAATCCTGGATCTTTTGGAAAATTTGAAATAGCAATGTTGATGTAGACTCTATTCCCATTAGCACACAAATTAACAGTGACTCCATTGAAACTCTGAGTGGGGATGATGGGGCTGGGAAATCCAGCAGCCCTTCTCCTCCCATCCCTCTCAGCACCCCTCCCCCTTTCCTTCATTGTATAGCGCTTCACTGATGGGATCACCAACAAGCTGGTGGCCTGCTTTGTGGAAGATGACATGAGGGATGCAGTGCTGGTCCGTGTCTATGGGGAGCGGACAGAGCTTCTGGTGGACCGGGAGAATGAGGTCAGGAACTTCCAGCTCCTTCGGGCCCATGGCTGTGCACCCAAACTCTATTGTACCTTCCAAAATGGCTTGTGCTATGAGTTTCTCCCAGGCATGGCTTTGGATCCTGAGCATATCCTCGAACCCCGGCTCTTCAGGTGAGGCGGGCTTGGGAGTACAGGGAGAGGTTGGGTAAAATTTGTATTGGTGGTGGGGAACCACTGGGCTCAGAGATTGTATATTTATAATACACTTCTGTCTGGTCTCATCTTAGGCCACTGGAGTTGTAAGCTCTTGCCTACTTCTTGGCCAGCAGGGCAGGTTCAGGGATATGGGGTAGAGGAGAATGAGATAGAAAATGATAAAAAAGAACCCTGGTTTCTTGGGTATGTTTTGTTTGAGTCGCTGCAAAGGGCAAGGAGTTCAAGGAAAGGAAGGCTGCATCCCGACCCCAACCTCTAGACTTACCCACATCCCTTTAAAACCTTAGAAATGTCTCACTCACTCATTCAACATGTTCTTTCAGCAAAAATTTGAGTGCCCACTATGCCCTAGGCATTATATCCGTATCCCTACAGTGCTTGGCATTTCTCTCCCCTCCCTTCCCCTTGACACTAGCCCAGGTATGTATGGAAATTGGGACCCATCCCAGAACTGGTATGCACTCCAGCTGAGCTCTACCTGGGGAGGGCTATACAACTCCTCCCAGGCTGGGCTTTCCTCCGGATCCCTGAGCCTGGGGATGCTGCAAGCTGGGCTTTCCTCCACAAAACCCAGATTCCTGTACTTCATTATTTCAAGCCCAGATGTAAGCTACTACTGGGCCAGGGATCCTATAGAAAGGGGGCTTGGAGATGCTCTTAAGCATGCTCCTCCCTACTATTCCGTTGGACCCAATGCTAAAGGCCAAACTGGGAAAGGTCGAAGAGGAAGAGCCTGAATTCTCCCCAATGTACACCAAGCTGACCCTCACGTAATAAGCTGATGAGAAGAGTAGCATACTTAGGTAAGCCATCAGGCATTGTTAAGAGGCCGTACAGTCTAGTGGTTCTGGGTTCTAATTCCAGTTTTGCACCTCACTCCTTATCACTCCCACTGGGTCAAGTCCCTCCTTTCACTCTCTTGCCCCAGGCTGGGCAGTCTCTTCCCCTCTCTGTTCATTCTCAGTTTCCGTAGTCAAATGAAGGTGTTCATCTCCAGGGTTCCTTCGGTCTCTAAATTCTTACTATCACTCCTAGACGCATTGGGGGATGGGTTCTGGGGCAACAAAATCTATGCAATCTGGAGAGTTAGTCCTGGGAGCTCCTGGGGCCTTGGATGCGAGGGAGGATTGGGAACAAGGGTCCTGCTGGTTACAAACCAAGAGACACACATGAGTAAGTCTCTTTGGGGGAAGTGAGAAAACACAGAAGCCGCAGCAAGGGCTTCTCTACCTTGTCCTTTGGGGAGGACACCTCTGTGAGGGTAACTGATTAGTCATAGGGTACTGGAGAATTGCAAATGTTTGCAAAGAATTTCTTCAGAAAATCACCCATAAGGAAGCCAGTGAAAGTTGTTTTCACCTCTTCAACCCCACCCCTGCCTTAAAGTTGAGGTCTAAGAACAGGAGGGTCTGACTGGCACGTGGGAACAGGGAGTATAGCAATCCCTGAACCTGGCCCTCATTTGTGCCCCAGCCCTGTTCAGTTCTGCTGGGGCCAGGGTGGGGGGTGGTAGAAAGCTGCCAGGAGCCTTTTCCTAGCATCCATCCCTCCCAGCTCTGAATCAGGGACTCAAACATTGCAGAAACCTACCACTCCCACCCCCACCTGGGAAGACAATTGCTGTCTGTCATCCCTGATGGGAGAGATTACAGTTGTCAGGCTAGAGAAGGGATTTAGGTTAGGTAGCAGGAAGAACTTTCCTCTTTGAGAGAGGAAGAAAAGGAGGGGCGGGCTGGCACTAGTCGGGACCAGTTAGGCCTCCTCCTTCCAAGATCTTTCCCCAGAGACACCTGTCTGGGTCAGGGTAGATCCACCTGCCTAGAGGCAGGAGAAGAGAGAGGATGACCCCCAGAAGTGCTGGTCACCTGGGGAGACCTCTTTCTCTGCCTGCCCAGGCTTTACAGCTCCAAAAATGCTGAGTGCAGATGTCACGCTCATTGCTATTCCAGACAAGAGCTCCATTGATATTCAAGGAAACGCTCTGTGTAGAATCTTCCTCTGGGAAAGGAGATGGGGAAGAGCTGTGTTCTCAGGTCTGTTCCTCTGGCCCCGTGGGAGAGGAGCACTGGCCCAGCTTTTCTCCTCCCACCCTGAAGCCTCCTCAACCTCTGAAGCTGGCCTTGATCTCTCTAGTCCTCCATGGCCACCCCTCCCGCCCCCACCTTTTCTACTGTACACAGAGAGAGATGGGTGGGGGAGGGGGACAGCAGAGGTGGTGGTCTCCCCCTCAGAATGCCCAGGGTTGCCCCTTTGCCTCTGGGGGGCACTGTCAGCCCTGCTGCCTCCTCCTGGAGCCAGGCACAGAGCGGGAGCTGGGGAGGGGGGCAAGAGAACAACATGGTAACAAGGTTTCAAACAGCAAATGCCTTTGTTGTGCTCAGCCCGTGATTATTATCCAAGCAACAGGCAAAGGCAGAGAAGCAGAATGTTGGAAGCTTGAGGGGTGGTGTTGGGGGGGGGGGGTAGTGAGATGATAGAGGGGGATGGGCCCCAGAACTGCAGGGAGAGCATGGTGGTACCCAAAGGGATCCTAACTGTCTGGCAGGGCCCCAGGCTTTAGGGTGGCAAGTCTTTCCCCTGACTACCCTCGGGCTCTTCCCAGTTTCCCCCTCTTCTTCTGTTCCCTGCAGCCCTCTCCCTCCCAGGACCTTGGACCCAATCCACAATAGAGCTCGAAATAAGAACGTGGGCTTGTTGTGTGTCCTTGGCACCCTGATGCCAACATCAACTCCCCTTGGCTGAGGAGAGGCTGCCTTGGGCCTACCTCCCTGCCTTGGCCAGCCTGATAAGAGGCGGGCACTTCCTGCCTGGTACCCCTCCCTTGGAATGAAGCATGTGTGTAGAGAGCCCTGAGGAGGCTGGGCAGGAGGGATATTCCCCCGATGCCAAGTCCCCTCTCCAGCCTCTCCCCTCACCCACTTATTCTTATGTGAGGCTGGACAGAGAGCCATTATAATAGTAATATAAGACCATTTATGTACTGCATATATGTATATATACACATATAACTTTACACAGGTTAACTCATCAGATTCTCATGACAAGTTGTCATTATTATGTACAGATGAGGAATTAAGGCTCAAACCCAAGTCTCCTGCCTTCAAATCTAGCACTCACATTGTACCAGGCAGTCTTGTTGTGTCTGGGGGTCCTGACCTCATGGGCAGTGCCCACCAGTGACTACTGTCACTGTTTTACAGATGAGGAAACTGAGACCCAGAGAGATAAAGTGACAAAGGGGGCACGTAGCTGTTAATTATGTGACCTGGGACTTGGATCTGGGTCTTCCGATTCCTAAGTCCAGCATTCCTTTTACTGTGCCACGATAATAATTAATAATAATGATAATAAAAATAAGTACTTACTATGTGCCAGGAACTATTGCTTTACAAATATTATCACATTTGATTTTTGCAACAACCCTGAGATGTATGTGCTAGCCCATTTTACAAATTAGGAAATGAGGCAGAGAATAAGGGACTTGCCCACCATCATCAAGCTAGTAAGTGTCTGAGGCTGGATTTGAACTCAGGTCTTCCTGACTCCAGGCCTGGTAATCTATCCACTGCACCACACAACTGCCTACTGTATGGCATTGGGCAAGTAAGTCATTTAGCCTTGCTGAAATTAATTTCCCCCTATGTAAAATGGCACTAATGATACTTAAACCACCAAACTCCCAGGGCTGTCATGAGAAGCAAACTTTACACACCTTAAGATAACATATAAGTAATTTAAACTTTGTTTTTATGAGTCCAAATCCAATGGTTTTCTGGTACACCATCCTGGCTGCCATGAATCCATGTGAGGTGGTGAGGGAAGAACGGTTAAAAGAGTAGAAAAGACTTACCGAATGAAAAAAACAATGACTTCCCTGAAGGTCCTGGCCCATCAGCTCTAGTATTAGAGCTGGAAGGGACCTTCATTTTACAGCTGAAAAAGCCAAGGCCCCCAGAAGGGCACTCAGCTTGCCATTAAATTGTACATCTAAAGATTCCTTCCTCTTCCCTGGTTCCAACTTTGGAAATGGAATGGGAACCTCAAGCCTGAAGGTTCCATTTTATTCTTCTGTCTTGCAAAAGTTCAGGGTCCTCTTGTTCCAAATAGCAAGTGGGTGGTCCTCCTTAACCCTTTTCACTTTCTGGTTCAGAAAGCAATGGAGGTGGGATGGAGAGGAGTGGCATGGGGGTATCAAAGTGTGAACAACCTCCATGGTGACCCTCATGTTTGTGCTTTACTATAGGCTGATTGCCTGGGAAATGGCAAAAATCCATGCCATCCATGCCAACGGCTGTCTGCCCAAACCTGGCTTGTGGTCCAAAATGTACAGATATTTCACTCTTGTCAAGGATTCTTTCAACTCCAGGTAAAGAAAGGAGCTGTGATCAGGAACCCCTCTCCTACTCTACCCAAATTAGGTCTGGTTTAGACTCCTTACCCTGAGTGGACTTGGGAAATCAGAGCCTAAAACCCAAAAGAAAGACAAAAATCCCTGAACCATAGATCCAGAGCTGACAGAGACCTGAGCCGCAGTGAGGTTAAGTGATTTACCTCAGGTCACTGGAGGTAGGTAGTAAAGCCTCAGAAATGAGGTGCTAACTCTCATTTCTAGCTATTTTCCACACCTCTCCTTTGAATTCAGAGGCTATTTGTTTATCTTTTGCTAGAAGTGAGCTGAGCAGAGAGACCAAGTTCATGTCAGGCTCTTGATTGACTGACAGCCTAAATCTTTTTTGATTTCCAGAATGCTTTTCTGTTCCAAGGTCTTTCACCCCTGTCTGGTGAAATGCTATCTGGCCTAATGCCTTCTGAGCAGGATTGAGAAGGTCAGGAAAGGGATCTTCTATTTTACCCAAGAGGAAGTAGAGGTTGAGAGAATTTGGTTAGGGGAGTGTCTGAGGTCCCTTACACAAAGAGTCAGTGATTGAACCCAGGTCTTCTGATGGGCTTCTCCCTCCACTGATCACCTAGATAAGAGCCTATGGCAGTAGAGTGGGGATGAAGGGGAAACAGGATTGGGATTCTTCAGCGAGCAAGTCTATTCCCCTCTACCTACACAGGCTGATCATCTATCCCACCTCCAGGCTCTAGACCCTACCCATCTCAGACAGATAACTAACTCTCTTCTCCTTTCCCCTCTCTAGGGAAGGAAGTGCCACTATCCATCTGCCATATCCCACCTTTCCCTGAGAGTCCTTCAGCTTTTTAAATCCTTCCCTAATTTTCCCTAATCCATAACCCTGAGGCTCCTACTAATCCCCCCAAACCTTGTTCTCTTCCTCCCTGCCTCCCTACCACCAACAGAGAAAGGATGAAAGGGTCTTCCTTTTCCTCCAAGACAACAGCCTTCTCTTTTGTCTCTTCCCACATTTACATAGTTAAGGCTTAGGAAGCACTTTTCCTTGCAACAACCCAGTGAATTAGATAGTACAAATGTAATTATCTCCATTTTACAGATGAGGAAACAGAGGGCCAAAGAGATGAAATAACTTGATAGCCCATGGTCACATAGCTTGCAAGTGATGGAGACTAGATTCTGAACCAGTTCTCTCAGGTCAATCTACCTAGGTCCAGCTCTTTCCCCCCACTGTACTCCATTACCTCTCATAAATAGCTTCCTGCTCAGTCCGTGTGAGCTCAGGCTCTTTGACCCAAAGGGACAAGGGAGAGATTGGGCAGGGGGGGTGGGGTGGGGGAAGGATTATGCGAGTTGGAGAAAGAATCATTAATGCCATTCCCACTGTGACTTTCTCCTAGCCTCCAACCAAGGGTGACTTTATCCAGATCATCCTACTTAATCATTAACAAGCACTTATTTAAGGACATTTAGTGTTGGGTGGCCTTGAAATGTCACTGTTGGAACAATCCTAGCCTTCCTCTCTCTTCCCTTATATGTCCTTGTATGTCTCCTATTTCAAATGCCTTTCTTTCATCCTATTACTGGGGTGCTGAAAGGGCCCTTTCCCCCCTCTACCAATGACCAAAAAAGAATGAAGAAGAATGATGATAGCAAATTTTCAAAGTAGTGCTTAAACATTTCCAAAGAGCTTTTATTCTTGGAACCATACAATGTCAATGTTGAGACACAACTCGGAGATCATTTAGGCCCCTTCCCCCTTGAAATTTTAGAATGCAATCCAGAGAGGTAAAAATAAAATAAGGAGCTTGAATTTTATTCTGGATGCAGTGAGAAACCCTTGGAGCAGATCATCATCAAAATGGTGATGTAAGAAGACTAGTTGGGCATTGGTGTGTAGGACAGATTGGAAGGAATGAGAGGCTGGAGGCAGGAATACTGGCCAGGAGGTCTATTCAGTAGCTCAGAAGAGAACAGGTATCAAAGATCTGAGTTCATTTCAATTCAACAAGCCTTAAATAAGTTTCTTCTACGATTAAGGCATTGAACTGGATGCCCTGTGGGATACAGAGGTAGAAAATGACATAGGCCTCCCTTTTGAGGAGTTAATGGGGGACAAGTACACAAATAATTATGATACAGGGGAGATCAAGACAAGGGCAAAGGGGAGGGCCAGGCAGACAGCCAGTAGAATTGAGCTAGAGAGATGACAATGGATATGGGCAGAAAGGGGCTAATTTAAGAAACATCTCAGAGCTAGAATAAACACAATGTAGCTACTGGTTGATGGGAGTGAGGAGGGCAAAGAAAAGGTGATTTGACTTGAATTTTTGAACTATGGTGAATGGGAAGAATAGTGATTCTGTTAATAAAAACTTAAGAATTCAGGGGGAGGCTCCAGTTTGGGAATGTGATGAAGTTTGGCTTTTGACAGGGTACATACTGGTAGGCATCAGCTCATCCACAGGAGAGAATCCGTCCATTGTTGGGACAGAGGCCCCTCTCCTCTGCAGCTTCCTTCACTTAGCTTCCTTGGGTTCAAAGGTGAGAACAGTTCTCATGACCTTGAGGTTCCCCTTGGAATGTCTCCAGTTCCTTGTGCAGGGGGAGTGCCAAGAGCTTCTGTCACTTTTTGTAGCTTCTTTCTCTCTTCTTCTGCCCCCCTCAGCCCTCCCCCTGGCTGCAACAGTAATACTTTTCCACTCAGTGTGTTATTGTGGTGGTGATGGATACTAAAGTTGCCAATCTTACAACCCTCAAATAGATGTGAGAAGGTCAAGATGGAAGATGGAAAGCCCTTGAGCCATTGTTTCCAAATGCTGATCAGAGAAGAGACAGGGCCGGCTCCCCCAGAGCTTCAGTTTCTTCCTCCCATCTTCCTTCCACCAAGTGTGTGTGTGTGTGTGTGTGTGTGTTGGGGTGTGGGTAGGGGGGCTATAGACTCTGTGATCCCAAAGGCCGCCTATAGTAAGTCTAATGTTCTGTGTTCTAGAAGCCATGTGTCCAGGGCTTGGGGGGTGGGCAGCGAGCAATAATGACTTGATATTCCTGGATACTTGGTCCAGTGGCTTGCCTCCTGTGGCTGTGGCATCCTACAGAGGTCATTGTATTCTAGAAGGAGTCTAGAAGATCAGTTCTCTAAATCTTCCCTTTTCTTCTTGTGTTGAACTGCCTTGGAAGATAAAACAAATAAACAGATCTATGAATCAATGAAAGACCACGTTTAGCCTCACTCACCCAAGCCTCCTCCCCTTCACTGATTGGTTCACTCTGAACTTTACTGGTTCTGGGCCAAATGTTTGGTTTTACACAGTACACAAACCAATGTACTTTTCTAGGAGCCAGAGTCCAGATCACCCAGCCCATTCAAACCCAAACCAATCTCAAAATGATCTTAGGCAAAAAGGAAGAAACTGTTGTAGGTTATTTATGAAATTGACCCAGCGCATCCATTAGACCCAAGGGAACCCAAATGGCATCATTATCCCTGTATCCCATGAAGTGTTCAAGGATGGTTGGTTGTGTCTCTGTTGTCTGTAAAATAAGGGAGTTGGATTAGGTGACATCTAAGGCCCCTTTCAACTCTAGCATGACTGAATATTCAACAAATTCAATTCAACTGAATAAACATTTATTAATGACCTATCTGCAAGGCACTGCGGATAAAAAGGATAAAAGATGATAGGGTCTCTGCCCTCAAGGAGCTTATATCCTACTTGGAAGGAATATGGTAAATGCACAGAAAAGCATATATGATCTGGCAAAAGAGAAGTCCAAAATGCCCTAGGAAAATTTGACGTGAGAGAAAACATTTTCATCTGGGAGGAAGATGGAAGGCTTCATGGAGGAGTTGGCATCTAAACTGAGCCATTAAGGAAAGAGAAAGAGAGAGAGAAGAGAGAGAGAGAGAGAGAAAGGATATACTGAGAAGGAGGCTCCTTTTCCCTCATGGCTAGTCCATTCAGGACTAACCTGGAGCAGTGTTTCTTTTTCACTGGCAGAAGGTTAGGCTAACCCTGCCTCTGCGAGATTTTTCTTCTTAATGTCTTGAGAAATCCTTTTTCTTTACCACCTTGTCACTGTAGTCATTCTGTTCTTGGTTTGCGTTTTGAAGGCTTGACCATTCCTAATCCTTTCCCAGGAGATCACATTGCCTGTCCTCCTTCACACAATATAATTCCTTAGATGTATAGAACCCTTGATTATTCCCCAAATATTTTCCTTTTTATTGTTTCATTTGATCTTCATAGTAGCCCTGTGAGATAGGCAGGGGAGGTGTTGTTACTCCCATTTTAGAGATCAGGAGACTCAGGCCCAGAAAAGTGAAATGGCTTGCCCAAACACACACAGCCGGTGACTGGGAGGGACGGGACTAGAGCTCGGGTCTCTTGCCATTTCCATCCATCCTACTGCTCTCCTCATCCTCCCTCATACCTGACCTCACATCCTATTGAATTAGCCTTTCCCAGAGCATCCCCAGTGTGGAGGTCCTTGAACAGGAAATGGCCTGGTTGAAGGAGCACCTTTCCCAGCTGGATTCTCCCATAGTATTTTGCCATAATGACCTGCTTTGCAAGAACATCATCTATAATGAGAAGAAAGGTGGGCACCTCTCTGTCCTGTTGTTTTTGGGGTGGGGAGGATCATTGAAAGGAGGCAGAGGCACCTTGGTAGCAGGGATCTTGGGGAAGGGTGGCTTACCCCAGAAGTGAAAGCAAGAGCTCTCAGCCTGTCACTGGGACCACTTTTAGGAAAGTGTGCTGCCTCTATCTCCTTCCATTCTATGTCTTGACACATTTTCTTCCTTTCTACTTTCCTTTCCTCTTCCCTTCCCTCTCTTGTCCCTTTCCCCCACCCCATGTCATGCTTCTCCTACCCTTTTCTCTCCCCCTCTACTACTCCTCCTCTCTTTCCCCCTCTCCTCCTTTCCTTTCCCCTTCTCTCCCTCCTTCTCCCTCTTAGTCCACAAAGGATCTTAAGAAAATGGGTTGGACTAGATGTCTCCTGAGATCCCTTCTGATTGTGAAATGCTCTAGTTCTGAGGTCATCTTATCCATTCCCCTGCTTCCAAGCATATACTTCCAGACCTCCAGAGAAAGAATCCCTCACTTTCCTAATACAAACACTCTCCATAAGAATGGAGATTATTTCTAATCTTAGTCATGCTGAATACTTTTTTTTTTAAAATGGGGAATGTTAGGGGGATCATAGAATCATAAATCTAGGGCTGGAAGGAACATCAGAAGCAATAAATACAACCCTTTCCTTTTATAGATGAGGAAACAGTCACAGGAAGTCAGTAATTTGCCCAAGGTCACATAGATAGTAAGCATGGGTGAGGGGGCAGAATTTGAACCCAGGTCCTCTAACTCTGGATTTGTTCATGTGAAGGAAGAGACTTCTGGGTCTAGAGAGAAAAGAGAAATGGGCCTGGGGCACTTGCTAGAGGGGCCAGTAGAGGGGAAGGGGAGCCAGAGGACGGGGCAACAGTTGAATCAGACTATGATGCCCCACCCCCCTCAGGCTGGGGCCAACAACCACTCAGACCATGTTTTAAAAGATCTTCCTGCCCCTTCCTGATCCTTATCACTCCTCCTGTGTTACCTCCTTTTCAGGTCATGTCAGATTCATAGACTATGAATATGCTGGCTACAACTATCAAGCCTTTGACATTGGCAATCACTTCAATGAGTTTGCAGGTAAGTGAGCAACCAACCAATGGAGCGTCTGTCAGTTCCAGGACTAAGGGTAGGTAAGACAGGCCACTGCTTAGGGTGTAGCACTAAATGGGGGGTGGGGGTGGGCAAGGAGGAACACTTTTTCGGTATGGCTTTGTAAGCATTTTATGCCATAAAATATATCTCGGTGCCATTTAGGTCTTTATTTTGTGCTAAATTGAGGTACATTGTTACAGTGACAGTTAAAAGCTTCCTGTAAACAATCTCACAGGG
Source organism: Trichosurus vulpecula (assembly GCF_011100635.1). NCBI lineage: Eukaryota > Metazoa > Chordata > Mammalia > Diprotodontia > Phalangeridae > Trichosurus > Trichosurus vulpecula. The sequence goes on along the minus strand of NC_050576.1, from coordinate 105,235,922 downwards.
TGGGATGGAGATACAAAAATGCCTTGGTCTGGAGCTATTGACTGTCCTGTCATTTACCCCATGTCCAGAGTCCTCACTCTATGCAAAGCCCAACAATGCACATTTAGAGTCCTGGCCCCCCTCCCTCCCCACTCTGATGAGAGAGGCTCAATTCCTGTCCTCAGGGAGTTACCAGTACAATGAGGGATACAGGACACTCATCCAGGGTGCAGATACAGAGAAAGTAACAATGAACTGTAAGTTCTCAGTGGCACACCAGAGTGAATTGTATCTGGGTTTTGGTCCAGCTGGTTATGGAAGGCTTTCTAAAGGAGCAGATTGCTTGTTTCGTGTGTGTGTGTGTGTGTGTGTGTGTGTGTGTGTGTGTGTGTGTGTGTAGGAGGTCTTTAAAGTGTGCCTCATCACCTGCCATCTTGAGATGAGTCTACAGGTTTGTCACCAAAAATAAATTGAGTTCAGCCCCCGGAGACTTGGTCACTCCAGTAGTCACTTGCCTCAATTTGAGCCCTCAGTACCATAAGAAATCTTGGGCCTCAGGGAGCCTGGGGCAGTGGAGGGCCTGTGCCAAAGGATGCCCCCAGGGTGCCCACGGTATAAGAGACCCTATCCGTCTGGGGACATGGAGACCAGGAGCTAAGTGTTTGTTCTTGATATGCCTCCAGGCCTGTCACTGAATGGAAACAGTCTAATAAAGGCATTCATGGATCTGGCCAGAATCAGGCCATTAGTCCTCCAGCTCCCCAGTGTTTGCAATGATGAGCCATGGAAATTGACTTCGTTGCTCCAAGAGCCTCACTACACTCAGTTAATCAAGGAGCATTTATTAAGCCCTTACTATGTTCTAGGTAATAAGCACTGGGGCACACACAAAAAAGCAAAGACAGTCCCCACCTTCAAGGAATGTACATTCTAATAGGAGAGACAACATGTAAATAACCAGGTACATGCAAGACAGATACCTAGCAAGTTAAAGGTAATATGGGAAGGGACTTACCCTGTCTTATTTTTATTTGCTATTTAAATTTTTTTAACATGCTTTTTTAAAATTTTGAGTTCCAAATTTTCTCTCTCCCTCCAGCCTCTCCCCTACCCATTCAGAAGGCCTGCACGGTGATAAGCAGTATACTTCTTATCCTATCTCATGGCTGATAAACTTCCACCTCCTTCCTCTACTTCTTTATGCAAAGAGAGATTCCTCTAACTACCTCCCACCATACTCTCCTTATCTACTTCAGTCCCACCCCTTCACTAGCTATATAATTCCCTTTGAACCTTCACTATCGTGTTACTAATAAACTCTTTTCCTTCTCCTTCGATCTCTTTGTGTCTTTACATATTTACATCATGACAGTAGTCATGACCACTTAAGATGCTGCATCCCTCTCCAGTACTAGGTGCCTATTCCATCACATCCCTTAGCACAATGGGCCAAGAGGAAGAGGCAGCAGTATACCCCTTACTACCACTTCCCAGTTGTCCCTTGGCCACCATTACTCAGCAGCCTCCCTTCCTTTAAGATTCATTCCATTTGTCTCTGTCACCCTATAGCCAGGGCTTTGTTGCAGTCCATCTCCCTGGCTCATTCTCCCTCCAGTCAATCAATCAATCAAGCTTTTATTAAACACTCACTATTTCAGTGTTAGACCCTGGAGATGCAAAGTCCCTGCTCTCAAGAAACTTGCCTTCCATCAGGAAAGACTTTATACATATGAGTGTACACACACACACACACACACACCAAACAAACCACATACTCTCCATTCTCAAGGCGATCAGTACTTAACTCAGTCTTCCATTCCACTTGAATCCTTGCCCTTCCGTATTTGGAGACTTCCCTACACACAGTGATATTACTTCAAATGTCCTGGTTTTCTAATTCATCAATGTATTTAACTCCCTTGATCTACATTTCCATTTCACTTTTTCTACTCTCTGTGAGAGTCACATCTTGGATCTTACCATCACCCCAAATTATCCTACCTCCATGAAATTCCTCTTGCTGATTATAATGTCCTGTCCTTCTATCTCTCCTTCTACCCTCTCCTTTCCTAAATCTACCCTCCACCCTCATTTTGACCACTAATCCCTCCACTTTCTCTCTTCCCCCATACCTCCATCTATCAATCCTGCTCTGGACTCACTTTGACCCCTTCACAGTCTTGACCTGAGTTGACCTCTACTTTTGAATCCATCCTCCACCTCCCTGCAAAACCATCATATCAGCAATCATGCCTTGACAAATGCACCATTTCCCCTCTCCTACCTCTTGGCAGAGGTCTGACCACCTCTTTTACCAAGAAAATGAAGGACATCTGCCGTAAGCTCCAGCTTTTCCCCTACCTCCCAGGTATATTATGCCCCATTCTCTCCTCCTTTGCCTCAGTCAATGAAGAGATGTCCTTTCTCTTTTCCAAGACTAACTCCTTTACTCTTCTTGTCAGTGCCATTTTCTCTCTCCTCTCTCTTCCCAGAGCTTCTACCTTTTCAGTCATCTCCTTTGTTTCTGTTATCATCAATCTCTCCTTATTGACTCCCTCCTTCCATGCCAGCTGTGTGCATGCCTAGGTCTGATCCATCCCCCCAAATAGATTCCTCATAATAACATACCTGACAATGGATCTGCCAGCCTCTGCTTCCAGACTCTCAATGATGGGAAACCCCCTCCCTCTTAAGGTAGCCCACTGTAATTTTTGTACAGCTCTGTTGGGAGCTTTTTTCTGACATCAAACTCAAATTTGTGCCTTTGGCGCTTCCTCCCGTTGCTCCTGCTTCTGCCTTCTAGGGTCACATAGAACAAGCCTAATCCCTCTTTCACATGACAGTCTTTCAATACTCAAAAACTGTTATATGTCCTGCCTTCTTTACTCCTCCCTCCTGCCCTGAGTCTTCTCTTCTCCACATGAAACATCCTCAATTTCAATCAATCTACAAATGATATGGATTCAAGACCTTTCTTCATCCTCGTTACCCTATTCAGGACGCTCTTCAGTTTATCCATGTCCATCTTAAACTGAAACACCCAGAGTTGAATATAATAAGGGGGAAAGAAGGGAATCAGTATTTATATAGCACCTAGTATGTGTCAGGTACTGGGCTAAACTATTTTTAAAAAAACAAATGTCTCATTTGATCTTCTCGACAACTCTGTGAGGCAGATACTATTATTTTCCCCACTTTACCGTTGAGAAAAGCTAGGCAAATAGAAGTTAAGTGACTGACTCAGGGTCACACATAGCTAATAAGTGTCTGAGGATTTGAATTCAGGTCTTCCTGGTTTCAGACCTAGAGCTCTACCCTGTGTGCCACCAGCCTCCCCATATAATAAACCAGGTGTGATTACAGAAGGACTATCACCTCCCAATTTGTGAAAGCTGTGCTTCTCCTAATATAGCCCAAGGTCACGTTAGTTGCTTTTTTTTCTACTTCCATATTACACTGCTGACTCATTGAAGTTGAAGTCCACCAAATCTCCGAAGATTTGAAAAAATAAACTGGTAACTATGACTTCTCTAGCCTTTACTTAGGAAATTGATTTCTTGAACCCCAGTCTAAGTTTTTTACATTTATCCCTATTGACTTTCATCTTATAAGAGTCAACCCAATGATCTGTCCTGTCAAGATCTTTTGAATTCTGACTCTGTCATCCAGTGTTAACTATCCCTTCTGACTTTTTTGTCATTTGCAAATGAGTATGCCATCTGTGTCATTTTCTAAGTTATTTTAAAATAGTACAGGGTCAAGCACAAATTCCTGGTTCACTCTATTACAGACCTCTTGCCTAGCTGACTTGTTCAGTCATTGTCAGTTGTGTCTGACTCTTTGTGACCCAGTTTGGGGTTTTCTTGGCAACGATACTATAGTGGTTTGCCATTTCCTTCTCTAGCTCATTTTACAGATGAGGAAACTGAGGCTAACAGGGTGAAGTGACTTGCCCAGGTTCACACAACTAGTAAATGACTGAGGCTGGATTTGAACTCTATCCACTGCACCACCTAGCTGCATTAATGATATTCCTTGAGTAGTCATTTAACCCAATTTTGCATCTGCCTACTTGTATTGGCTCCTAATTCTTAATTTTTTCCATAAGAAGTGCCTACTACGTGCGGGGCACTGCGCTAAGTGCTGGCTCAGCCTGATACGACGTGTTCTCTCAGAATCCATGCCAGTCCTTTGTAATCACCGCTTCCTTTTCTAGATAGTTACTTACCATCTCATTAATGATCCCTTCTACGAGGTCCCTGGGAATCAAAGGCATGCTCAGTGGACAGCAGTCAACCTACTCCTCTCTTCTGTTCTCCACAGTTTTCCAGCTATTACTGGTAGTGACTCAGCAGTCACACCCGCCACTGCTTTTAGTACCTGAGGATAGAGTTCACTTGGGCCAGGCGGCTAGAATTCCTCCAGGGTGGCTCTTGCTCTGTCTCCTCATTTATGTCAATATCAACTCTCTGTTAACCATGCTTTTGTTTTTTCTGATCTTTCTAGTCCAAAAGTCACTCTCCTTGACAGAGAAAGCGGAAGCGGAATAAGGGGGAGGAGCCCATCCTTTTTAGCCTTGTCAGGTCCTAACTGACTCATCTGCTCCAAGCAAGGCTCCTGCCCTTTCATTCTCCCCTTTCCCCTATATAGTATTACTGTTGTTGTTTTTAAACCCTCTTCTTTATGGTCCTCAGCTTACCCTGAGCTCTAGGATTTCTGGCACTGCTTTTTTCTGGATCATGCCATGGTCCTGGTATTCATCCTCTATTGCTTACAGTATATCGATTCTCCCTTGGATGTCAAAACTCCTAGAATCATCCTATTTGTTGCTTCCATTTCCTCACCTTCTCACTTCTCTACCTCAAGAAGCTAGATGGCACAGTGGTTAGAGTTCTGGGCCTTGAGTCAGGAAGACATGAGTTCAAATGCAGCCTCAGACTCTTACTTAGGAGTGTGACCCTGGAAAAGTCACTGAATCTTTGTCTGTCTCAGTTTCCTCAGATGTAAAATGGAGATCATAATAGTACCTACCTTCCAGTGCTGTTGTGAGGATTATATGATTTAATGTTTGTAAAGTTTGTAGCACAATGCCCAGCACATAACAGGCACTTAATAAATGTTTTCTTCCTCCTTCTTTCCTTCCTCCCTCCCTTCTTCCCCCTCTTCCTTTCTTCTGTTCTCCCTCCCTTCTTTTCCTTCTTCTCTCCCCCTTCCTTCCTCTCTCTCCCCTTTCTTTCCTCTCCCTGCTTAAGAAATATGTCAACTACTAAACTCAATGGCCTTTCCTAGCCCTTCTGTTGCTTCACCTCTCTGAAGCTCCTGATACCACTGGCCACCTTCTCCTTCCTCTGCTTTGGTAACATTCCTGTCACCTGGTTTTGCCCTACCTTTCTAATCTATCCTCAGTCTCTTTTGCTGACTCATTATCTATCTTGAATCCCTTAAGTGTAGCTCTCTTTTGGGGCTCCTCCTCCTCTTTGTCTAGGTTCTCTGTGCATACAGTGTTCAGGGAGGACTGGCACCTCTGGTGCGAGGGCTTGCTGAGCTCTCTCCATGGCTGCTCATCCACCTTTGGTGTCCACCTTCACGCATTTCTCACCTGTGGCTCTAAGAAGCTGTAGCATGCACAGTGGCCATGCCCCAGTAGAACTGTCCCAACAGATGGCCTCAAACAGGTTGAAAGTAACCCTTTGGTGAGTTGCGGGGATGTCTGCCTCAAGCATGGGGTAACCCAGTGGGCCGATGAGAACAATTTGTTCTGATGTCCATGAAGGCAACTGAAGCATGCACTGTGGAGCACTTAGAGCTTGGTCAGACATCAAAGATGCCAAGGTCATCCATTGCACCCCAGGCTATCACCAGTCATCTTGTCTTTTGTCCTACCACTGGACTTCAGTGTACACCTCTGCCTCACTTAAATCCAATTCATGTGCAAATCAAGACATCACCCTCATGATGGCATTGGGCCTCTTTGAAGACAAAGGATGAACAACAATAGATTCTCTGTCTCTCTTAGTGTTCTCAGCAGCTACCATGGCATCTATTATCATCCCTATACAGATTACCCTTAGCTTCTATGTATCTGGCCCTAATCTCTTTCTTGAATTTCATGTCAACACCACCAGTTGCCTTCTGGACAGAATCTTTACCCAGATGTCCCATAAGTATCTCAGATTTAGTCTATCCAAAATGAACCTTGTTATCTTTCCCTCCTTTACCAGCCCTTTCCCAGACTTTCCAGTTGCTGTTGAAGGCGTCATCTATCCTTCTGGTCACCCAGGTTCACAACTTTAGAGTCATCCTTGATGCTGCTTCCTCACTCACCCTCATCTCCCAGTCTAGTCAGTTGCCAGGTTTCATCAAGTCTCCTTTAACACCAGTCCCTTTTCTTTTCACTCACAGTGCTGTGATTCTAGTTAATACCCTCATCACCTTTCACTGAGACTCTTACAAGAGAATCTTAACTGGTCACTCTTCTTCTTTCTTCCCTTTCCTCTAATTTATCCACCATATAGCTTCCAAATTAATATTCCTAAGGTGAGGTTTGACCTTGGCACTCACCTGCTTAAAAATCTTCAGTAGCTCCCTGTTGTTTCTTAAATAAGAGACAGACTGCCAAAGCCCTCCATGATATGGCTCCACCTACCCTTACAGACAATACAGATGACCTCCTTCCACAAACACCCCATTCCAGCCAAGCTGGCCTGCTAGCTGTTCCTCAAAATGAATATTCCACATCCAGGCTCTTTGCCTATGCTCTGACTGTCTTCCATGCCTACAATATATTCCCCTCCTTTATCTTATCCTTTACAATTCTTTGCTTCCTTCAAGGTTTCACTCAGGGGTTACTTCCTAAATGAAGTTTTTGATTCCCCTAATCGTTTGTGCATCCCCCTCCTTAAATTATCTGGTATTTACTTATCTGTGCCCACGTTGTTTCCCTCCAGTAGAATATATGTTCCCTGAAGGCAGAAACTGTTTCTTTTTCTTCTTCTTTGTATTTCTAGTACCTACTGTGTGCCTTCCAGATAGCAGCCATTTAATAAATCTGTTGAATTTCATTGGAGGAGAGGAGTCTGGAGTCAAAACTGGAGGGTTTAAAGGAAATGATTTAGGACTAGGGAGGAGGGTGAGGTTTTGTATAGGGCAGGGGGATGGTCAAGGCAAGAAAAGGCAACATGTGTGGAAGAAACAAATGTAAGTTTTTTTGGCCAAATTTGAGAGGTGTTCTCGTAGGAGTGAAGGACAGTGAGATGAGAATGTAAGGATGAAGCATGTCATAGCACAAAGAGTCAGAGAACCGGCATTCAGATCCCAAATTTCCACTCACTACCTATGGAATCCTGGGCAAGTCCCTTCACTTCCCTGTGCCTCAGTTTCCTTATCTGTTAAATGAGCGGGTTTGGACTAGATGACCTCGGAGGTCCTTTTCAACTCTAGAGATATGGTCCTATGATTCTGTGACAGGATCTTGAAATCATACTGAAATTTAGGTCCCTTCACCTGTCTTGGGACACATAGAACCTAGGGCCCTCATTCTGAACCCTTTCCAGATTTCTATGCCTCCATTTGCTTGTGGTGGAGAGGGAATGGTAGACGAGAGGGGAAGGAACACTTTTGGGGCCCTTCCCCCAAAGCTGCCTCCCCAGCCTCGATCAACTGCCCTAACTTAGAGCAAAGAAGATGACAGTCTTTTGGGCCAATTGACTGATGTCTACAAGGGAGGCAGGATGTTATGGTGGAAAAAGCCTGTCTCTGGGGTCAAACAACCTGGGGTCATAGTCCACCTTTGATGCTTAGTACTTGTGTGACCTTTGACAAATCACTCCTCATCTGCAAAATACAGGGGTTAGACTAGATGACCTCTGAGGTCCCTTTCAGCTCTACATTTATGAGACCAGTGGAGCCAAGGCATGGGAGTGAGTATCTGATTTTCACAGCTGGATTAGGGGGTAAGAGGAGACAATATCTAAAGGACTTTACAGCTAAGCCATCTTGAATCATGGGATACTCCTGGGGAATGACCTGTACAGAGAAAAAGAGAAGGCAAAGTACATAAAAGCTGCCCCACCAACTGGATTCCTCTAAGCTGTTGGGATTGGCCACTAGCTTGACTTTTCTGTTTTCTTCCTGAATCCAGGCATGAGTGTGTGTGTGTGTGTGTGTGTGTGTGTGTGTGTGTGTGTGTGTGGAGGACAGGGAAGAAGCAATTAGATCTGAGTAAAGCCTGCCATTCCCCAGAGACTAGTCATCCGTTTGCTCATCAATACTCACCTCGGAGACAGCTCCCAAAGAAATGGGGCCAGTACAGGAAACATAGAAACTTCCTTGCCTTCCTAGGCTAGTAGATACCAGCTGATCATGTGGAGGGAGGAACCTATGAGAGACCAGTCTGGTGTCCAGCCTGGCACCATGACCTGCCAAGCACTCAGCTGCCATGTAGAAAGTCTTGCTTGGGGTCAGAGAGTGGAGGATAATTCCTAAAGTATTTTAATTCCTTTTCTCACCCACTTTATGAGCAAAGTTCACTTGGAATTTCCCCAAAGGGGCAAGTGGTTTGATTTGTGTCCTAATCCCAGCTTTGGCATGGAGGGTGAGGGAGATTGTGGTGGGAGAAGCAGAAGGGCAGGAGAGAGGGATGAGGGCTGGGCAGAGCAACCTAGGTTCTCAGTTGTTTGGCATGATTGGAAGCTCTGATTTGGGAAACAGAAGACCTGATTTCTAGTATCACTTCTGCCGTGAACTAGCAGAAAAGGCCTTGGGCAAATTGCTTCTCTCATTTCTCTTCTCTGGGATGCCATTTTCTTTTCATCTGTAAAATCAGTATTGAATTAAATCATTCTTTAAGGTCCATTTTAGTTTCAGCATTCTCCAATATTCTGGAGACATCCTAGAAGTTGATTCTGGACACATAGTCCTTGAAATTGGATTCTTACAGCTCAAAAGGACCTTAGAGATCATCCGCAAACCCAGTTTGGGAAATATGGGTACCGTCCTTCTTGGTTGCTTTCTCCTGCTCACCCCCGCCCCAGCTTTTCAGCCTCTTTTTATGTTTTGTCCTCATCCATTAGATTGAAAGCGAGGGATTTTCTTTTCCTCCCTTTGTGTCCCCAGCACTTAACTTAGTGCCTGGCACACAGTGTAGGTGCTTAATAAATGTTTTTTGACTGACTATTGGCTCCAATGCCTTGGCTGTATTAGACATCAGACAACAGGTCTAAAAGAAAGGGACCTCCAGTCCTTTTAGTCCAATTATGTTGGGTCTCCTGCATCATCCTGAACCTAGATCTAGAACTCAAATGGACCTCAGAGGTCCAGTCCAACCCACTCATTTTACAAATGAGAGCACAAAGCTGGGAAAGTAACGCCCAAGGTTTTACAGAGAAAGGGGTAGGGGACCTAGAATTTGAGCTTGGGTCTGGTAAGGCCAGGTCCCATTCTCCCAAGTTAAGTGCTCTTCCCACTGCTCTTTGCTGTCTCTCTGTGGAGCCAGGAAATCTTTGACTGTATTTTCCACAGTGCCAGCATGTACTTAGGGTCCACTCACAGTAAGGACTACAGGAGGAAGTAACCAGAGAGGGAGAGAAAGTGGAAAATGGACATGGTTGGCACAGATCCTTCAAACTGCCGAGGCCTCTTTTAACCTCAACATCTTCATTCCTGTCCTGCAGGACAGAGCCTGGTCCTCCCTGCTTCCCATACGCTCTTCCACACACAGTCCTAGTAACAACTATTAACATAGTACTTTTATGATCACAAAATGCTCTCAGGAAGCATGTAGGCCCTCATGTAGTCCTCATAACCTTGCGAGGGAGGTCATGTGAAGTATGATTATCCCCATTTTAGAGATGAGGAAGGTGAAACTCTGAAAGTTAAAATGACTTGTCCCAAACCACCCAGCTGAAAGGGTAAAATCAAGCCAGCATTTGATTTCAGGTCTTCTGATTCTAGGTGGTCAATACTTTAAGAGCCAGTGATTTTATTGGCTTCCCTCCCCCCTCCAAAAAAAGCAACAAGCCATGCCTTATTAGATGATTGCATGAGCTGCCAAGGCTGAAAATTCCATCACCTAGTGGCCAGGGTCCTGATTATGAGCATCTCCTAGTAGTCCTTGGGTCACAGACTCTTTGGAGGCCTTTTTCTCAAAGCTTTTTTAACTTAATGTAAGATCTACCCTACCTTTCAACCTATTGGCATTGCCTTAAAAACCCATGGTCACCTCTGTGAGATGGATAAGAAGGCCTGTGGTACCACGTCATGGGCCAAAGCTTACACAGGTCACCTAATCTTGGACCTGCGGCTCCTCATCTGTAGAAGGAAGGGTTTGGACTTGAGGGGGTCTGAGGTCTCTTCCTACTCTAGATCCATGATCTGGTTATTCTCATTGACTGACCAAGGGATGGATTAAGTACAGGGTTGTAATATGGATGGTGGGCTTTGAAAAATCATGATATTTTAGATGTAGGCTAAGGTTCCAAGTCTGAGTCTTTTGTTACCCCTCACTGAAAACAATACCCTTGGTCCTTGGGGGGAGGGAGGACACAGAGTGGGATATTAGGGGTGGGTAAGATGGAGACTTAAAGACTGTGTGTTTGTGGGCTGGGGGAGGAGAGCAGCTAGCATAAGGGACCGGTTCATGAAGAAAAGCCCCAAGAATACCATCTTTCCAAAGGCCTGAAGTTATGGGCAAGGCCCTTGATTGAGGCTGTATTTCCAAAGCCAAAGGAAGCTGAGTTGGTAGTGAACAGGAATGGTGATCCCATCCTGCTCAGGAAGGTCTGAGAACGTGGGCCCCTTCTCCTAGCATCCTCCACTGATCCAGGGCCTCTGTCCCATAGGTGTGAATGAGGTGGACTATAGCCTCTACCCCAGCCGGGAGACTCAACTTTGTTGGCTGAATTATTACCTGCAAGCCCACAAGCAGCTCTGCAAGGAAGGCTGGGGTGGGACAGCTGTGACGCCAAGGGAGGTGGAGAAGCTCTATGTACAAGTTAACAAGTTTGCTCTGGTGAGTCCATACCTTGGAGAGAAAGTAGGAAGCACTGGCAACCTGACACTGACCACAGTGTTGTGGGGAAACCTGGAATTGGGTATCGATAGGGGTGGGAGTCGGGGTGGGGGAAGGAAACCTGAAAGAACAAGCCTAAAAGAAATGGGGTGGTAGACCTGGAACTCCCTAAACTTTGTCTAAGGTCTCCACCAAATGGAAAATTTGTAGCTGCTCCAGTCTGGAAAGTCATCAGGTCTATATGCCTCTGCCTTTGGACATCCCTGCTCCTACCTCATCTCCAAGAAGTCAGGTTGTCTCTTGCCTTGGGAAAGGCTTCTAGGGAAGGAGATTTCTCAACAATGTTCTTTAAGTACTATTTTTAGGGAGGCTCTTGACCAGCCAGAAACATCATGCAATTCACAGAGGACAGAATTATTTGAACCAATGGGTAGAAGTTGCTAGGACGTGGGTATCAGTCTGGAGGGCCTGGGTCTGAACCCTGAGCCATCCCAGCTGTGCAGGGGATGTTTCCCCTCATGGCTGTAGCGTGTACCCTCAAGAGAAACCTGCTCTTTGTACACTGTCAGGGGAGGGAGACTCGAGTGGCCTGAGCTAGACTCTGTCCCCATGGGATCACAGGATTTAGAACTGGAAAGGACCTTTGAAATTTTATCCAATAATTTTATAAATGAGAACTTAGATGGAGCAAAGTGAAATGACTTATCAAATAAATAGCAGTGCTAGGATTTGAATCCAGATCCTGTGACCCTAAATTCACTATCTTTCCATTACACAGTCCTACCTGTTATCAGGAGGATTTACTAGGTCTATGCTGGAAAGACCTCAGAGCCCAAACTGCTTCTCCCAGTCTATGAGTCAGCCTTTGGTGCTTGTCTTCGGTTCTAAAAGGGGGGTAATGGGAGGGGGGTAGGGAGGGGAGGAACCCCTCTGACCCTCTCTGCTCCTTTCCCAGGCCTCTCACTTCTTCTGGGCATTCTGGGCTCTCATCCAGAACCAGTTCTCTACCATTGACTTTGACTTCCTCAGGTGAGTGGGCAGGGAACAAAAAGAGGTGGGGAGGAAGAAAGATGAGACTAGAGGGTGAGTAGGAGGGAAAGTCCCCTGGCCCAGGAGGGGTTGAACTGAGGGTCACCCATCCAGGAAGAGGTGACTAATGGGGCAACTACTTCCCATCCTGACCCTTACCTGTCCAAATCTTTGACCTTTATTCCCCCATTTTAAAAATAAGCTTGCCCTTCTGCTCTGGGAAAACCTTAGGAGAGTGAGACAATTTAATCGCAACAATACTGACCTCTCTAAAATCCGCTGCTCCCCCCTCCTCTTCAGCCCCAATGTTCTTAAGAACCACATAAGTCCTGGCAGGGAGCTCCCTGGCCAGCTCCCAAGCTAGTGAACAGAACTCTAGCATGGCAGCATTTCAGAGCTTGAGGGAACTTGACTGATTATGAAAGATCCTGGGGAAACTGAGGGAAACCTGAGGAGAGGGGAGTGACTTACCTAGATCGCGCAATTAGCAAATAGTAGAGCCGAGATTCAAACCCAAGTAAGTGACTTCAGATCCAGGACATTTCTGTGCTGTTTCTTACAGAAGCTATTCATGGTCTTCTAATTCAATCCCAGGATTTAGCCCAGCTATCCTGAAACCTGGGCCATGTGCTTTCCCCATTGTATGGCAGTGCCTCCTTGTAATGAGACCGGGAACCCTGCCTTAGCCCTCGAAGCTCTAGGGGTTGTAGAATGGGGGTTGACAGTCCCCGAGCTGCCATTCGCCAGCTTTGTGTCCTTGGCTAAGTCACGTCACAAACTTGTAGATTTAGAGCTGAAAAGGGGGCATTAGAGGATGTTAACCCAACCCCTCATCTTACAGATGAGAACACTGAGGCCCATGGAGATCATGGCTTACCCAGGTGGTAGCAGCAGGGAGAGAAAATCTGAACCCCGGTTCTCTCTCCTCCGTATCATGTGTTCCCTTGATCTCTCGGGCCTCGGTTCTCTGACTGGTAAACAAACAAGGATGTGTCGGATGATCTCTAAAGGTCCTTTCTGGATCTATCATTCCCGGGTCGATCTGAACATTAACTCAAGTACACCCCAGCGCTCACATCAGCCTCCATCCTCTGCCCCGTGGTGAGGTTCAGAGGCAGGGTTTCCTCTGCCCTCTTCCTATATTTCCTCCCAGCCCTGCCCATCCTTGGTTTGTGATGTAGGGAAGGAGGAGGAAATGCTACCAGGACCCAGAGTACGGCTAGGCAGGCTAGACAACCCCCAAAGGAACAGTGCTCCAGGGAGATTGGGGGGAAAGTGGAACTCTTTTTAAGAGAACCTCTTTTATATATGCATACATATGTACATATTCATATACACACATACGTACTGTGGGAAGGTACCTACCCACATATATACACATGCATGTATATATAAATATACACACATGTGTGTACATGCATGTGTATATGTACATGTGTGTATATATGTATCTATCTCAGGTGGCTCAGTGCATAGAGCGCCAGGAAAAATCATCTTCCTGAGTTCAAATCTGGCCTTGGGTACTTACTAGTTGTGTGACCCTGGGCAAGTCACTTCACCCTGTTTGCCTCAGCTTCCTCATCTGTAAAATGAGCTGGAGAAGGAAATGGCAAAACACTCTATTATCTTTGCCAAGGAAACCCCAAATGGGGTCATGAAGAATCAGACATGACTGAAAAATGACAAAATAGAATATGTGTATGTGTGTATATATATCACCCTATCTATATATCTCACTATCTTAATGCTTAATAATTCTGCTCTGGGTGTCCCAGAGATGTATGTTCTCATGTAAGTCAACTTGAGTATGTTAGTAAAATCTGGGGGGTATGTGTGTGTGTGGTGGTTCCAAGTATTCTTTGGGCAGCACACACAAGGGGGCGCCATTTTCCAACCTTGATCAGTCTCTGGTCCCAGCCACATAACTTCCACTTGCCGCAAGACCACTAATTTATGTAGCTATGGAGCTCAGTCCTCACAGAGAGCAAGTGACTTGCCTAGGGTCCCACAAGAAGCCTGTGTCGGAGGCAGGATTTGAACCCAGAGCCTCTGAACCTCAAGCCAGAGCTCCTAGGGCTTCCAGGGGCTTCTCTGAAAGGGGTATTGAGAAGGGAAAGACTGGCAGCTTCACTGAGACTTATTTTTATTGCTCTCGGAAAAACATACATTGCCCTCCTGACCCACGCAGGGCTTACTCCATGAACCTAGGGATCATGTGTTTTAGAGTTTATAAAATTCTTTTTTCACAACCCCAAGAGGGAGGTCGTGCTTGCGTTATTATTTCACATTGTATACATGAGGAAACTGAGGATCACATGAAATTATTTGCCCAAGTATTTGCATCCCCTAGGACTTATTTATGTACCCAGGACTTAGGAAAGTGCTTGACATGTAGTAAGCATTTAATAAATGCTTTAATTAACTAGTAAATGTCAGAGTTGGAATTCCAACCCTCCTTCCACTGATCCCAAGGCCAGAGTTCTTAAGACTGTGCTAAGCTACCTGACACCTTCCCTAGGCTTACCCTGCCTCGCAGTGCTAAGCCACAGATTGGAGCTGGTGATTGTAAAATGATGCTGTTTTAATCAGACCTCTGATAATGGAGGAATGTCCATGGTAACATGAGGACCAACGATTCCAGGATCCCCTTGACTCCCTCCCTGATACCGGCCCCTGCTCCCTGTCTCCTGGCAGATACGCGGTGATCAGATTCAACCAATACTTCAAGGTGAAGCCTCAGGTGTCGGCCTTGGAGATGCCAAAGTGACCGGCCTCCTGCCCTGTCCGCCCAGCCAGACCTGCTCTCCTCAGGGCCCCTGCTTGGCTCTGGGGCCCATGCCTAAAGGGCCAGAGCAAGAGAGGGATGCAGGTGGGGTCTCTCTGGTGGGGCAGTGGAGAAGCTCATGCCCTGTGCCACCAGCCCCAAATTAAAGCCGCCGTAGACCTCGCTCCCCCCTGTCTGGCTTCAGCCTCTGGGGCTGATGGGACCAGCTCAGGGTACCCTTCCCCTTCACCCTCCCTTTCCCAAACTTTGGCAGGGGGGAGGGGAGTGCCTGTAGAGTACCAGGGATGACCAACCTTCTAGGACAGGGACCAAGACAACCAATGGGAACCAGTGGGAAGCCCAGGAACCCTCCAAATATCACCCTACCCTCATCCCTCTTTGCCATCAGGGGTGCCTTATTTATGTATTGGACCCTGCTCAGCTTGGGTGGAGTGTAGAAAGACTCCTTTCTACTCCAATGCCCATAGATTCTCTAACCCACCCCTCCCACTCCCCTATTTTTCCCAAGCAGAAAGTGATGAACTACCTTTCCAGCAACTAACCACACCCCAACACACCATGTGTATGGGTATATATAGCTTGGATCAGGGGATCCCAGCTTAGGAATGCCCACCCCCATCAGCAGCCTTATCAGATTCCCTGGCATTGCTCCCATTCCTACTTTCTCCAGACCCAATTACTGGCTCCTAATTTCACCCCACATCCAACCCAGTTTCACTATTCCCCACTCAGGTCCTGGGGTCTATGTTCTCTACCCTTTGGCCAGCTTCTGCTGCCTCAAGAAGTCCTAGTGACTAGAGCGCTATCGTCACACTTGGGATTGCCTGGGGGAATTATGGGGTGCTGTTAGCCAAAGCTAGGTCAATGTGTCTCACTGACCTTGATCCTCCCACCCACAGCCCTCTCCCCCCCAAGATGCCTACCTAACCTTGTGTTTCTGTTGCATACACTGGACCTGAATTAGAGGACCCTCTCACTCTGAGGGTCAATCCTGGGCAGCAGGGAGAGAGGGGATATATCCTAAGAAGCAGAGGCCCCAGGAGAGTCAGGGAATAGGTGGGCCCCCTGGTTAGGATTTGGCCTGGACATAGGTAGGGGATGTCCTGACCTTCTGAGTTCCTTCGCCAACCACCACTCGCCCTTAGACATCAATTAAATCTCTCCCCAGCCTCCTTCCTGACACCAGGGCTTCTGGGAGGAGGGGGGACCCTTCTCAGCTCTGGCACATGAAACAAACTTTGAGATTGAAATTATTGTGGTTTTGTTCTCCATTAAAATGGCCGCTTCTGGTTTCTGGTGCTGCTCACTCTTGGTCTGAGGGGTCTTTCTGTTGGCATGGTTAGTTTGGGTCAGAGTTGTTGGGCTACCAACTCAACTCCCCTTTGGGTGGAGAGGGGAACACTGAGGGGTACTGTCTGGGGAACTGTGGGTGCTGGTAGAGGTCATGGCTCATCTGTGCTGAGCCCAGCCATCAGATGCAGAGTCAAGCCAAGCCCTTAGAGGACTAGTCTAATGGCTTATCCCACTCTATAATGCTGAGCCATAGAATGGATTGTCTCATTTGGCAAGGCTGGCTGCCATCAATACTTCAAGTGAATTTGGTTAAATCTTTAGTGGGGGAGGGGGAAGCCAGGCTTGGTCCTGAGACCCAGGTACATGATTAAAAATCTCAGAGCTAGAAGGACCTGGGAGATCATTCTGTCCAGTGGTTCTCAAAGGGCACAAGAGTGTGCTTGGATTATGTGTGTCAGGAATTGCACACACATACATGAGTCTCCTGTAAAGTGTTCCAATCACTTGTAGTAAAAACTAATAATGGCCACGAACACAAAAAGTGTGAGAACCATTAGTCTAACTGACACGTGAGGAGTAACCTGCTCTATGGTATTATTGGCAAGTGGTCACTCAACTTTTTGCTCGAAGACTTCTTGTAACGGGAAACCTGCTGCCTTCCGAGGCGGCCATTTCTGCTCTTGGCTATCCGAGAGAGCATTCCAAACTTCTGAGAGTCTGGAAATTTTTTCCTTACATGGAGTAAAATTCTGCCTCTCCACAACTTTCACTGATTATACCCAGTTTTATCTTCTGAGGCCAAGCAGAACTACTGTGATCCCTCTGACAGAACAGCCCTTCCAGTGAAGATGACCATTGTGTTTTTCCCTAGGTCACAGCCTTTGTTTCTTCTTAAGATGCTTGTAGAGCAGGATCTCAAAGCCTTCAACCACCCTTCTCTAATCCTCTTGAGCATTTCAGTGTCTTTCCTGAAAGGCTATTGACCTTCCACCAGGAAGAAAAGGGGTTCCTCCTGCAGCAGCAGAAATTGAGGTGAGACATCTGGTGGCACTTCCAGCCTGGCAGGGGGATGAAGCTGTTGAGATGGGCAGTAGGGGATGGTGGTGGTTGCTCTGTCTCCTTTCTTGGAAGTGGTTCAGTTCCTCCTAATTCTGCCTGGTGACAAGGAGACGGACAGATGACCTCTGGATGGCCCTTCTGGCCCTGGAGTCCAGCCATCACTTTTTCTAGATATTCAGCTCCTCCTCCCTGAGGCCAAGCAGATAGAAGAGCAGTAACTTAGAAGCTAATGCAGGGGGCAGGGAGAAGCCTTCTCTCTGGATGGCTCCCTTCCTGCTGCGTTCTGGCCACCCTCCTCCACTGATGCTGCCCTCGCAGCCAAGAGGAGCTGCTTCTAGGACACCAGGAAGGTGCCCGTTCCCCCCACCCCTTCCCCCAGGCAGCAGCAGCCACCTGTCTGGTGGACTCTGATTGTTTGGCTTCTTCGTGTAAAAATACCAGGAGCACCATGGCAACTGCTGGTGACGTCACCCAGCAGCTGGGGCCTTCTTAAAGGTCACAGTGATTGGGGAGCAGCAGGACTCCAGTTCCCAAAAGGCAGCATTTCCTGATATGAGTCCCAGCACTGAGGTCAAATAGATGCTTGTAGGGTCCATCAGGGACTGAGATGAGCACTGAGGTGGTGCCAGAAACTCCCAATCCCTTACTTAGCCTGGCTGGGCCTTCCCCAGAACCAGTGGGTCAGATCCAAGCAGCCCATTAGTGGAGTGAGCATTGGCCTGGACATCCCTTTTCTCCAGGGCCTAGAAGCCATGCTGCCATCTCTGTTCCTACCAGGAGCCCACCTCCACACCCAGCCCCCTCTGGCCTCCCTCCAGCAGCTTTTCTTCCTGACTCCCAAGGGACTAACATACATTTCCAAGATAAGACAACATGGAGCGAGGGTTTGTGCTAGCAGCTAAGGCAAGTTTTCTCAGGATCGCCCATCAAGAGCCAAATAACTGTCACCCCGGCAATGAAGGAGTTAACCATTTATATAACCTGATGGACACCATTCCACTTCCTCCTTTGAGAAGGGAAAAAAAAAAAAACATTCCCAAAATCGGCCTAGGAATCTGGCACGTCCCAGGATGAGAGCACCCACTGGAGATGGAATGGATCTAACTCAGCCAGTCTTAGCATCCTCATACCCTTTCATTCTATATCTCTCCCCTGCCCCCGTCCCCCCATGGTTCCTCCTTCCAAATGAACCACATCCAGGTATAACATCTAGCATTTATACAGGAGCTCTTGAAAACTTGTAAAACGCTTTGAAAATATTATCACGACCACCCTGAGAGAGGTAGAAGCTATTACTATGCCCATTTACAGATGGTGAAACTGAGGCATTCAGCAGTTAAGTGACTTCTTAGAATCACACAATGTCTGTCTGAGCTCTATTCAATGCACTGCCTAGCTGGTTCTGGCTCCACTCAGCCACCCAAGTCCAAGCTCTGATTATAGCCCAAATATAGGAGGAACCCAAGGAGAAGGAAATGAGTTATCCATTGCTACTCTCTCTGGCTGGGATCCATGACTGAATTCCAACAGCCTTCCATCTCCCACCTCCCTCCATTCAGGGAGCCCGGGGGGGGGGGGGGGGTGAGTGAGAGGGGTGTGGGCAGTGGCAAAGGGCTCTTCTGTGGAGTAATTGTACTAAAGCATTTAGGGTCATTGTTTCCATGAGGGCACACCTGGGACTGAGCTAAAAGCTCTGCCCTCCCACAAGTTACTTGAATTTTAATAGGATTCAGTCCAAATAGTTATGGCCCCATTTGTACAACATTCCTACCTAAGGCTGTGGTGGGGTCAAGGTGAATCATTCCCCAGCAGGCCTCTGGCAAGCTCACTCCTTAACAAGGAGAGGCCAAAACAAGGGCTCAAGTCCAGGTGAGCCTTGACAAATGAGCCCTGCCAGACCCCTCCCTCTCACCGTTTAGGGGACAGCTTCTCCTTACCTGGAATCCATTCTCACATCTCTAAGGCAGAGTAAGCATGTGTAAAGAGGAACATGGGACCCAAGAAGCTATAGAAAGGTGAGGCATATGAATTAGCCTCCCACACCCAGGGCTCCAGGCCCATCTAAAGGAATGACCTTGTGTCAAACGGAGGCAAGTTTGGCATAGCACAGGGGCTGGGGTCAATTTGAGAGGCTGGACCGGGAGCGGATCGAAGCAGGGCCCCGGTGGCAGTGATCTTCTGGGAGCAGAGGAAACAGAATATAAAGCAGCTACCGGCTCTGGGTCAGAGACCAGAGTCAGCAGCCAGCTTAATGGTTGATGGATGGATAGACCCAGATCCAAGCAGCAATTTCTCATTAGGGCACCAGAGGGCAGAAATCACAGCTGTCGATTCTCTTTCGATTTCCCTGGTCAAGGAAGCTGACTTCAACCTTGTGTGCTGCCCAGGCTCAGGGCCACCCAGGGCCACAAGTCAAGCAGCGAACCAAAGGAGGGGCATTAGACTGGCCATCCCCTTGCCTCCAACAGGCAACCACAGTTTGCAAAGGTGGTCAAGACCTTGGAGAACATCCAGGCCAACCCAGTCATTTTACAGAAACTGCCTCAGAGGGAAGAGCACGCTGCCCACGATCACACGGTGGGTGGTAAAGCCGGGACTCAAGACATGGTTTCTCACTCTTTCCCCAACCGCATCCCCTCCCCCCAGTTCCTTAACGCAGGAACCGACTTCTTGGTGATATAATTTTAGAACCTAGAAGGGAATTTAAAGGCCATAGCCTCCCACCCAGAATAGGCTCCTGCCCTTTATATTCCTGGCAAATGTAGTCACTATGTGAACACTTTCAGTGATGGAGAGCTCACTACCTAATGTGACTGACTGTTCCATTGTTGGGACAGCTGTTAGGAACTGTTCCTTGTATTGAACTGAAACCCTGTCTCCCTGTAACTTCCACCCCTTGAGTCCTGGTTCTTTCTCCCTCTGCTTCCTGTCTGAAGACAGTACCCATTCTCCTGGAGTAGCCAGGCAGCACAGTGGAAAGTGTACCCGGCCTGGAGTCAGGGAGACGCAAGTTCAAATCCAGCCTCAGACCTTCCTAGCTGTGTGACCCTGGGCAAGTCACTTAACCCTGCTTGCCTCAGTTTTCTCATCTGTAAAAAAGAGCTAGAAGGAAGTTACAAACTACACCAGTATCTTCAAGAAAACCACAAATTTCGTCACTGAAAGGAGGTCATGACTGAAATGACTCAGCAACAACTCACGCTATCCAAGTCTTCTCTTTCCCGAGCTAAACATCCCTAGCTCTTTCAAACAGTTCCCATTATAACACGATTCCTAGATGCTTCCACCTAGCCCTGGATGTGCTGGTTCATCAACGTCTCTCTTCAAATGTGGCGCTCAGAACGGAATACAAAATTCCAGCTGTGGAGAGGACAATGAGATGATTACTTCCTCAGTTCTGGACTCGTTCTTTCTTAATGAAGCCAAGATCATATTGGTTTTTCTGGCTGCCACATCATACTGTTGGCTCGTATTCAGTTTGCTATCAATTAATTCCCTAGGCTTTTTTTATACCGTTAAGCCAATTATGCCCCACCTCTATTTGTATAGTTTGGGTGTTTTTTTTTTTAAACCACAGTGCCCTAATCATATTATAGAGGAAAGCATTGATTCACAGAATTAGAATCCAGCCTCCTGGTCACTTGATAGGTAAGGAAACTGAAGCTCAGAGATTGAGTGATTTGCTGAGGGACACGCAGCTAGGAAGTGTGTGAGCTAAGATTTGAACTTGGGTCTTACTGATTCCATGTCCAGCATCCTGTCCAATAGTACTTGGTCTCTCAGGTTTCAAGAGATCTCAGTTCAAATGCTGCTTATGTGACTATGGGGAAGTTATTATTTTCTCTGAGCCTTGTTGGCTCATCTGTAAAATGGGTGACAGTGCTTGTATTACATATCTAAAGAAGGAAAGTGTTTTATAAACTTTCAGATACTATAGAAATATAAATGATCCCAGTTAAATTTCATCTTGTTTCATTCTATTCTTCTAGGCTATCAATATCTTTTTTAAAAAAAATGCTGATTCTGCTGTACAGTATATGAATAATCCCTTCCAGTTCAGGTCATCTGAAAATTTGATAAATATGCCATATATGCTTTCATCTGAGTTAGTAATGATAATTTTGAACCAGAGGACTGGAGTGTAAAGCATTGTGGCACACACTAGAGACATCCCTCCAGGTAGACATTGATTCATTAATCCACGCTTTGCAGTTGTTCAACCAGCTATAAATCAACCCATCCAACCAACACCCTCCCACACTGTTTTGCCATTTTAACTGCAAGATTTCCATTCCTATCCAATGAGCATTAACTCTCAGTGGGCATAATCTTTCAGGTCCACATCAGAACATAAAAGTGTTAAGAGCAAAGAGAGACTTTAGAACTGATAGGGTCATCAACTTTAGGCTTGAGAAGGATTTTATAGGTAGGTAGTTGAATCTAAACTCTCCATTTTACAGATTAGGAAACTGAGACCTAGATAAATAACTTGACCTCAGCTACTATTTAGGAGTAGCAAGGCAGGGAATAGAACCCAGGTGTCCTGAATTTCAGCTTTTTTTTTCTTTTTTTGGCGAGGCAATTGGGGTTAAGTGCCTTGCCCAGGGTCATACACCTAGTAAATGTCAAGTGTCTGAGGTCTGATTTGAACTCAGGTCCTCCTCACTCCAGGGCTAGTGCTCTGAATATTTGCCTTTTCTTTATAGGAACTGGTTTTATTACACTAATCCTCTGAAGGCTCTTTAACTCGGTCACTACTAATCTTAAAATTCTGGTCAGTTGTCACCAGGTCACCCATGGTGCCTGGGTTTGGTTTCCCCAAAGATGACCCTCATTTTTCCCATTCCATCTCTGTGCCAGGGCAAGGATCCAAAATGTTCTCTTTTTATTGTGCCAACCGGAAAAAAAATCCCCAGATTGTAAACAGGTCAGGAGAAATATACAGGTTAAGTTGCTCATCATCATCTTATTAACAAAATAAAGCCCTATCTATGTTTACAGTTGTAAAAAAGGAATAACCCTGGAGAAAGATATGGGGGCTTAGGAAAGGGGCTGAGGTGGGGAATGGGGGTGGATGGGACAAAGGGTAGGCTTGGTTTCCACATCTGTCCCAGCTGGATTGAGTCCCCTCCTCCTGACCCCAGAGCTCTCTCCCTGCCCCCTCAGTGTTCCTCTCCAATGGGATGTGACTTTCTTGGGGGTGGAAATAAATAAATAAAATGAGAGACTGATCATGGGCAAAGTGAAGTCCCCCAGCCAAGGGGTGGGGTCAATGGCAAGGGGGTGGAGAGTGAGTGTGGAGAAAGGAATAGGGAAGGACTGTTGCCAAGGGAAAGAAGGGGAGGGAAAGGGCAGCAGAGGCTCCTCACCACCCGTCCCCCCCCCCCCCAAATAAACAAAGTGACTCACACACATACATACCCTTCCCTTCCCAGGCCAGCAGGGCCAGCCAGTTCTGGAAGCAGCCTTGGCCACCTTGGGCAATCTTTGATGCCCATCATTCCAAACTTGTCCAAACTGACCTTGTCTATCAGGCAGGGCTAGGACCAGATGACGCAGGTAGCCAGTCTTTCCCAGCACCTGCTTTTCTGGCCTCAGCCAGTTTCCCCAGATCCCAGCTTCCAGGGCACTGGAGAAGGTCCCATTTCCCTTCCCCCCACTCCCCTCTGCTGGGAACCAGGGTCTAAGTTGGGCAGTCGAGGGCTAGGGGGCTGGGTAGCCCCTTGGAGAGGCTGCGTTCTCATGCATCTCAGAGCTAAAAATGGCTCCGTGGGAATTGACTGGCAGTCAGTGAACAGGAGAGGGAGGAGGTCAGGGTGGCTGACAGCTCCAAACACTGAGACCCAAAGACACACAGAGATGTCCAGACACTGAGGGTGGCTCCAGAAGGGTCGGGGCATCCTGCCAGGGAGGAGCGAATCGATAAGGAAACAGAGACCCAGGACAGAGACAGAAACACAAAAAAAAGAAAGAGAACCTGAGACCCACAGAGAGCTACAGAAAGGCAAAGAGTCTAATGATGCTCACTGACAGAGATATCCAGAGTCAGAGAAGGAGAGGCATAGAAATAAGCCTCCCCTCAGGAATCCTGAGACACAGGAATCCCCCAGAATGGGGACACACGGGCCACATGCGCACACGCACACCCTCCCACACACACTAACACACCCACACAGATACACATGCAGGCTGGACAAACCAAGACAGAGACAGTCCAGCGCGGAGGAAAGAGAGGATGAGAACGTGAAGGGGAAAGACAGACGGATGAGAGACTCTCATGCACAGCCGTGGGCTCATTCACACCAAGCAGACATAGACCCTGGGAAAAGACCCATGAGCGGAGGGAAAGAAAGCCCTGCAGGAAGTTGAGTAAAATGAATGAGGAGGTATGCTACCCCAAACATGGGGCGTGAATAGAGTGGAGGGTGGGGAGTGGATGGATAAAATGGACACGCAAAACATACACCACCCTCCCGGCAGATCAAGGGAGATGAGAAAATAGAGTATGGGGGAGGGGGTTGCAGCAACCGGAATCCCAGACAGGGAGGGAGTAGAGGGTGCTAGTCATACAATAACCTCCTAGATGCGAGTATCAGGGGACTTGTGGCATCACTTGGTTGTTGATAGGAAGCTGGGTCAGACTATGGAGCTCCCCTTTTCTAGGAACTCAGGTGCCCCCCTGTTTTCCTAAAGTCCACACTGACCCATTGGCTCTGAAGCGCCCCAAGAGAGGATGCCTACTTCCAGGCCAAACATCCTGGGGTAGGATTCAACCTTTCCTGATCCCATTTCCCCTGCATAGATATATGTACATATGCACAGCTGTGCCCATCTCCTGGACACATCCCTGTCAAGGTACCTACACAGTCCAAGTCTGCTGGTGGTGCCTGATAGGGTCAGGGGACAAGCCCTTGTTAGCCTCCTCCCTCCCCCTTTAAAGATATGCCTGGGAGGAGTGAGGGGCATGACCCCCTGAGCCCAGTTCAGTCTGTAAGCACCACCAACTCTCCATCACTCTTCTCCTCAACTTCGGAATCTTCTTCCTCACTGTACCGGAACATCTCCCCATCGGCTACAGAGTGCCCGTCCTCAGCTCCCTCATTCTCCTCCTTAAGGCTTCGGGTGTTGACAATGATAGGCATGCTGGGGTCCAGGCTCCGGGGCACATAGTGCTCCAGAAGGGGCTGTGCCAGTGGTATTCCGGGTGCTCTGGGGTACAGGACATCTGGGGAGCTCATTTGCATCTGATTGCCTGGTGGGCTGAGGAGCAGGAGGAAAAATGGGGGGTGTTAGTACTGCTCCCCAAAACTGCACAGATATACCCTCATTTCCCTACCCTCAATCCCCGTCCCAGTGCTGTGGTCTCTCCCAGATCCTATAGAGCTGGGGGAACCAAAAACATCGGAGAGATGTATCCCTCCAATTCCATGATGCTTACTGAGGAGGGGAAATGGGATGTAGGACAAGGGCCTAGACATGAATGTATATGTTGGCACTTCTCCCTCCACCCTCACCCCCGACTATACACATTCTATAGGATCAGAAATCTAGCTCTGAAAGGGTCCTTGGAGGTCATCCAGTCCAACCCCTTTGGTTTCAATCAGGAAACAGTCCAAGGAAACTAAATCACTTGCCCAGTCATACAGGTAGGAAAGCATTAAAGGCAGGATTGAAGCCACCTCCTCTGATTTCAAAAGCGCCGTTCTTTTTATTATACCATGGATTCCTATGTAAGACTCAAGATTTCTAAGCCCACTACTGCCTGATCTTTTGAATAGCCAAACCTAAGAGCAGTCGTATGTGAACAGGAAGAGGAGGGCTGGCTACATAGGTACTCATGTGCTTACTTCTATGGAATCATACATTTACGGGGCTACCACACTTTTATATCATATTTATATTCTCCAAGAGTTGTGTATGAATCCATTTTAAAAGTCAAATAAGATTTTAGATGTGCTAAAAGCATTTGTATTGAAAGGAACCATAGTGAGAAATCCTTTGTAAAAGGAAGACTCTATAAGGAACACCATCACCCCAAAGGAATATTGTTTGGTAAATCAATATTCTTGCATTTGATCCTGCTCCGGGGGACGTGGCCACACACAGTCAGTCCCTGGGTATCTGCCACATTCCCGTATGATAATGTACAGTCAGACAGAAAGGCAAATGATGTAATCAGGTGATAGTTACCCATGCACTATCATCCATACTCACAGTGACATCTGTACAGTCACAGATGAGCAGGGGTCTGCTGGAGCCAGTTCAAACTGGCTCTTAGCTCTCAAGAGCCAATGGTTAAATTTTCAGTGTATTTACACCTCAGAAATCAACAAATTCTGCAAATGAGGGCTCAATTTAGTGTTTTGTGGACTGTATATAATTGGAAATAATGGAGGAACTGTTAATGTAGATTAAATTTTAAAATGTGTCATGCATATTTTTTGGGGCGGGGCAGGGAAGCCAGTTATTAAACATTTACCAGCACATGTCAGATGTAGTTGCATATAACATGACATGGTGGAAAAGAGGTGGACAGGAATCTTGAAGGTCAC
Organism: Trichosurus vulpecula; assembly: GCF_011100635.1. Classification (NCBI taxonomy): domain Eukaryota; kingdom Metazoa; phylum Chordata; class Mammalia; order Diprotodontia; family Phalangeridae; genus Trichosurus; species Trichosurus vulpecula. The sequence goes on along the minus strand of NC_050576.1, from coordinate 105,210,217 downwards.
CTAGACCAACCCCGTCATTTGACATATTTTTTGTAAATAGTTTTTATTTTTTCAATTATGTGAAGATAGTTTTCAACATTCATTTTTAATAAGCCTTTGAGTTCCAAATTTTTCCCCCTTTCTAAGACAGCAAGCAATCTGATATAGGTTATACATGTGCAATCATGGAAACATATTTCCACATTAGTCATGTTGTGAAAGAAGAAACAGAACAAAAGGGAAAAGCCACAAAAAACAAAAAAAAGTGAAAATAATATGCTTCGATGTGCATTCAGACTCCATAGTTCTTTCTCTAGATGGGGATGGCATTTTCCATCATGAGTCTTTTGGAATCGTCTTGGATCATTGCATGCTGAGAAGGGCTAAATCGATCACACCAACCCGTTCATTTTACAAATGAGGAAACTGAGACCTAGTTTCCTGGCTCTGGAGTAAGAGGATCTGGGTTTGAATCCTCATTCTTCATTTTATAACCTGTGTGATCCTGGGCAAGTTACTTCCTCTCTCCGGGCCTCAGTTTATCCAAGTGCAAAATTAGGAGAATGGACTAGATGATCCTGAAGGTTTCTTTTAGCTAGGACCCTGATGATGAATGATTCTTTTAGGTTGAAGTCTATGGGCCAGTGTAGAATTCCCCAATCACCCCTCCCTGTTTACACCTGCTCAGACCCGGAAGACCTGATAATCTCATTCTCCTCTTTCCTGGACGGCCCAGGTGGCCAAAGAAAGGAAGGGAGTAGAGGGAAGAGCTCACGGGATCACGTAATTCTGCCTCGCGTCCTGGCGCCGGTTCCTCATCAGAGCCTTGTACTCCCCTACTCGTAGTCGCTTGCCCTCCACGATGCATGTGCGCTTGGGCCGAGGCTTATATTTATAGTCAGGATACTTCTCTAGGTGCTGGCGACTCAGCCGCGCCTGTTCCTCGTAGTACGGCTGCTTCTCCTGGTTTGTCATGGATTTCCAGCGGGAGCCTAGAACCCAGATCCTGCTATCAGTCCCAGCAGCCCGATCCAAGCCCAACCCTGACCCCACCCTCCTACCCCATCCCTACACCCCCACTGCAGGTGGGTAGAGTCCAATGGTGGGGGCCGGGGCAGCTAGGTGGTACAGTGGATAGACTGTGGGGCCTGGGGTCAGGAAGACTCAACTTCCTGAGTTCAAATCTGGCCTCAGACATTTACTAGCTGTGTGACCCTGGGCAAATCACTTAACTCTGTTTGCCTCAGTTTCCATGTCTGTGAAAGAGAGAAGGAAATAGCAAATCACTCCAGTATCTTTGCTAAAAAAACCCCAAATGAGGTCACAGAGAGTCGGACGTGACTGAACAACAGCAACGTGGCCCAGCGATGGACTTCCACAGTTGTACTGGATTCTCTGAACAGAGGTGGTAAGAGGTGCCAGCTAGAAGGGCTGGTGCCCACCACATCACAAACAGAGCTGAAACCTCATCAATAAAGCTCATATATGCAAATGAGCACATCCACACAAAGACTGATCTGGGCAAGGGCAGGTCACGTCAGCCTCGACGTACAGGACAGCAGCACTGTCTCCCGGGATACCCAGGGTGCCCATCCATGAATGCTGTTGGTAGTTAAGGTTTAGGTGGGTGCTGTTTTTCTTCTCATTTTATGGATAAGGAAACTGAGGCTTGAGAGGTGAAGCAGGGTTCTACTGTTGAGTGAGGTCTGAGGCTGGATTTGAACACAGCACTTTCTGAGTCCAACTCCAGCGCTCTCTATCCACTTGCCATCTACCCCTGCCTCGTTTGGGCAAGTGAATACACTCTCATACGCTCTGCCAGATCCCATTAGAGTAAACAGATCCCCTTCTGAAGTGAGATATACCTAGGTCAGGCCCTCAAATTTGGTGCATCCAGCAAGCAACATAACTAAGGAAGGGTAACCAGATAGGAAACCAAAGGAAGCCCATGCCCCACCAGGCACTCCCCATCCCCTTTGGTTTGCTCACCAAGAATCTTGCTGATACTGGAGTTATGCATATCAGGACAGGCCTGGAGGATCTTTCGCCGTTCATCCTTGGCCCACACCATGAAGGCATTCATGGGCCTCTTAATGTGATTGTTGTTCCGGGACTCGGGGAAGTGTCGGGAGCCTAGTAGGGGGTGAGGTGGGTCAGAAACAAGAGTCAGTATACCTTCGTACACATGGTGGGGGGTGGGGGAGAAGATGGAGGGAGGGGAAGGGGAATGGACTGCTTGAGGAGGAAGTGGTTTCCCTGTCACTGGAGGACTTTTGAGTGCAGATTAGAGTTGCCTAGTCAGAGATATTGGAGAGGGAATATTCCCATTCAGGAAGGGTTGGTCCAACTTCCAAAGTGCATATTTCTAACGGGGCCCCTTGCCTCTTCCTTTTAACTAAGTCATTTTGGGGAGACAGGCTCCCCACCCTCATCTACCCCAAGACCAGGTCTCTGGCCATGGGGAAGATCAATAGAAACTCAAAAGACTCTTGAGATTTCGGTCTTTAAGAGCTCCAAGCATGGCAATATGGGAGGAGAGGTGAAAAGGAATAGACACAGTGAATCAAAAATGATAGGGATGGAGAGGACCCACACAAATGTTGTTAAGATCTACAGACATCAGAGACAGAGGGGAGAACATGGAGATGACAGAAAAGGAGAGAAACAAAGAAATTGCCAGCAGATTGGCAGAGGCAACAGAGACAGCAGAGATACAAAGATGGCGCCATTCCCAGAGCCACCCTCTGCTGCCTTTACAACCCAGGCCTCATCTGGGGACTCCACTAGGAAATGAGTAGGGATGAAAACTCCCCGATCCCCTGGTAACCTGGGGGACCATACCATCCATATCACAGCTCAGCATAGTCTCATCTAGCTGGTGCCCACAGCTCTCCTCCAGCCGATCCTTGGCTGGGGATGACTCCAGGTTGATGAGGTCCTAGGGATGCAGAGAGGGTATAGTGGGAGCATTGCCCAGCATTTCAGCAACTCCCCCACTACTTCCAACCCTTAAGACCCTGTCCCATTCCCTGACAGAACTTTTGCCTTCTTTTCTTGACTTCTTCCCAGGGAGAGAGAAAAGACCTGAGATTTTATTGGTATAGGGAACTCTCAGATCAGGAAACTACTTTGATCTTAACCATCAACCTCTCTGCAACTAATACTGTTGAGATTGCCCAAAGCAGAGAGAAGTTATATAACCTGTCCAAGGTCACCAATAAATGTAAGAGATGAAACCTGAACCCAGGTCTTCTGACTTTGAGGCCAGCTCTCTATATACTACATTACTCTGTTTTTCCTCCTAATTATCCTTTACTCTTCAAATTAAAATAGTCAAGTACCTGCACCCAGCTGATCCCTATGCTATTCTGTGTGCCCTGGGAGCCAGAAATCCTTACCTTCCTGTAAGAGGCATTAGGAGAGCTCTCAATGGGTCCGCTGTGGCCATGCAGCAGCTGCCGGGCATCCTGGATTGCTTTGGTGATGGCATCGCCCTCACCCAGAAAGCCTTCAGTGGGGGAGAAGAGAGAGGGAGAGCAGAGCTGAGATCAGCAAACATGGAACCTTCCCTCAGAGAAGCAAGCCTCTTTCATCAGCCTTTACCACATTCTCCTCTATGTAGTGTGGAAGTTCTCCCCTGCCAGGGGGGCATACAGGAATATCTGGGACTCTCCTGTCATGGGAAAGTGGTATCCTATGGAGAGGGTGGTCTGGAGGGCATGGAGACTCAGGGAATGTCAAGTCAATTTTGCAAGTTAAAAAATTGGAATCCAGAAAAAACGAAATGACTTGGTCAAGATCACACAATTACCATCACTAATCACTAAATATTATAATAAATATTATTAAATATCTAATAATAGGGAATGATTTATTATTAGATAATAACGGCTAATAAGAGTCTAGTAACAGCTAACATTTATACAGTGCTTATAAGGTTTCAAATCACTTTACACATTTTTATTACCATTGGATCCTCATAACAGTTGGCAGAGTTGGAACCAGACTTCAAATCTACTTCCTGCCAGGCCAGTGTACTTTCTCTTATGTTATCTTACTTTCAACCCCTGGGATATGGGAGGGATGAGAAGGTGGAGTGAATGAAGAGGTAGGGGTGTGAGGCAGACGGCATACCTAGGGGTAGGCTGGGTGGGCTGGCCTGGAGGTCCCGGGTAGGAGCCCCATGGTTGGCAGGGAGGGGACCACAGTTGCTTATCTTCAGGTTGGGGGAGCTGGAGGTGTTGGGCAGCTCCGGACCTTTGGGCTTGGCTGTCAAGTTCAGAGGCTGTGAAGATTCCTAGGGGAAACCGAGACAGAAACAGAGAGGAAGGAGGTGAATGATCCAGAGAAAGACAGAAATCTGACTAGGGGGAGACACCCTGGGGTCAAAAGGACAGATTCAGATACATAGAGGGCACCGAGTTACACAGAGACAGAGATGGATAGCACACGAGAGATAACATGTGTGTGCCTAAGGGTGGAGCTATCAGAAGAATGTGGACAATAAAGTTAAGGGATTCAGACATAAATGGATGGCCATAACTGATCGAATCTTCCCAGTTTTGTTCTTCTCCTTTCTTAACACTCTGCGTTCCCTCCCACACACCCACCTCCCAAAAAGAGAGCAAAGACCCCTGGGAGGAGGAAATGAGTAGATGTCTCTATCCCTAGTTCCTTACCAGGGAGCACCAGGACAAGCCTGGGGGTCCAGGCCAGCTTCCCTCTCTGACTATTGCCACTCTCTCTAGGCCCAGGAGTCAAGGAGGGAGAGGGCATGGAGTGGGCAGAGTTGAATCTCTCTCGCATCCTGTCCCTTCCCCAGTCCCAGGTGGAGGTGTCATAGTACCTGGAGAGGGTGATGGGTAGAGACGGCCCCAGGCCTCTTCACAGCAGGGGTAGGGGGGCTGTGCAGCAGCTGCAGCGGGTACTCCACTGTGGAAAAGGCGGCAAGGAGAAAAGTCCTGGATGAGCATAGAACAGCAGAGACCCTGCTTGACGAGGCACATCGGCGGCCGGGACAGATGGACGGACAGCAGGTTGGAGCGCTCGTCTCCAGCTTGGCCTTAGCAGCTCTCCCTCCTAGCATCTGATAGGCCAGCTAGGTCTACCTACTAACCTTCTGGAGATTCTGATGGCGAGACACACACACCACTCCTACACACAAATATACAAGCTCTAGGCAACATCCCAAGTCTGTGCATGCATCCAGTCAACAAACACTTCTTGAGTATGTAAGAAGGTGAAAGGAATACAAAGAGAAGATGTGACCTGGCCCCTGCCCTCTGGGAGCTGACAGTCTGTTTGGGGAGACATGACATACCTACACAACAATAACACAAATCAGCAAGTGACAAGGGCCATAAGTGGGGCTGCTGGACACAGAGGAATGACAGAGTCAAAAGATCACCTCCAGAGTCCCATCCTACGACTCTGGCTCTGGCTGGAAAAATCAGAGAAGGCTGCAGAGGTATGACCACATGAGATGGGTCTCGAAGGGTGTATAGAGTTCTAACAGTAGAAGATGGGGTCAATGGACATTTCATACAACACGACCAAAGGCAAAGGGACAGGGATACACAGGGAAGGATGGGAGAAAGACAAGTACAGCTTTTGGGTGGAAAGAGCATTGAATTTGAGCCAGAGGACCTGAGTTCAAATCCTAACTCTCTACTCTTAAATGGAACAAGGCACTTTACCACCATTGGGCTCACTTTCTTCCTCTGCAAAACAAGGGAGTTGAATAAATTACATTTGTAAACGCTTCTATTTCTAGGGCCAAGGAGGATGAGGCAAGGATAGTTGGGCCTTGAATTGACCTTAAGTGATGGGTTAAAGAATTTGGGTCTTATTTTATAGGAGCCACTAACAGCTTCTGAGCCATGGAGTGACAGGATCAGAGCTGAACTTTAAGGAAGACTTATCTAGGGACTTGAGGGCCCTCTGTCTTACTTGGAATTCTGGGATAATTTGTGGAATCGTTGCACCAAGCAAACAGCACAGTCTATGTCCCTCGCATTATTTAAAACAGCTCAAAGCATGATTCTTCCAGGAAGCCTTCCCTGACTAATCCAGCTGGGTTTCACCTTTACACAGCATGTCCTCTAATATTTGGCTGTTGGATTACTTACGCCATACTTGGTTGGCCTTGCTGATGAGCCGCCATGTAAAAATATTTTTTCAGCTATTTCATGGGTGGGTGCTATATATAGGAGTACTATAATAATAGCTGGGACTTCTATGATTTATTTTTTTCAAAGTTTGCTTGTTTGTTTTTTGAGACTAGGTCTCCCTATGTTGGCCAGGCTGGAAGGAGAGCGGCCATTCATGGGCTGTACCCCACTGTTGACTGGTACAGCAGCTTTGAATTGTTTCTTTTTTTGGACCTGCCTGGTTCACACTATCTTTGGTAGCATCAACCCTCCTATTCCAGGGACTCACCACATCGGTACAGGACTTACAAGGACTCCGGATCTGGCTCAAGCCCCAGTGCAGCTCAGAACTCCTGAACTCAGTAATCCACCAGCCTGAACCTCTTCAGTAAAAGGGCCTACAGGAATGTGTCACCACACCCAGCTTTTTAAAATTGTAAAAGCGTTTCACACATATCATCTTGTTTGAGCCTCACAATAGCCCTGTGAGGCAGGTACTACAGGTTTTACCTTCCTATTTTACAAATGAAGAAACTGAGTCTCAGAGAGAAAAAGTAACTTGCTTTTGGTCACACAGCTAATATCAGAGGCAGGATTTGAACCCAGGTTCTCCTGACCCCCATGTCTAATCCTCTACTGCACTCTACAACCTCCAGCCTATAGTCCTTTAAATCACAGTGTAATAATAATAGCTAACATTTGTATAGCTCCTCCTATGTGCTGGGCACTGTGCTTTACAATTACTTTAAAATTACTATCTCATTTCATCCTCACAAAAACCCTTGGAGGCAGGTGCTCTTATTATCCCCACTTTATAGATCAGGAAACTGAGGCAAACAGAGTTTAAGTAATTTGTCCAGGAGCACAGAGCTGGGGAGTATCTGAGGCCACGTCTGAACTCAGGTCCTCCTGACTCCAGGCTCAGTGCTCTGTCCGCTGCTCCACGTTAAAGGCAGTAAGCAAGGGCTGGACCTAATAATTCCATCGTTGGGAATATAACCTAAGAGTGTGCCCCAAAGCCCGACCAAACCAAAGAGAGTTATCTGTACAAATGTTTGTTGCGTAATTGCACAAAACCAAAAACCATGACCAAGCAACCCAAATGTCCAACAACAGGGCATCGGTTAAAGAAATTGTGGTACATTAATGTAACAGAATAACACAACTAAAGCCAACAAGGATGAAGAATGCCCCCCAAATCTGTAAAGACCTGTATGAAATAATGCAAAGTGAAAAGACCAGCTAGTAGTATACGTTCACTACCTACCACAGCAGGACAAGAACATGAGAATGAATGGACCGAGAATCCCAATGTTAAGAGTGAGGGGAGGCAAGCATCTCACAATACTTTATATTGAGACTAATTCATTTCAATGCAAATAGCTGCTAAGCAAGTTTGATTGGTTGTATTTCCATGTCAAATCTATAACAAAAGTTTTCCTAAAAAAAAAAAAAAGCAGTGCTTATCATTCTCTGTAGCTCACTCCAAAGTGCCAAGGACAGAGCTAGGCAAACACTAGCTTGCAATTAGTGTCACTGACCAGCTGACTCACACTCAGGGCTGAACAGAAATTAGGCAGTTAGCCTATGGGAATTCTAATCAACTCTCCTCTGCCCAGCAGCTGGGTCTGCCTTTCCCTTTCCTCCCTTATCCCCACTGGCCAGCAGGCTATGGAACTGTACATACATGGGTACTAGTAGCTTGTGTGTGTGTGGTTTGTCCTTTGTTCTCAAAGAGGACCATGACATCAGGGAGATGATGACATGGTGGGACAGAGGTGAAGGCAGATTTGGGGAACTGAATTTATGTATTACTCCTCTTGAGTTCTTAATCTACAAGGGGGCAGTTGTGGAGATTGGTATGGCTGGTGTGGGGGAAATGATGTGCTTGGAGATTTTGGAGAGAGTTCTGTCATTTTTTTTTAGTCATGTCTGACTGTTCGTGACCCCATTTGGGGTTTTCTTGGCAAAGATATTAGAGTGGTTAGCCATTTCCTTCTCCCTGAGGGAAACAGGATTAAGTGACTTGCCCAGGGTCACATAGCTAGAAAGTATCTGAGGCGAGACTTGAACTCAAGATGAGTCTTCCTGACTCCAGGCCAGGTACTTTGCTCCACTGCGCCACCTAGCTGCCCAGAAACAGAAGTTCAGATTGGATGAAATCCTCAAGTTGGCCTTAACAGCCCAAGGAGCCAGGGGAAAAAACAACCCCTCCTTACACTTGTAAAGCAATTGATGGCAATAGACCATAAGTCTATGGATTTAGAGATAGAAGGGTCCTCATCCAGTCCAACGTAATCTCATTTTACTGATGAAGCTCAAGTCTGGGGAAAGTTAAGTGACTTGCCTATGGTCACACAAGTATCAGAGTCAGGATTTGAATCCAGGCCCTCTAGCTCTTCCCACCATATCATGCTGCTACTTATCGAAATCTTTCCTGTGTATTTTCCACAGCATTTTGGGAAAGGGCACTAGAGTTAGAGTCAGAGGATGTGGGGATTTTAATTCTAGGTCTAGCCACAAAGCACTAAGTTTTGTCTGAGTCTCTGTGTACTCAACTGTAAAATGGGGATAACATCTAATCTAATTAAATTGATATTAATTAATTAAATTTATATTAATGTAGACTTAGCTCCTTCAGAACTATTCCCTAGTGCAGTGCCTTGCATGTGGTAGGTGCTCAGTAATGTTTGTTGCATGAATGAATGACCTCACTGGGTTTTCTCCACCCCCACTGTGAAGTATATAGGGAAATTTTTATCCTGCCTATTGGACAGATGAGGAAACTGAGACCCCAGGAGACGAAGGAATGTAGTGTTGCCTAAGTCAATGGTAGTACCAGGAGTAGGACCAATGTCTCCAGATTTCCAGTGCTGCCACCAGAGATCCTCTCCTTTTCAGAACCAGATGTGGTTCTGAGACTCCTAACCTTCCCCTTAGAATGCCCCACTTACCTGGTTTACAAGGGATGGGCTGAATAGGTAGTGCCAGCTGAGAGTCAGCGGTGACAGGCATGGGCTGGTGGCTGGGAGGGAATGCAGGGATCATGACATAGGGCATGTTGACCTGCTGAAGGGAGAGAGACCCCCCATGTGAGCTCCCCAGATGTGGCAGCTCCAGGCCACACACAGGAAGCATCTGAACCTAGGGAGGGAGGGCAAAGTGTTCAATGTTTTATACTTCTAGCTAGCCAAGGGGATGCCTGTGATTTTTCTTGCTTTCTCCATGTTTAGAGTTCTATGAATACCCAATTGCTATTAGGGAAATCAAATTATAGATCATATACTTAGAGCTAGGAGGGAGCTTAGAGACCAGCTACTCTATCCCCTCATTTTATAGACAAGGAAACCAAGGCTTAGAGGGATGAAATGACTTCTCCAGGGTCTAAAGGAAAGAAGTGACAGAAGTGAGATTTGAACCAAGAAACTCTTCACTCTAAATCCATTGCTTTTTCTGCCTTAGGAAGTATTTAGCACAAAGTCTCTCCCCAGAGAAAGAGAAAAGAAGTAAGAGAAGTTGAAAAAAGAGAATCAGAGGATATTACATCTAGAAGGGACTTTAGAAACCACTTAATCCCAGCACCTTATCTTACGGATGAGGAAATGGAGTCCCAAAGGTGAGGGGATTTGCACCAGGTTCCACAGCTACTATAGAACAGAACTGGGATTCTGGCCCAAGGTCGGTTGGCTGGTTTGTTTATGACAAACATGATCTTTCCATTTTACGACACAGGGACACTAGGGACCCTAATTATTGTTCTGACTGTGGACCTCACTTACTTCCCCAGCCCCGTTGCAGCACCGTTCCCGGAAAGAAGCTCCCTCTCCACCACATGCAATGATGAATTGAGTGTGGAGAAGGTAGATGGCTAGCAGAACATCTTGTGGTAGAAGAATCTCATAGGATCATAGATTTAGAGCCAGAAGGACCTTAAAGACTGTGAAGTCCAATCCCTTCGTTTTACAGATAAGGAAGCCAAGGGCTGGGAAGGCTGTGCCTTGTTCATGATCACCCTGCTAGTTCCAGAGGTAGAATTTGAACCTTGATCTTTCTGACTCTATCCATGATGCTGTGCCTCTGAGCCTCCCTCCCCTCCTGACACTCCCCCCCTGCCCTCCCCCATGACCCCCCCACCCCATCCTCCCCCACCTCTCTGACAACCCTGCCTCTCTCTTTACCTGGATCTGCTGCTGGAGGAGGTTGATCTTGTGCTGTTGCTGAATGAGTTGCTGCTGCTGCTTTGCTATCTGGTTACAGGAAGGGGTGGGGAGGACAGAACAGGGCCATGCCCGATTAATCCTTGCATGCCCACAGCACTTCTCTAAGGGGAATGTCCCAGCCCTATAGAATAGCTACCCTGTACCCTGGCCCCGTCTGTGCTGGGGCAGACCACAGAACATCTGAGGAAATCTAGTCCCATGTAGAGTATGTAGGGTCTAGGGGAGAGGGAAATGCAGGTAGTCATTCAAGTTTCAAAATCTATTCTCTCCTTGAATGGATAGAATTCAGCCAGAAAACAAAAAAAGGGGAGGCATGGAGGTGGAGTGGTCACCAAACCTCACCTATTCCTACCATTACCTGAATAAAAACCAATTAAGCAATACAGGGTGCTCCTAAAGTCTAGACACATAGGCAATTGATGGCAATGTGGAGTTATTGCATTGAGTTCACGTGAATCTTGCAAAGCACATCAACCTTTGCATCACAAATGATGGAAATCATATTGAAGATGTTATTTGTTAATATTCCAATTAAATAAAATGTTGTTGAAAATTTCATTCATTTCATTTCTTGAAAATATGCATTTTTGCCTATGTGTCCAGACTTTAGGAACACCCTGTACGCCAGACAATGGGTTGCTTGAAGATCTCTAGGGAGGAGGAACTCACTACCTTCTTAGGCAACCCATTCCAATTTTGGAGAGCCTTTTTTTTAAAAAAAAGACAATCAGGGTTGAGTGACTTGCCCAGGGTCGCATAGGTAGTAAGTGTCTGAGGTCACATTTGAACTCAGGTCTTCCTGACTCCAGGGCCAGTGCTTTATCCACTGTGCCACTGAGCTGCCCTGAAAGCTCTTAATATTTAGGAAGATTTTTTTTTCTTATATCAAGCTTAAATTTTTTTAATAGCATTTTTTCCCAATTACATGTCAAGACAATTTTTAGCATCCTTTTTTACAAGATTTTGAGTTCCAAATTTTTCTTCTTCCCTCTCTCTCTCCTCTTCCCTCTTCAAAAAAATGGTAGGCAATTTGGTATGTTATACATGTGCTATCATGTAAAACATATTTCCATATTAGTCCCAGTTGTGAAAGAAACAGATCAAAAGGAAAAAAAAAACATGAAAAGGAATGAAGTAAGTGAAAAAATGTGCTTCTATCTGCATTCAGAGTCAATCAGTTCTTTATCTGGATGTGGGTAGCATTTTTCTTCATGAGTCCTTTGTAACATTGTGTTGCTTAGAAGAGCTGAATCATTCATAATTGGTCATCACACAATGTTGCTGATACTGTATACAATGTTTTTCTGGTTTTGCTCATTTCACTTTGCATCAGTTTATACAAGTCTTTCCAGGTTTATTTCTTATTGCATGATAGTATTACATTACATTCATATATCACAGCTTGTTCAGCCATTCCTCAATCAATGAGAATCCCCTCAATTTCCAATATTTGGCACAATGAAAAGGGCTACTGTAAATATTTTTGCACATATAGTCCCTTTTCTCTTTTTTAATCTCTGGGATACAGCTAAATCTTTTTTTCCAACTTCCTTTCATCATACCTAGTTCTCTGGGGCCAAGCAGAGTAAGTCTATTCTACATGACAGCCCTTCAAATACTCGAAGACAACTATCATAGTCCCACCACCCTCAAGTAAATTCTTCTCAAGGGTAAATTAACATCTCTGATTCCCTTAACTGAGTCTCATAGGACAATGATTTCTAGTCCCTTGACCAGCTCAATTATTCTGCTTTGGACAATTCTAAGTTTACCAATATCCAGCCTAAAGTATGGCAGCAAAAACTGGATATAATACTGCAGATGCAGTCTGACCAGAGCAGTATACAGTGGGACTAATAATGCCCTAGTTCTGGACACAGCACCTCTCTTAAGGCTGCCTAAGATTGCATTACCTTTCTTTGGCTGCTGCTTGACTCAGCTGACTCACGTTTAGCCCAATATTCACTAAGCTCCCCCTGCTACCTTAGCCACATCTTCTCCATCTTGTACTTGTGAAGTTGATTTTTTTTAACCCAAGTATAACCCAATTAAATGTCACCTTATTAGATTCATCCCAATATTCTAGCCTGTCTAATCTTTTTGTGTCCTGACTTGGTAATCTAGTGTGCTAGCTATCTTTCTCAGCAATATGTCACCTCCAAATTGGATATGTGTGCCATCTATCCTTTATCCAAAGCATTGATGAAAATGTTAAAAAGCACAGGGCCAAATAGAGACTCCTAAAGTCTTCCACTAGCAAACTCATGCCAAGGTGATACCAAACCATTAATGGCTACTCTTGTTGGTTCCACCATTCAACCAGTTCTGAATCTAACTGTCCTATCAGCCAGCCCACATCTTGCCATATTTTCCATAAGAAAAGCACAAGACACTTTGTCAAATACTTTTTAAAAATCTAGGTAAGGAACCAAGAGTAGCAGAAAGAGTTTCCCTCCACTCAAATTCCTTCAAACAGATCTAGAAAACAAACCAGATTGAGCTCTGAGGAGAAAATACAAGAAAAAGTCACAGAGAGCTATTTTTCCACCCTTAGTCAGCATAGGGAGATAAATAGAGACGTCTGTGGATAAGGGGAACAAGGTCTGGCAAAGGAATGCACCAGAGAACTCCAGTGCCAAGAAGAGGATGCAGACCAGAGCAAGAGGAAGTACCAGACTCATACTGGGATGAAATTCATGCAGAGTATGGGAAAAAGGGCTAAGCAGTTCTGGGATCCAGGGCAGACCAAGGAGAACTGCAGGGCAGACCAAGGAGAGGACTTGCCACCAAGGGTGACTTTCTAGGGGAAGGAGATTTTCCTAGGTTAGGATCAATTGCAGACCCTAGGTAGTGTATCAAGAGAAGAGCAAGCAACAACAGTGTGGCTTGGACCCTCAGGAGCAGAGCAGGGTCTGTGTTGATAAGCAAAATGGGATCTTAGCACTCATTTCAACCTAGTGCCCTTGAAGAGTTTGGCTTTTGTTTTCATTGATTAATTCAGTATATTTCATTGAGTCTTACTAGGTGCTAAGCCGCAGGCCCAAACCCCTATTAGGTGCTAAGCCTATGTGGGTGTGAAGCTCCCAGGGTACTAAGGGGAGGTGCTAACTCAAGAGCCAGTCATAGGAGCCTAAGTTCTGGTCATTCAGATGATGTTTGATGATGTCTGCAATGGTATAAGAAGAGAAGACAGAGCTATTTGCTCAGGGCTCTCACTCTTGGTGGTGTGCTGATGCGTGATGTGAAAACTCCATGCTGAGACTCTGGGCAGATGTAGCTAAGAGCCCTCTAGCTCGTAAACCTGGACACTGGGACTTTGTTAAACTCTGGTAACTGTAACGGGATTTGAATCAGACAAGGTCTATCTGTCAATGTTTGTAATTTGTTTGTATTTTCTCCGAAGTTCAGGGTGCTGGATTTTTCCCCTGAACTAAGTGAATGGTATTTGTATGCTGAATTAAAGCAAACTTGTCAACCCCTTAACGTCACTTTCCTTAGTAAAGCAGATCAAAAGAACCTGGGCTTTTGCAGCATGCTGGTAGCATGCTTCTTGTTGGGCTTGTGTTGGTCTTTCACCCCCCAAAACAGCTGCTAGCCAGATTGTTGAAACAGGGTCTCAGTTCCAGTTTCTAGTCCCAGTCTGAAGTCTTCAGAGGAATTGGGATTGGAACCCCAAACAAAAAGGTAACCTGCAGTTTTGTTACTCTCAATCAGCAGAGCTTCCCAGTGGGTTGACAGTGGTTGAGTCTAGCAACATTCCATTGTTGCTCATACCCAAATCCATGTCAGGAGGTAAAGCTCAGACCAGAAGGACAGCAATCAGACTTTACCTTAGATAAGACCACTTTGGGAGGGCTGAAAGCTTGCAGGTCTTCAAGCTTGAGATCCTGGAATAACATAATACTCAATACCCCCAGGAAAGCAGCAACAGGACCAGCCCAGACCTTTCCTCCATAACTGCACAAAGCCTGGCCCTAATATCAGGTCTGAAATCAAGAAGTAGATTGGAAGAATGAGCAATCAAAAAATATCAGCATAAAAAGCTATTATGGTGACAGGGATACTAAAGACATAAACTCTGAAGACGTGAATGACTTCAGAACATCTATTAGCAAAGCCTCAGAGAAAAACACAGCTTGGACACAAATCTAACCAGGAAGATACGAAACAAAACTTTAAAATAGTTTGAAAAATGCTTTTGTCAGTGAAATAAAAGCGATAGAGGAAAAAGCTGGAAAGGGAATGAGAACTATGGAAGAAAGAATTAGAAAGGGGATTAACAGCTTGGAACAAGGGTTATAAAACCTTGCCTAAGCCATAAACTTCCTGAAAATTAGAATGGCCCAAATAGAACTCAAGACTCCCTGAGAGAACAAGAAATGGCAAAAGACTAAAAGAAACAGAAGAAAATCTAAGAAACCTCATAACAAAAACAACTGACATAGAACACAGATTGAGGAGGAAAAAATCCTCAGACTACTTGAAAACCATGAATAAAAAAACAAAAGAGCCTAGACATCATATTTCAGGAAATCATAAAAACAAACAAACAACACCAAGATCTCTTAGAGGCAAAGGGCAAAGTAAAAGAATTACCTCCAGGAAAAAAGCCCCCAAATGAAAACTCCAAGAATTCAAGTACTAAAGAGCTACAGTCAGGCTTACACATGCCTTAACAGCCAGCACCATTAAATAGTGAAGAACTTGGAACATGATATTCCAGAAGGCAAAGAACATGATTGCAGTCAAGAATAACGTACCTACTCAGCAAACCTAAGTATAATGCTACAGGGGAAAAAAATGGATCTCTAACAAAATAGAGGACTTCCATGCATTTCTGTTGAAAATACCAGAAAAAAAGGTTTTAAAAGTATTTTTTAAAGGAAGAAAAGTTTTAGCTCAATCACAGGAGTGAGGAAAAACATACAAAGGTAGGCAGGAATGAACAAAGATATGGGACTAAACAAGGATAAACCACTTAAATTCGAATATGCGGAGATAATATATTTGTTCCCTCTGAGCCCAATCATCATCAGGGGTTACAGACTGAGTCTAATTAGACAGAAGGCTTGGCATTAGTTCTGTTAGGCCTCTATGATAATAAGAAGAATAGAAAAAGAAGAGAAGAGGAATACACTGCGAAGGGAAGAAAGGAAGAAGGGAGAAGGGGGAATTGGAGGGAAGGTAGATTAAGAGAGAGATTAGTCCTAAACAAAACAAACTTTAACTAAAAGATGTACAAAAATATTTATATCTCTTTTTGAAGTGGCAAAGAAAAGGAATCTGAAGGAGTATCTATCATTTGGGGAATGGCTGACCAAGTTTTAGTACATAAATATGAAGGAATACTGTTGCGCCATAAGAAATGCTGAAAGCAATGGTTTCAGAGAAACTTAGGAAGACTGATATGGACTGATAAAGAGTGAAGTGAACAATTTATACAATTTATACAGCAATAATGCAAACACAAGCAATTTTGTAAGACAGGAACTCCAATCACAATTCTAGTGACTAATGATGAGAGGTGCTCATCTCCCAATAGAGAGGTGAAGGGCTCAAAGTGCAGAATAAGACATACGTATGTGTGTTTGTTGGGGTAGGAGGAAGAAAGGGTAGAGTTTTGTTGATTGAAAAAAAAATTAAATACAATTTAAAAACAAAACCTAGGAAAACTAAATCTGTGGCTGATGTTGGCTAGAAAGCCTATCAAAAAGGGGATGAAGTTGGCCTGGCATGATCTGATTTTGATGAAGGCTTTTTGTGATCACTATTTCCTCATCTAGATATTAGATAACCATCTATTTAATAATATGCTTTTGAATTTTTCCAGGAATCAAAGTCAAGACCGCTAGTCTTTTTTTCTCTTTTCTTTTCTTCTCTTCTATTCTCTTCTCTTCTCTCTCTCTTTCACATCAGGTTATTTGCCCTACTTTATTCTTTCAGGGCCTCTTGTTTTCTCCAAAATCAGCAATCTCATGTGTTAGTTCTTTCAGTACCTAATTATGTAGTCATGAATTGATTTGAACTCAAGGGCAACTAGGAGATCTCTTACTATCTCCCTACTTACTCTGTACTTCCACTGCCCATTACCCATAGCTGTAGGTCCCTGGTTCTTACAGTTATGCTTAAATGAGTGTATATCCCCTCCTTGATATACATATACCTCCCTCTAGTGATTGCCCCACAAGTTAACACTTAAAATCTAGAATATTAATATTACTAGAATATTAAAATTACTTCCCCCCATTATCTACACAAAGTCCTTGGTGGTTAGGGTTGTTTGGGTCTTATCCTCAAGCTTCTATCTCTTCCCCCTGAGTACACCCCACCTAGCAAATGCCAAATTCCCACACCTCAATGAGAAGAGGAAGGGGCAGGGCTCACCTGCTCTTGCTGCTGCCTGGCTAGCTCCATCTGTTGCTGCTGCTTCTCAAACAACATGGCAGCCATATTCTTCTGCTCTGAGTGAGCTGTCAGGAGCTGGTCCCGAAGAGTAGACAGCTGATGGATCATGACCAGGAGCTGAAGTTCCTTTTCCGCCAGGCTTTCTTGGGTCCCTGCTCAAGCAAGAAACATCTCCCATAATTCCCCATAGCACTGTCAGACAGATGGTAAGTCAGACCTGGATAGACAGTATGCTCCTTCCCGAAGCCAACCCTTGGGATCTCTTGCCTAATATGGCGTCCCAGACTTAGACCAACTTCTCCAGGTCTCATTCCTAGGACATGCATAGTCAGAGGGCTGTGATGGAACACAATACCACAAGAAAGGCAGGGCAAATAGGAGAAGGGTGCAAATAGATACGGCTATGAGCTAGGACACCAGCTTCATTCACTAACAGTCCCAATGGCCACAGGGCTATTGAAAATGGTCAGTAGTACCTGGACCTCTCCTCTATTTCACTTTCCCTTATAATATACAAGTTGCGTATCTTTCTCCTTTTACAGTATAAGGTCCTTGAAAACAGAGTTTAAGAAATTGGGGAAAGAGTGCTAGATTTGGAGTAAAAAAACTTGAGTTCCAATTCTGGCTCTTCTACTTACTATCTATGTGACCTTGGACAAGTCACTTAATTTCTCCGAGCCTTGGAAGTCTGTTACATCTCTAAATCTATGATCTCACATTATATTTAACTTAGTATCTTTGGTACACAGCAAAGTGTTTTGCAAATAGTAACTACTCAATAAGTCTGGACTGAACTGAATCAAATTAGAGGCAAGTGAAGCAGGAAGAGGCAGTCATATAGCAAGTGGGTGACCTAGGCATGGGCTAGAACTCAAGTTTTTCTGACTTTAAGGTCCTAAGTCTCTACTATGTTGCCAATCTGTTAAAAAAATTAAGTCAGTCAGTCAATAAGCATTTATTAAGCAGCTACTATGTGCCAGGCACTGTGCTAAGGAGAAAAGAGCCCAAAGTCAAGTCAGCGGGATCATTGATCCTGAGCTAGAAGGAACCATGTAGGGGTTGTCTAGTCCAACCCCTTATTTTATAGGTGAGGAAACTGAGTCCCAGAGAGGTTGCATGGCTTGTATAAAGTACAAGTTAATGAGTGGTAGAGCCCAGGATTTGAACTCAGGTTCTCAGACTCAAAATCCACTGCTCCTTTCCCTGTAGCACACCTCATGCAAGTTTTCTACCAGGACAATAAGTATATGAAGGCCATAAGTATATGAAGGGGTCACAGTTGGTGATAACACTGTGCAATGGCACAGACTAGGTCAGGCTAGTCCCATGAAAGGACAGATCATCAGAGTGTCATCCTGACCCAGACATTAGAATCCAGGTAGGGACCTAGATAGAGATTGCTCCTCCTCTACCATCCCCACTTTCTCACTTACCTTTATTTTTACCCTGTCTGCTAGATACTTCCCTACTTTCTACACACATGCCCCCATCTCCACCATCCTCACAAGGCATTCACTTGATCCATCCACCCCTACTATTGTCCCATATCTCTCTACCTTTTGTGGCTACACTCCTTGAGAAGGCCCTCAACAATAGGTGCCTCCAATTTCTTTCTTCTAATTATCTTCTTAACTCTCCACAGTCTGTTTTCCAACCTCTTCATTCAACTGAAACTGCTTTCTCCCAAGGTACACCATAATGGCCTTTTCTCAGCCCTCACATTTCTTGACCTTCGTGAAGCCTTGAGCACTGTGAATCACTCTCATCTTCTTGATTCCTCTTTTCTCTACGTTTTTGTGACTCTGCTCTCTGCCAGGTCTCCTCTTACTAATCTGACCATTCCTCAGTTTCCTTTACTAAATCTTCCTCCAGGTCATGCCTGGTGCCAAAGGTGTCCCACAAGGGTCTGGCCTGGGCCCTCTTCTCTTCTCCCTCTATGTTATTTCACTTCATCATCTCCTGTGGATTCAATTCTCATCTCTGCTGATTCTCAGATCTATCTCTCCAATCCTGACCTCTCTGCTGATGTTCTTTTGTGTGTGTTTGTGTTCATCTTTAAAATTTTATTATTTATTTACATTGAACATTTCTTTTCTTCTTAAATGCGGAGTTCCAAATTCTCTCCCTCCCCCACCCACTGAGAAGGCAAGCAATATAATATAAATTATACATGTGGAATCATACAAAACAAATTTCTATATTAGCCATAGCACATCTACTGATATTCAGTGTCATCTCCAGCTTTTGGACTAGATGTCTGAACTCATTATCTTTCCCTTAAAATCTTCTTCTTTTCTACTGTTGAGAGGACCTTCATCCTCCCTTTCACCCACACAAGCAAATTAAGTGTCACTCTCAACTCCTCGTTTTCTCACCTCCTCCCCACCCCCATATCCAAACTATTGCCAAGACCTGCGCAACACCTCTCGCGTATGACCCCTTCTCTTCTCTGATACTGCCACTACGGTCCTTATCACCTCATGCTTGGACTACTGCAATAGCCTACTGTTTGGTCTGCATTTTCCCTGGCAATCCCTGCTCCAACCCCCACACCTGGAATGTTCTTTCTCTTTATCTCTACCTTCTATCTTTCTGGCTTTCTTTAAGTCACAGCTAAAATCCCACCTTCTACAGAAAATCTTTCCCAATCGCCTTTTATTCTAGTGCCTTCTGGGCCAGAGGTGGGGAACCTGAGGCCTCAAGGCCACATGTGGCCCTCTAGGTACTCAAACGTAGCCCTTTGACTGAATCCAAACTTCACAGAACAAATCCCCCTCTGGATTATTTCTAATTTATCCTGTATATAATTTGTATGAGTTGTTGCATGGTGCCTCCCCGTTAGACCGGTGGGCATAACTGAGCTCCTTGAAAACAGACACTATCTTTTATCCTTCTTTGTAAACCTGGTGCCTGGCACATAGTAGGCACTTCATAAACATTTGACTGAATGACTCTGGGCATTCCCCCAGATCTCATCATTTCTCCTGTTGCTGGGTCAGAATCTTTAGGTCCTTCCACTGTCATAGCTTCTGTTCCCTTGGCCCACCAACTCAGTAAGATGGCACAGACATTCAGTCTCATGTCCACATAAACCACCTCCATACCCATCACTCACTCTCTGCCAGGGTACAGGATCCTCACCTTTGACATCTTTGGTTTCCACAGTGCTTCTTCCTAGAAGCCTCTCTCTCCAGTCACTGGATAGAAGCTTCTCAATGGTGGGCATAACTGAAAGATGCCAAGAAATGAGAAGAGAAACAGCTCCCATTATTATTCCAGGGCACCCTGGGAAACCCACTTCTACCCTTGATGGGGACCTTACCTTCTTTCAAATTCCGATTGAAATCCAGCTTTTCTTGGCTTCCAGTGGCTGGCTCAGGCCCTGATCTCCTAGGTTCTGGTGGCCCATCGCTCTTTGGTGACCCACAGTCCTATAACACAAACACCCCAAATTGTCATTATGTGGCCAATTGTCACACAGATACAGACACCCAGAGGGAAAACAAGCCTTCAGCAAAGGCAGAGTGGTTTTTTGGGAGAAGAAAAAGAAATGAGGCTGAGCTTTAGATAAATCAAGCTATAATAACTACCACATATGCCTTTCTTTCTTTCTTTCTTTTTTGGAGGGGGAAAGGCTGGGCAATTGGGGTTAAGTGACTTGCCCAAGGTCACACAGCTAGTAAGATGTGTCAAGTGTCTGAGCCCAGATTTGAACTCAGATCCTCCAGGGGTGGTGCTCTACTCACTGTGCCACCTAGCTGCCCCCGCCACCTATGCCTTTCTTACATGAGATTTACAAGCTCCCTAACATTTAAGAAACAACCTCCACTCTACATTTCAGCTAAAGTCAAAGACACTTTGTTTAGGTCATGAGCAATCACGGGGAGATACACCAAAAGTTTCCTCCCTCAGGAAGACCTGGTCGGTGGTTCTGGCTTATAAAGAAGCCAGGACAAATCCCTAATCCTCTGTCTCTCACAAAGAATCTTAGGTCTAGAGCTAGAAGGGCCTTAGAGGCCACCCAGTTTAATACTTTCATTTTTAAAAAGGAGGAAACTAAAGCCCAGGAAGATTAAATGATTTGTCCGAGGTCACAGAGAAAATAAACATCAGAAGCGAGATCTGAACCCAGGACCTATCTCCAGAACCAGCATTCTTTCCAGGGTACCATACAAACTCCTGGGAAATTTAGGAGACATTGGTGTTGGTAGGTTACGGCCTCTGACTGTCCTGCCCTCACAGGGCTGAGATCACTGATGTGTTCATAGCCTAAAGGCCCTTTCCACCACATACAGCCTTTCAGTCCAGCCAGGCCAGTCTCTTCACCATCCCCTTCCCTCTGCCATATGTTGGCTGTCACTGTTCTCTCCTTAGAAACAGCCCCCTCCCCCTTATTCTTGATGATTATCTGAGTCCAACCCAGCCTTCTGAGCCCTCTTCAAATCCTCCCTTCTTCCATGAAGCCTCCTCTGACCACACCAGCCTGGAAGGGTCTCTCCCTCCTCCCACCTCTCACGATAATCACTGTCTGTTCTCTTCATCTGGCTCTTTAATTATAAGCCTTGTGACATCTTTTGAATAGAATCATAGAACATTTTAGAGCTGGAAGGAACCTTAGAGAGCTTCTAGTCCACCCCCCTCATTTCATGGAGAAAGAAATTGTCTTGTATGGTTATTTAACTCTTGAGTGTGTAATAAGACTGATTTCCAGGAGTCACATGGGAAAGGAGTTTCGTTACTACACAGCCTGTTAGATATTCACGTGCACCTGCCTTGTTTCTCCAGCCAGACTGTAACATATCACAGAGGGAGCATGGTACTGTGGGAAGATGGTTGGCTCCGGAGTCAGAGGACCTGGGTTCAAATTACTTTCTGTGTGTGACTTTGGGTCTCTTAACCTCTCTGTGCCTTCACCTGTAAAATGTGGAGGTTGGACCAGATGGCCTGAGGTCTCTAGGGCACCACGCAGGAGTGACTACATGCTAAGAAGTGTTATATGTCCTATTCTCTTCCAGTGCCAGGCATAGCAAGTATGCTCTGAATTAATGAATGCCATGTCCCTGTTAGGGATGTGACCACAAAATGCAATAATAACAATTCGCATTTATATAAGTACTTTAAGGTTTACACCTTTTCCCCCACAGGAAGCCTGTGAAATAAAAGGTATAAGTTTTATTATACCCATTTTATAGACTAGTTTTTCCTAATTTTGTATGGGGAAGCCAAGTGGCCTGAACTCTGGGCCGAGACCAAACTCAGGAAGAGGTAGTGGGTTGTAATTCAAAAAGCACTGGATATACGTTCAAAGGATCTGAGTTCGAGTCAAAGCTCTGAGACTTCCTGTGTGACCTGGAGTAACTTACCTGGGCCTCAGTTCTCTAACATGTGAAATGATGGGGCTGGGTCTCTAATGTCCCTTTCTAGCGTGAACCCAAGGCCTACCACCTACAGATAGCTATCTCCATCCGAATGATGAGATGTTGTGCCAAGTAGGTAAGTGCCATTGCCCTGGCCTGTGATTCCAGGTGAGCGCAAAGTCCTAAAGACAGAAGGAAGAAAAATGAGACTGGAGCAGTCTAAGGGTAATTGAATCACCTGGGGTGGGCCACTTGAGTCAGCTCCATCCTGGGGGGCCCGGGCTGGGTCTCCGGTCAAGGGCTCCGCAGCAGGGGCTGGCACCTGCTGGCCAGGTGGGGCCTCCTGGCATATCTCCTTCTTTTCTTCTGCCTTGACAGTGCAGTTCACCATGGTCCCAATGCCATCTAGTGCCAGCTGGGGAGAGATGGGGCTCCTCATGGACATCCTGCCAAAGAAAGGAAAGGAAAAATCAGAATGAGACTCACCTAAATTTAGAAGCCCAATATCACAACCAATTTCCCCAACTTCTAATATGCCACACACGGTTATCCAGTGTCAGAAGTCTAAATTCTGTATTCTGTACAAAAAGATAAGAAAGGGCAGCTGCCTACATACAAACTTTGCAACGTAGGGACTTCTGGGGAGAGGGAAGGGAAGGGTTAAAATGAGTATGTATACACACACACACACACACACACAGAGATACATACACATGTGTGCACATATACAGCGAGGGGGAGTGAGAGAGAGTACCTACTATGTGCCAGGCACTATTCTTTACAAATAAATAAAGGCTTTACAAATATTATTTAATTCTTTTAATTCTTACAACAGCCCAGTGAAGTAATAATAGTGATAATAACAACAATAGTAATGATGAGAGCTAACATTTATACAGCACCTACTATGTACCAGGCACTACACTAAGCACTTTACTATTATCATCTCATTTGATCTTCACAACAACCCTGGGAGGTAGGGGATATTATCATCCCCATTTTACAAATGAGGAAACCGAGGCAAACAGAAGTTAAGTGACTTGTCCAAGGTCACACAAGGGTCTTAGTCTGGATTTGAACTCAAGTTTCTCTGACTCAGATCTAACACTCTGTTTACTGTACCTCCTAGCTGGTATTTCTCTTTCTGGATAAACTAGTTTATGAAAATTGAGGATAGTCTTAGCTAATGACTCCTTTTCAACTCAATCTTCAACACTTTGGCTTGGTTTAGTAAAAAAGAACATTGGTTTTGTAAACAAAAAAAAAAATCTAGGTTTGAATTGTAATTGTAAAGCTCTTAGCAGAGTTTCTGGCGCATAGTAGGCATTTCATAAATGCTTATTCTCTTTCTCCCCTTAATTAAGAAAAAGAATGTCAGAGGTAGAAAGGACCAGCTAATCTACTACCCTCATTTTACACATGGAAGCCAAAGAGAAAGTCCAGTGACTTGCCCAAGGTTACCTAGATAAGTAATAGGAAAGACTGAACCGGAAACCTGGTGCTCTTTATCCAACGTCATGATATCTCCCCACCTGTGTCACCTAAGGCCTCCGTTTCCCCATTTCTGAAATGAGGAGTCTGGGTTCTAGTGTGAAAAATGTATTGGTATCCTCCAGATGCTTTCAGGGGTTCCTTGAAATCCAAATTCTTTTTGTAATAATCCTGAGACATTATTTGCCTATTAAAATGCTTTCCCTTTTCCAATCACCTATCTGTGTGCGGTTGGATTTTTTTCCTATATTCAATCAGAACAATCTATTGTGACAGACTGAATATAGAAGCATTTAGAGAATGCAACTTCTTTTATTAATCCACACATTAACAGAGATTGGAGAAAATTTGTAAAACGATGTCATCCTTTTAACTAATTCTTTTTTGTTTTGGAAAATGTACTTATTTTATTAAAATGTTATTGATACTTGATGTGTAGTGGGTCTATTATTTCCAAATAAATTAATAGTTTAAAACATTATCAGTTTTCATTTCAAATACAGTAAATATTAATAGATATAGGGGCGGCTAGGTGATACAGTGGATAGAGCGCCGGGCCTGAAATGAGAAAGACTCATCTTCCTGAGTTCAAATCTGACCTCCGATGATTACTAGCTGCTTGACCCCAGACACGTCACCTAGTCTTGTTTGCCTCAGTTTCTCATCTGTTAAATGAGCTGAAATAGGAAATGGCAAACCACTTCTAGTATCTCTTCGAAGAAAATCCCAAATAGGGTCATGGGGAGTGGGACACAACTGTGACAACTGAACAATGACAACAAACTGATAGATATAACTCACAAAAACAAAAGATCTTTTTAGGAAAGCCTCATTGCCTTTTTTTTCTTTAGAGGCAATCTGGGTAAAGTGACTTACCCAGGGTCACACAGCTAGCAGATATCTGAGGCAGTATTTGAACTCGGGTCATCCTATCTCTAAGACTAGTGCTTTATCCACTGAACCACCTGATCCTCGGTGAGTTTTGAGAATGTTAAGGGATCCTGAGACCAAAGAGTTTGAGAACTGCTTGCTGGGTTAGATAATTTCCAAGATTCCTCTAGCTAATACCATGATCTCCTTTTTTCTAGGTAACATTTTTCTAGGTACCATTAGCTTGAACAATGATTGGCCTTACTGGGGTAGCTTCTGTGGTAGATAGAGTGCCTTAGTTTGTCTGATCCTGACTCTTATTAGCTGTGTCACCTTGGGCAGATCACCTAACCTGTCTGTACTTCAGTTTCTTCACCTGTAAAATGGGGATAAATAATACTCATAAATACCTACCTCATGGGGGTTGTTGTGATGCTCAAATAACATATTTAAACACTATGCAAAGTTCAAAACTTTGAAACACTGTGTAAAGATTAGCTGAGGTAATATTATATATACTTTCCCTGGTACTGGGTTCAAAGATGCTCCTGGCAGTCAAATGCCCCCACTGCTCTGTCTCCTCTACAGCTCCCCCAATCTAGCTAGTTAGGGGGCCACAGTAGCAGATGAGATGTGACTTGTTTGGCGTTTGAAGCCCTTCATAACTTAGGCTTCTGTTCTGCCCTATACCTTTTCAGTCTTATACCCCAAGAATGCTTCCATTTAGTGACATCAACCTTCTGTTCCTCAAAAAGACACTCCCATCTCCCAAGACTGTGTCTTTTAATGGGCATCCCCCATGCCTAGAATTCTTTCCCTCCTATCTCTACCTCTTGGCTTCAAGTCCCAGTAAAATCCCACCTTATACAGGAAGCCTTTCCCAATCCCTCTTCATTCTAGTGACTTGCTTCTGTTGGTTATTTCCAGTTTGTCCTGTATATAGCTTGTTTGTACATATTTTGTTTGTTTGTTGTCTCCCCAATTAGATGGTGAGTTTCTCTAGGGAAGGGACTGTCTTTTTTGGCCTTTCTTTGTATTCCCAGAGCTTATCACAGTACCTAGCACCTAGTAGGTGCTCAATAAATGCTTATTGACTGATTGACTGACCTAGGCTTGACCGCTCTGCCCACCCACACTCCATCCCAGAGTAGCCAAGGGGGGAAGGTATGACAGAGCAGGTCTGGGAAGGCCCATGCTCGCTCAGATGGACCAAGAGGGGCACAGAGATGGGTACTTGTCCCCCTCCCCCAGAACCAGCAGCAGTGAATGGAACCTAGAAACCCCCTCACCTCTAACTCTTTTTTTCCTCTCCCCTCTCCCACCGCCCTCCCCCCCCCCCCCAGGGCCCTGAGTGACTCCAGGAAGCTGCAAGGCCTCAGCCCATCCGGCAGGAGGGGAGCCCCCGCCCCCCTGAGCCAGCCAGCCAGCCAGGCCCCTGGGGGTGGGGTAGGGTGGGGAGTGGAGGGGGTAGGGGGAGGCTGGGGAAGGGGTGTTCTCCTGAAGCTCAGGGCAGTAATTACATAACAAACAAACCCCAGGCTCAAGCTGTGAATTAATCAAACCGCTGAAAATAAAACCTTCCTCTCAGGAACTTCAGACAAAAGAAACGAAAACAACCGGGCTGGCTGGGAAATGAAAAGGCAGCGGGCGCTGAATGGGGGACAAAAGGAAATCAGACAATAGGGTGTTGGACAAAAGCAATAAAGCCAGGGGAAGTGTGACAGGAGAACAATGAGGGCCTGTGTGCTTCTGATCCGAGCCTGGGGCTTTTTATCTCCAGTCCCGGCCCTCCTCCAAACCCACCACTTGGCTCTCTGGGTGATTGGGTTTCCTCCTTTCTTGGGGGCTGTGCCTCGGCTTTTCCCCCAGCTCTGGTTCCCCCCCTCCACCAGTCTCCGGCTCTCCTTCCCACCCCGTCCCAGCCAGTGGCCTCTTCCCTCTTCTTCGGTCATGTGGGACCCAGCAGGTCCAGCTAAGAGGTGATGGGGACCCCTCCCCAACAGACAGGCAGACACACACACACACACACACACACACACACACACACACACACACACACGAGACTGCTTTCCAACTTCAACCCTAAAACCCACGGCCCTTCTATGGGAGGGTTTAGTGCAGGGGTGGGGAACCTGCGGCCTCCAGGCCTCATGTGGCCTTAAGGGCGGCCCAAACTTCACCGTGAAGGGCTGCACTTGAGGACTAGGAAGTCACATATGGCCTCGAGGCCTCAGATTCCCCATCCCTGGCTTAGAGTTTGAGAAACTGTTGAGTCTGCCTCCTGGGAAGAAGCTGTTTATGTATTCTGCAGCAGAAAGAGCATTGGGGTTTGTTGGACCAAAGTTGACTTGGGCAAATCACTACCTATCCCTGGGCTCCCTCTTCAGTAAGAAAACGGGGTTGAACCAGGTGATTCCCAAGGTCCTTCTAGCTGACATGCTGCATTATTCTATGATTTTGAAAGTTGTGTTTGTTTGTCAAGCGGTTGCCTAGGAATTTCCTAGGAAAGCACCGACCATCTTGGCCTTCTTGCCTTGTAGGTCCTCGAATACTTGGCGACTCATGGACTTTAGAATCCTAGAAGTGAAAGGGGCCTGTCCAACCCAATAAGCATTTATTAAATGCTATGTGCAAGGCAGTGTGGTAGAGTCTGAGGATACAAAGACAGAAACCATCCCTGCCCTCAAGGGGCTTATATTCTAGAGGGGCAGAGGGGGCAGGGAGAAGGACATGTAAACAGATATCCACATACCTCAGAGGTCATCTGGTCCAACCAGTTCATTTTGTAGATAAGCAGACAGCGCTCTTATCTAG
The DNA here is from genome assembly GCF_011100635.1 of Trichosurus vulpecula. Classification (NCBI taxonomy): domain Eukaryota; kingdom Metazoa; phylum Chordata; class Mammalia; order Diprotodontia; family Phalangeridae; genus Trichosurus; species Trichosurus vulpecula. The sequence goes on along the minus strand of NC_050576.1, from coordinate 105,182,932 downwards.
GCAAGACTGATCCAGTATGAGCTCCCACACAGGATAGTGCAAAGCCAAGAACTGAACCTACATCTTCAAGAATTGAACCTATGGGTCTTCAAGAATTGAACCTATGTCTTAATTCACAGCTGGCATGATGTTCTTTCTACCACATTACATAGGTTTTTTGTTTTGTTTTTGGAGGCAATCAGGGTTAAGTGACTTGCCCAGGATCATACAGCTAGTTAAATGACTGAGGTCACATTTGAACTCACGTCTTCCTGATTCCAGGGCCAGGGCTCTATCCACTGTGCCATCTAGCTGCCCTTCACATCACATGATTTTACTGTGTGTTCCATTCACACAAGAATCTGGATGCCCAGAAAGAAGATCTGATATGCTACTGACTGCACTACCCAAGCTCCCCTTAGAGTCTGTTGTAAAGCAAGGTCTAGGAGAAGGGCAATGTGGGAGAGAGAATTAGATCAGAAGTAAAGAGATGTGAGTCTAAGCCTTGTGTGTCATGGTTGGCCAGGTTGCAGCTTAGATTCCTATTTATTTTCTTTATGTATATAGGCCCTGTGCTCCCAGGCAAACAGAAGCTTTTTTAGACCAGAGAATCTATTCAGACTTTCATTCTCTCCAGCAAGTGGCAGAGAATTCCATCCCTGCTCAATATAGACCCTCCATAGTGACTTTTGGGGTGAATAATTGATAGACTAGAAAGGGGAAGTTGTCTGGTATTGCCCAGCTGAGATCACCCAAGTCAGAAGTGCAGGTGATGTGGAGGAGCCAAACTTCTCTCTGGCCCTCTTGTGGGCCCTGCTGCCTGCAAATAAGGGCTCCCTACTCAAGACTTCCTCATCTCAGCTGTGAATATGGCTGTCTTGCTCTATTCCTTCCTACAGGTGAGAGCAGGGGTCATGCTATACTGAGGGGTTGGCAGCCTGGGTCTCCCGTCCTTCCTGGTTCTGATTAACAGGAGTGGAGGTCTAGATATACCTGACTGGATCCTCTCCTTCCTCTTGCTTAGTACTTAGCCCCCAGGGAAGGCCGAGAAACTGTGTCCTCTCTCTTGCATGAACAATGAGAGACAGGAGCCAAGTCCTCTTGGCCCAGGGCCCTTTCAAAGGGCTGATGGTGTGGTACAGTGCAAATAGCAAAACCTGGCATCCAGACTTGGCTCTGCCACTGGTTCACTGGGTGACCTTGGGTGAGTCAGTAATAACTCACATTTATCCAGCCCTTTGAGCTTTGCACAGCATTTTCCTCCCAACCATCCTGAGAGGCTAGGGCTGGGATATTTATTACTCCCATTCTAGAGATGGGGAAACTGGCACAGAGAGTGGGTGAAGTAACTTGTCTAGGATCAAAGAGCAAATAAGGGTCAGGAGCAGGGGTCAAATCCTGATCTTCTGAGTCAGAAACTGCTTTCTAGCTTTTCTCTGCACTATGTTAGGCATCCCGGTACCCACCACCATCTCCTCAGCCGGAGGACTTTTAAAACAACACAGCCTTGACTATGTTTTGGATATCACCTGTGATTTCTTGGTATGGGGAACTCCCAGTGAGGAAACGCCTACCAGTGATGCTTTTCTAGGATTTATAATCTCGGGCAGTGCAGTAAATTGAGTGCTGGGCCTGGAGTCAGGAAGACCTGAGTTCAAATCTGGTCTCAGACACTTACTAGTTGTGTGACCCTGGGCAAGTCACTTAACCCTGTTTGTCTCAGTTTCCTCATCTATAAAATGAACTAGAGAAGGAAATGACAGACCACCCCAGTATCTTTGCCAAGAAAACCCCAAATGGGATCACGGAGAATCGGACCCAGCTAGAAAGAATGAACAATAGCAAGAGTTTTCTGGGGTCCATGAGGAGTTAAGTGACTCCCCCTCTAACTCCCATATTTAGCCTGCATTCAAGGCAGTATGCTGTATCATGAACACCATAAGACAGCTGGGTGGCACAGCGCCGAAGGCAGTGGCGGTGTGACCCTGGACAAGTCATTTAATCTGCCTCAGCTTCAGTTTTCCTAATCTTTTAAAACGGGGCTGATAATAACAGCACCTAGCCTTCAGGGTTATTGTGAAGAACAAATGAGATAATATATGTAAAGCACTTTGTAAACCCTAAAGAGCTATATCAGTGAATGTTAATTATTATTAAAGCTCTTTGCAAACCTTAAAGCCTTATAGAGATATTTACTCCTTTCCCTCGATTTCCTCATCTCTAAAACAGGGCTAATAATAACACCTACCTCACAGAGCTGTTGTGGGGGTCCAATAAGATTTGTATAAAAGCACTTAATACAGTGCCTGGTGCACAACGGGAGCCACATAAATGCTTATCCCTTCCCTCCCTCTTATTTTTATTATCATTACCGTCTCATTGGTCAAATGAGGAGGGGTTTGGAGTAGTGATCTCCAGACCTCTCCCTCTAAATGTGTGTGTGTGTGTGTGTGTATACACACGTGTATATATATGTATGTATGTATGTATGTATATGTATATGTATACACACATATATCGACTGCTATGTATACATACGTGTGTGTATACACATATATATGTGTGTATGTATGTATACATGTATATGTATACACACATATATCGACTGCTATGTATACATACATATGTGTGTGTGTGTGTGTGTGTGTGTGTATATGTGTGTATACCTCTACATATTGGACTAAAGCAAGGTCCTTAACCTTTTTTGTGCCATGGATGCCTTTGGCAGTCTGGTGAAGTCTAACCTACAGACCCCTTCTCAGAATGTTTTTGGTGCACTAAAAAAATACACAGGATTACCAAAGAAACCAGGTATACAGGAATATAGTTATCTATTTCTATCTATCTATTTCCATATCTATTTAAAGTTCACGGACCCCACATTAAGAATCCCTGGATTAGAAGATCTCTATTGATTCCCTGTAGCAAACTTGGGGGGGGGGTGAAAGAGAGAAGAGAATCACAAAGGATGGGCAGGCCTGGATGAGCTGGGATCTGTAGCCAAATGGATGAGGTCACAGATCTCCTGGTATCTTCCAGCATTCAGAGGCTGCTCAGGTTTGCTCAGCCAGGACCTCCCAGTTCACTAGCAAAGTTTTAGGGCCCTACTGCAGGCACTTTGCTTTTAATCAAATCAAAACCCAGAGGTTCCACCCTGGTCCAGTAGGTAAAAGCTAATGGGAGAAAAGACAAAAGGGCCCTGCAGTAGCGGGGGTGGGTGGGATGGGGAAGTTTTGTCAACCTTGGCTCTGGAACAAGACACATTAATCAAGCTGCAAAAGGTCATAAAATCATAAATCACTTTTAAAACTGGAAGGGACTTTTGAGGCCATCAGTTCAATTGCTGCCTCCAAAATGGCCCCAGGATAATAATCTTTTCCAATCTAGAAGTCTTCGAGATACATGCTATTATATACTTATAAAGGTACATGTAGTCTCCCCAAGTAGGGCAGCCAGGTGGCGCAGTACATAGTACCAGGCCAGGAGTCAAGAAGACATCTTTGTGAGTTCAAATCTGGCCTCAGACACTCACTAGCTATGTGACCTCAGGCAAGTCACTTAACCCTGTTTACCTGTTTCCTCATCTGTAAAATGAGCTGGAGAAGGAAATGCAAACCACTGAAGTATCTCTGCCAAGAAAAATGGGTCCATGAAGAGTAGGATATGACTGAAATGACTGAACACACACTGAACAGTCTCCCCAATAGAACAGAAACTCCTCGAGGATAGGGACTGTCATTTTTGTTTTGTACCCCCAACACCTAGAATGGTGCCCCACATATGGTAGGTACTTAATAAATACCTGTTAATTGATTAATTGACCATCTAGTCGAGTTGCCGAGTTTGGTAGTGGGGGAGATTGGGGCCCCAAGAGGTAAAAAAATCATCACTATCATAGTTGTCATCCTCATCAACAAGCCCTTTCATTGGCTCCCTCTCTCCCATGCCTGGGACTCTCTCCTTCTTTGTCTCTGCCTCTCGGTTTTCCTACTTTCCTTCAAGTCTCAACTACAGTTTCACCTTTATAGAAGTGTTCCCATTCTCCTGTTCACTGATCACTTCTGCTGATTTCTTCCAATTTATCCTGTATATTGATTGCATTGATTGCAGAGGAGACACTGGCACAGGACTGCCCAGCATGGCGTGCCCTCATCAGAGAAGGTGCTGTGCTCTATGAGTCAATCAGAATTGAAGGAGCTCAAAAGAAACTGGAGATGTGCAAATTTAGAGAATCCACCCCAAATGTTCACAAGGACTATTTGTGCCTGACCTGTGGTAGAGCATTCCGAGCTTGTACTGGGCTGATCAGCCACAGACGGACACTTGACTCTAACATGGTCATGTCATTTTGGTCCTCTTAGAGAACAAAGGACAATAACCATCCTGTAATATATCCTGTTTGGACATAATCACTTGCAAGTTAGCTTTCCTCTTAGACCTGTGAGCTCCTTGAGGGCAGGGACTACTTTTTCCCTGGCACATTTTAAATACTTATTCACTTACCTTACCTTATGAAGCATTTATTTGCCAGACATTGAACTAAGCTCTGAGGATACAGAGAGAGGAAAACCTCCACAAGTGTCTGCCCTCAAAAAGTTTACATCCTAATGGGAGAGATGACAAGTACATACAAAATATTTGAGGAGAGGGAGGGAAGGAAAAAAAGGGAAAAAAAGGAAAAAAAAAGAAATTTACATGATCATTATACTATATATTTAAAGAGAGTAGAAAGTTATACACAATAGATTTGCAGTTTCACATGCAATCATCTTTATACTGTGTTATGGAAATGCTTGTTTTATATATATGTATATGTGTATATATGTATATGTGTGTATATACATATATACATGTATGTGTGTGTATATATACATCCATATACACATGCACGCACATATATGGTGTAAATGAGAGATAATCCCAGAGGGGAATGACCTGTCTATGGTTACAATATGGTTACGTAGCTAATAAGGGTCAGAGGTGGGATTTTAGTTCATGTCTTCAGGGTTGTCTCTTCTCTGCCAGAGATTCCCAAACTTATTTGGCCTACTACCCCCTTTTCAGAGCCCTGCCCCTCCCCCATCTGCATTTTTTTAATCCTTTAACTTTTTTAAAAAAATTTTCAAACTACTACTGCCAGGTGGATCATTCCAGCACCCGCCAAAGGGTACTATCGCCCATTTTAGGAACCTCTGAACCCCATCCCAGAAAGTCCTTGGAAGGAGAGTTCTGTTCCTTCCATATCTCAAACCCCACTCAGTCACCTATGCTAATGTCTTCCTTCTTCAGGTCTATGTTTTTCCTAGGGTTGACCTAAAACTCTTCTGCTGTAAACCAAGCCTGTTTCTTTTTATTCTGACCTCAGGATAGGTAGAAAACATCTTCGGTGTGACATCATTAAATAGGCTTAAGGCCTCATTATCCACTTCATACCTTCAACCTTCTCTTCCCTTCCCCAGAGACTTTTTTAAAACCTTTTCCTTAAAAGCACCTTCCCTAGCCCTTCAATCTTCCTTGTAGATCTCCCCAAAGTTTAGCTCCTTAGGGTGCTCTACATCTAGGAGACACAACCTGCTCCCTCCCCGAAAGACCAGACACACATTCTGATCAAACCACACTTACTAGCCATCTGCGGCCTTACTTTTTTGTGGCCTCAACTCACCTGTGTGGGAAAGATGCTCAGCTGTCTTCAACCTGGAATTCTGATTGGTGCCCAAGGCCTGTGGGATTCTAGACTAGGAATTCCACTTGGGTCAGTCCTTCTGATCCCCTGCCCAGCATGGAAAGGAAGCAGGCTTTGGAACTTGGGGGAAAGCACTCAGCAGAGGGCTGCTTGCCACCGTTGCCCGTCTACACTACAGAACAAGCTGGTAGTGGATTCTTCCCACCTTCCCTATTGCGTATGTCTACATCTTGACACCTGAACTGTTTTCCCCCCAGAGCAGGCCACTTTACTTCATTTCTCACCCACAAATGCCCTGTCTGGAAAGGAAAGAAATGAGCTTTCTTTCATTCCCCAGCCCAACTTTTTTCCCAACCATCCCCTCCACAGACATAAACACTCCCGTTCCTTAAATGTATATAATTACAGAAGATTTCTGACCTTAGGCAAATTGATTCACCTCAATGAACCTCGATATCTTCGCTTATAAAATAGGGATAATAACACCTGTACTACCTACTTCACAGGGTTGTTGATGTGATAAGACATGTGAAAGTGCTAGGTACACCTTAAAATGCTACTGTGTGTACACACAAGTTAGTGTTATTGTAATGATCATTAAGAGGAAGAATCCTAGAAGTTTAGAGAGGGAAGAAACCTTCCTTAGAGATCATCTACTCCAAGGGAAGAATGCTTTTAAATGCATAAAGTAAAATGCAGAGGATTACAAAGGATACCAACGACATGGAAATACAGTTATCAAACATATATTTTGCCAAGTGCCATGGACCTCAGGTTAAGATCCCCCCAATTTTAAAACAACTATATCTTTTTATGAAAGAGAGGAAGTGACTGACCCAGGGTCACACAACTAAAATTAGCAATGGAGCTAGGACTATGGAAGGTTGGGGGGCACAGAGAGAGATGCACCAGGTAAAAGTGAGAAAGAGACAAGGCCTTTTATCAATGGAAGGACTAATTCTCTGGGGAATTTTATTTCCTTCTCAAAGGCCCTGGAGAGCAGGGAAAGCACTGGGCAAGCAGAAATCTGTGCCCTAACAATGTGCCTGAGGCGTGGGTGCCCAGAACCAGGCCTCTCTGCCATATCCTGCTATTCTTCTCCTAGGCCGCACCCTGCCACCCTTCCTGGTTAGGCTGTGATCCTATCTCTCCTGTTTATTCCGAGCTGGGCTGCCTGGATGCTAGGGACAAATGCTTTCCTGAAAGTCTCAACCCCCAACCCCACCCCTGGCTCCCTCTACCAGACCCCAGCAGGCATGAGGGAGACCATATGCAGGGAGTAGCCTAGACTAGCCTGACCAGGTTCAATGGGGCAGAAGTGTCCACCTAGGGTTGTCCTGGTGCTATTTCCAGACTGGTTTCTATCATACATAGTCCAATAGAAAAACCGAATTCAGACGAGCTAGAGGCTTAGCTATTCTCCATTCTCCCCTCTAGGAAGAAGATGCTGCCTCTTGCCTACAGCCTTGGCACAGAGGTCTCAGTCCATTCATCCACTGAGCTAATGGACTACCCACAGTCTTGGGTCACAATGAGCTCTATCTATACCCACCTGGGCAGCCATCCAGGAATCTGGAAGTGTGACCTAGCCACCCACATCCCTTTCCTCCAAGCCCTACTCCCAGCTCACAGAGCAGCAGGAAAATGGACCTGATTCCTCTCCAGTGGGAATGCACAGAGAGACAGAGAAGGGGACAGGTACAAGCTGCCAATGAGGTTCCCAGACCACTTGTTCCAGAAGTCTGAACTCACTTAGAGAAAAGACAAAATTCTGTCCCCAGACTCACCAACCTCCTTCTCTGGTCACACGATCCTTTCAGCAACACATCAGCATTTAACCTCCACAGATCTACCTGGTACCTACTCATTACAATCCTTGTTTCTCTATCTTTTTGTCTCTTTTGTCTGCGTCCTGGATGTGTTTGTATATTTTGGCATCCCTACCAGACTAGATTCTCTTTCCCTTCACTGCTCTATATCCTCTTTCCCCTCCCCCCTCTTCTTGCCTTGTACAGGTTTCTCTGAACCCTAAAATAAATCCCATATGGAGGTAAATAACTGTCTTTTCAAAATGACCTCTCTTTAGGGGAGATCAATAAATACCAGCATATCCCCCCAAAAAACTTTCACTTAATATGCATCTCTTACTAAATCTCCTTACTACCATAGATATTTGAGAAATGACTAGAGTTTCTTTTTAACCATCTCCAACTTGGTATTATGGGGGAGAATGAATAGCTGTAGGGGTACTCCCCAAAAAAAGAGTACCAAGAAAACATTTTAAAATACACAGAAGAAAACAAAAAAGTCCGGAAGGGGACACAAACAAACTGGGCAATTTTGTTACTACCTTGCTAAGCTTAACATATACCTAAAAATCAAATTGTGAACAAAAAGGGGGCAGTCCCAGAGAATACCAATAGGCAAGGGTTGTTCTTCCTCTGGAGATCATTAGTAATATTAGACATATATCCCTATTCCCCACCTAGGCCGGGTTTGGTACATTCTTCATAAGAGCATCCCATGGGGAAGTAAGATAGTCTCAAAAAGGTTCTCCCACCTGGTAAAGCTAGGGAAAAGGGGGCATCAGCATTTCATCCAAGACTAGAACCACCTCTCTCTCAGAAATTTAGAACTGAAAGAAATTTCAAAGATCTTCTAGTCTAACTCTCTCATTTTAGCCATGAAAAATAAATGCCCAGTGAGGTTCAGCGATTTGTCCAAGGTCACATAGAAAGTAAAGAGCAGAACCAGGGTTCCAACCTAAGACTTCTGACTCCCAACCCAGTGCTATTTCTCATATAAATCTTGCCTTCAATTACTTTTACCACCACCATCACAACCACCAGGGAACAGGAGCTGAGAAGGTAAAGATCCACAGATGGAGGTGAAGGTAGACTGAGGGAAGGTTTTGCTTTCCTAACCTCACTTGCCTCTCATTTCTCTGGCCTCCTAGAGCACAAGTCCATCCCAGCTCTAGACTTAAGTCTTTACATGGTCCTGCCTTGGGTCATTTTCTAACTGTTTTATGTATGCCTTTTGCCTTCATTTAGATCACGGTTTTTTTCTGAATCCCCCACCAGATTAGTATAGTGCTGGTCATAAAGTAAATTCAGGGGATTGAGGTGCTAAAAAAAGCAATCTTGGACATCAAAGAATCACTGGACAGGACCTCAGAGAAAGCCTAGTCCAACCCTTTCATTTTATGAAGAAGGAAAATTAGGCCCAGAGGTTAAACGATTTGGCCCAGAGTCACATGGTTAGTAAACTTCAGGGCAGAGATTTGACTCCAAATCTAGCACTCTAACTGTTGATGGAGCCATGAACTGGTCCAGCCAGTCTATAAAACAATTTGGAAACATGTATACCCTTTGACCCACCAATATCACTACAAAGAAAAAGGATCCATAGGAACAAAAATATTTATAGCATCTCTTTTCAAAGTGACAAAGAAATGGACATCAAGGGGCAGCTAGGTGGCGCAGTGAGTAGAGCACTGGCCCTGGAATCAGGAGGACCTGAGTTCAAATCTGATCTCAGATGCTTGACACACTAGTTGTGTGACCTTGGACAAGTCACTTAACCCCAATTGCCCTGCCTTCCCCCCTCAAAATAAACAAACAAAAAAAATGACAAAGGGGATGGATGGTTTCAGAGAAACCTGGGAAGACTTGTATGAACAGAGGAAAGGGAAAGGGTATAGAAGGGGGGGGGGGAATAAGTTACATAGTAACAACCACATTGTAAAGACAAACAACTCTGAAAGACTTAAGAATTCTAATCAATGCACTGACTGACTAATCATGATTCCAAAGGACTGATGATGAAGTATGTTGCCCACTTCCTGACAGAGAGGTGATGGACTCCAGATGTAGAACAAGACATATCTTTGGATGGGGCCAATGTGGAAATGTTTTGTTTGACAATGATGTATATTGGTTATAAGGGCTTTATTTTGTTTTTCTTTTTTTTTTCAATGGAGAAAGGGTGGGAAGAAGAGAAAATAACTTCTTGTTAATTGAAAAAAAAAAAGCAAACAAAAAATAACTCCTACACTCTTTCCATTGTACCAAACAACCTCTTTATTCATAGGATGATCTGTATGTCTTCTTAGGGAGTGAAGAGAAGGATGGTGAGGGCTGGATCTCCAGATGACATATGAGGAAGTTAAAGTCAAGCAGGGGTGGGTGACTTACCAAGCATCATATGGCATGGTGATGTGTTGATTTATTTTGCTTGAGTAAAATTATTTGTTACAAGAGGGGGCTTCTATTAAGGGGGGAGTGGGAGGGTGAGTTAGTGGTTGACTAAAGAAATTAAAAAAAAATCAAGAAAACATTTTTAAAATTTGTAGAAGAAAACAAAAAGAAGTCCAGAAAGAAACATAAACAGGACAGTTTAATTACTATCTTATTAAATTTAACATATAAAAATTTTCAGTTCAGACCATATATAATAAAAATAGATGGTTTAATATACAATCCTTTTTTATTCTTTGTATATTGAAATATTTATGTTTGTTGACTATTGTTAAATTCACAATAAAAAATAAATTTTAAAAAATGATTTTTAATGATACTAGACCAAGAGCCAGCTCTGAAGCCCAAGCTCTGAAGTCCTTATTAGCTGTATGACTATGAATAAGTTTGATTTTTGTTGGCATGGCAGTTCTAAGCCTATGTGACCAATAATTAATGATAATACTGATATGGGGGACCAAGCAAACACTCATTCTCTCCCTAGTCATCCAATTTTAAAGGAGGGTTATCTGAAAAGGGAAATGGGGTAGAGAGCAGAGGGTTCATCTTCTTCTCCAATGTCAGGGCACAAAGCAGCTGGCCCGTAAATAAAAGCTGAATGAATGAATTCTCAAGAAATCCCCTCTGTCTCCTTTCATGCACTGAGCCCCAAACCAATTTCTGTTTGGAAGGCATCAGAACCAAACCCTTAAAGCCACTTAAACAAATGTTGCTGCCTTGTCCATGGCTCTGGATCTCAGAACTAGCTCCTTCACATCGTGACCTACAGGAGGTTACTGGGGCATCAGGAAAGAAGTGGGGAGGGGGGTGTCTTTCAATCCTTCTTCCTTTGTCCTTCCCCATGTATCTTTCTCCCACCCATCTGTCATATACTTCTGGGGCTTAGAACAGAAACAATGATTGGGGATGAAGTGATAAGGAAGATTGAAGAGAAAATCATGAAAAATTGTGGCAAAACCTAGGGGTAGTGAGAGAGCACCAATGGGATATTTACATGAGCATAGCCATAGGTCCAGAGTAAACTGAACCAACTATGGACATAAGTATTGTGCAAACACTGTATGCAAATATGCAAACGACAACAACAACCGTGAGCTTCATCCTTGGGAGATCCTTCTGTCATCAAAACCATAACTCTAGTCCAAAGATAAATCATACAATTATAACTCATCAATGCTCCACAGTATACTAGGGAGAGGGTTAGACTTTGAGTCAATAAGATCTGAGTTCCAGTGCTCCCTCTGTAATATACTTGGACAAGTTATTTAGTGCCTTAATGTCCCAAGGAACGATACCAGATTCTAAATTAGACAATATGAAGAACTGTTGGTCTTTATTAGTGGAGGGAGTTATCACAGTGGGCAATGATGATTGATTTATTGATGAAATCACAGGTTCAGAAAAATAGCAATTCACATTTCTATTGGGCTTTAAGATTTATACAGTTCCTTCCTCACAGCCACACTGTGAGGTAGGTACTTTAACATATGTATTATGATTCCTATTTTACAGATGAGACAACTGAGGCTCAGAACAGTTATGGGACTTGCCCCATTCAGAGATAGTCTGCGTTTAAGCTGGGTCCTGTATCTATAGCTCCTATTTTCAAGCCTCACAAACTTTCTCTTTTTTTCTTATCTGAAACTGGTGTCTTCCTATCCTGGCTAGGCTGAAAGTGCCATGGACACTCCCCAGGGCCCAAACAATCCTACTGCAGATTGGCATGGAAGTTTCAATTTACTATATCTAAGCTAGGCTGATTCACCCCTGCTTAGACAGCCTGGTATCCTCTTTGGCTCCTAGAGGACCACCATATTGGTGCTGGAATTAGTGGAACACCCAAGTGGTTTTTGCCCTACAGCAGCTCAGAACTCTCAAGCTCAAGTCATCCACCAGCTTCAGCCTTTAGGGAGTAGGGATTTAGCAACTTGCCATCATGCCGCTTGAACTTTATACTATGAATGGACACCATGCTGAAAGATCCCTTGGGCCCCTTCTCACAGCTTCACATATAAAAACTGGCCTACCACTGACCTCATCTGACACATCTAAAAGTATACCTAGCCTATAGCTATGCACTAGACATTTGTTGGCTCTTGGTGAATCAAATTTAAGAAGCTAACCCCTTTATGTGAGAAATTAGACCTCTGTGGATGCTCTGATTAACAGGTCCTCTTCTTTCCCCCTTAAATCACCATTTTAATCCTACATTAAAGGTTCCCAACCTGGGGTACAATTAATCCTAGGGGGTATGAGAAGCTTGTCAAATCGTTATGGGAAATATTTGATACATGATTATTTTATCCTATTGAAATATCCTGAAAATAGTAGGGCTAGTGAAAAAAAAATTTGTAGATTAGAGAGAAAACAAGTTGATACAAAAAAATTATGTATTGAATAAAGCTTTCTTTATGGAAAATTAATGTCTTTTATTTTATTTCTTATGCACATATGCATGGATAACTCTAGAATTTATTTCCTTTCATAATGAATAGGGGGTATGAGAAGTTTTACCGAAAGCCAGAAGGGTACATGGACCAAAAAAAAGTTGGGAGCCCTTCCCTAGACGACGGACACAGGAAGCCACGGAAAGGGGCATCTTGCTAGAGAGATTCCAACTCCAGGGCTCACTGATTTAGCCCCTATGATTTTTGACCTGGACCCTCATTCAAAAGAGGGTGTGCAACATGGGCATGAGGGTTGGTGGGCCTACTCCCCCCACCTAAGTCTGGGTGCTGACGCCACCCGTCCTGTGTCAAGGCCTCGCCTAATCACCACCATCTCAGAGATCTCTAAGATAGCTCGTACATCGGAAACCCCAATTTTGTAGCCTTTGCACGAGCGGCTCTCATTCTTCCAGTGAACAAAGTGTTCCGTTCTTTCTTTCCGCAAGAGCTGAGCTTCCTCTCCCATTATCTACCCCATCACCAGCCAAGTCCTGAGTGAAAGCAAGATTTCTTTCTCTCTTTTCTTTTCTGTTATTTTCGTTCTCCCCTTTATGGTATGGCTTTTTTTTCCTTTTGGGTCTTGGCACCATTTCAAAGGGGCCAGCAGGGAAGAGGAGGAGGGAAAGAGGTGAGCAACAAAAGGCTGGAACGCCCAGTTAGTCACCCACCCCATCTGACAAGCTTATCAAAACAACCAGAAAAACAATCTGCCCTCCTCCCCACCCTTGAGCCTCCCTGCCACCCCCTTCCTCAACATTTGACCCTCTGCCCACTGGCCACTTCATTCTAAGTCCCCAAATCTCTCCTTGAAACACAGAGGCAGCATCACTCCTCACTCCAACCAGAACAAAAGTCAGAACCTGGGCAGAATAGCAAGAGATGAGACCCAAGGCAAGGAGGGCCTTTGACAAACTGGGTGGCCAGGGATCTGCCTCTGTTCTCACCCTAGAAGCCAGAAACAAGAGCCTCAAAATCCAAGAAGACTCAGATCGGTATGACTCAGTCTCCTCTTCTCTCCCTATAATCATTAGTACCAGGTTAGTTTCCCCTAACAGAGATGAGGCAAACTGGGATGCGGTTTCTCTGTATTACAGGTACTCGGCCTTATTTTCAAGCACCACCTCAGGACACAGTCTCACCAAAGATGTTTGGGGTTGGATTACCCCTCCCCCCATTTGGAAATGGGGCAGAACATCTGAAATCAGGGCCCTCCAAGTCCCGGCCCGTATGGTCATTGTAATCACAGAATCCTGACCTCAGTTAGTGTTAATGAGGCCAAGGGCAGGACTTCCAGCAGAGTGGTGCAATTAGTTTCATTCAGCACATATTTACAGCATTCCTACTGTATTTAGGCACTGTGCTAAAGGGAGAGGGAAAGGGAGAGGGTGTATGTGAGTCCCTGACCTGAAGAAGCTTATGATCTAGTAGGAGAGAGGAAATAAGACAACCAGAAAAAAAAAGTAAACACAAAGGAGAATGTGATAACTACATGAAAGGACCAAAAAGCATGGAAATCTTTTTGCAAAGAGAAAAGCTCTGTTCCTGGGCCACCCAAGCACCTCTTCCACTAATGCGTATGATGGTCACAAAGAGAACCAGGAGAAGAAAATGTGGATGGCTTAGTGTAATTCATCCCCACTAGCCTTAGGGGGTGGGGGGTTGTCTCAAAGTACAAGTCCATAGCTTGATTACAAATACCAAATTTTTTTGCCTGTGACCAACCTTTTGTTCTATGTTCTCTGTAATATGGGACACACTACAGATCAAAGGGTATTATTGACAACATACTATTGACCCCCACTCTGCCCCCAGCTAAAACCTTTCTCCAGACTCCTCCTACTCCACGTCTGGAGATGACCCATGGATCTCAAAGGCTAAGACAACAGAATGCAAATTATACCCCTATCTCTCAAGAGTCATCAAGTAGAAGGCAAACCCTGACAGACCTTCCCCAGCTGGAAAGGATTCAAGTACAGGCCCCTTGTAAATCTATCATCCTATGGCCAGCCCAAGCTCAGAGAAAGGCTCCTATACAGAGAAACTTGACTGCCAATAGATAACTTCTTTTTTTTTTTTTTTTTGGAGACAACACAGCAGCTCATGGAGAATGCATGAAAGCTGAGAGGGGGCTGTAATCTATATCATCAGAGAGATCACCCACATGGTAGAAATCACCAGAAGTAATGGAATTTTCCACGTCTTCTTGTCCCCTCATATTTAGGAAATATTCTTTGTCCTAAAGTATCATTAGGATATCATTCCACCTCTCCCTGCTAGGCACATACACCTGGGTGATCAAAGTCAGAAAGAAATGTTCATAGCAGTACTTTTCACAGGAGTGAAAAACTGGAAACAAAGCTAGCCCATTGGTTTAGAAGCTGTGGTACATAAATATAACAATATCTCTTCGCTGAAAGAAATGAGGAATATTAAGACTGCAGAGAAGAATGGGAAGACTTATATGAACTGATGTAGGTAAGCAGAACCAGAAAAATAATATACACAATGATTCCAACAGCGTAAAAGTAAAGATCAACAGCAAATGACAAATGAATACTGTGAAGGGATGGCTCTGGGAAGCTGGTGGGGGAACAATACAGGGAGAAATCTAAGTGATGTAAAAATAAGATATCAGCAAAACTCTATTTAAAAAAAAGTTTAAATTTAAATTAAATTAAAATTTAAAAAAATTAAATTTAAATTAATTTTTTTTAATTAAAAAAATAACCAAGCATGATCCTGAAGAAATGCTATGAGAATGAATCTCCCTCCTTTCCTTACAAGCAGGGAGTAGGGGAGGGAAAGAGAATAAGCAGTTAAGCACCCACTATGTGCCAGGCATGGTGCTAAGAGCTTTACAACTATTATCTCCTTTGAGTTTCACAACAACCCTGAGAGGTAGCTGCTATTTCATCCCCATTTTACAGTTGGGGAGACTGAGGCAGGGCAGCAGTTAAATGGCTTGCCCAGGGTAGGTAACAGAACTAGTAAGTGTCAGAGGTGGGAGGATTGATTATGGGTACGGAGCAATGCACATTTTGACAGACACGGTTAGAATGTTGGTTGGTTTTACTGAATGGGTATTTTTTTTCTTTTTAAATTTTTGAACTTTTTATTATGAGAGATGATGCTCTGGATATGGGAGGGAAAGGAATATATCGGGAAATAAAAGTGATAAAGTAAAAACAAAAGGTATCAATTTTTAAAACTATCCTAAATTTAAAATTGTTTAAATTGTTAAATTGTTTTGCATTTTTTAAAAAGAATTTAAGAAGTGAACATTTCTAATACTTCCCTTCTGATAGCTTCATTGGGTCAGGGGTTATTCTCTCCACATTGCACATAGAGGAACTGAAGCCCTGAGAGGTGAAATGACTTTTTTTTCCCAGCATCACAGAGCAAAACAAAAGAGCCTCACCCAGGTCTCCTAGAGGTGGGAGTGGATAGGATAGCAGGAAGTGTGGGGTTGCAAATTCAGAAACCTGAGTTCTGAGATGCACAACCACTTCCCGGACTAGGGGTACAACCCATCATTTCTCTGTACCTCAGTTTCCCCTGGATAAGATGGAAAATATGATCATAGTTCTAACAAATGATAACAGGAGTGGTAGTAATAATACACCTTGGTTGTGATGTTCTCCTTAGAATCAGAAGGCCATTTTTAACTTTTCTAAGTACTTTCCCTGTCCTACATTATCTCATTCAACCTTCACAATAACCCTAGGCAAGCAAGGCATACTATCATTATCCTCATTTGACACATGAGGAGGCTGGGTGACATGGCTAGGGTCACATGGCTGATTTGAGGGAGAAATCAAGGCTCAAGCTTGTGTCTCTCACTACACCATGATGCCTTCCTCCCTCCAGGGTATGAGAATAAATAAAGAATCTGGCTATGATGTTTCAAGATCCCTCAAAAAGGAGGCAGAAAATACAAAGAATAATCAGGGTGCCGTGGGAGTAACAGAACTGAGAGCTTGGGGACTCCCGAGAACCCTGTAGGGTATTAACAAGGCCATAATTAACGTCGCTAATTGAAGTGTACCCTATAGGAAAGTCCAGAGACAGAAACTGTCAAACCTGCCCCACTAGCTAAAGGATTTCCCCTCCCATGGCCCCTCCATACTACCTCTGTCTCCCTGACTAATTAGGAGGTATCCTACCTCCTACTCCCTCCATGAAGACCATATTGAAGGTTATTTTGGGTCTTTCAGGTGGGTAGTTAAAGGACACAGAAAGCAGACAAAAAACACAGCTCTACTCATGCTTAAAGCCAATTCATTTGTTCCATTATCAGTCCCTTCCTCCGTTGGTCTTCTATTTAGAGCAACAAATCTCAGGAAAAATGCTCTGGCCTCTATAGGCCAGACAACGGAATTCCAGGCCCAGTTTCTGCCCCCAGTTTGCTATATGACCCTTGGGCAAATAACTAACACCTCAGTTTACCATTCTGGGGAAGGCAGGACTACTTGTTTCCTCACTACAAGGGCATCCTGTGACTATCATCATGGGGGTTAAGGGCAGAAGTTCTTAACATCAGAAATCTCCTAGTTCAAATCCCTCCTTTTATAGATGAGGAAAATGAAGTCCCCAGAAGGGAAGGTATTGGCCAGTGCCATAGCTGATGGTGGAGGTAGGGAAGATTCAAACCAAGGTCCTTTCATTCCAAATCCATCACCCTTTACATGACCTCCCCATCTTGGCCTAATTTGACAGTACTTTCAATTTTCCAAAAAAACAAAAAAAAACAACCTAACTGGAATGATGATGCTGTAAGAAGGAGAAAGCTGTTCTGGTATCATCCACAAGTGGCTACCCCAGGATGAGGTTTTCTTGTTGGTAAAATTAAGCATGGTGGCAAAGAAGAGATCTAACAAGGCATAAGCCTCCCTCCCCTTCTTTGCGGAGATGGACAGCTATGGATGTGGAATATTGCACATGTTACCAGACTTTGGGCATGTGTTGGCCTGTTTTGCTGAACTTGCCCCTCTCCCCTCCCCCCCCCCCCACCTTCTTTTTTGTCCTTTCTTATGAGGGATGGCTTTCTGGAAGGAGGAAAGAAATAGATCAGAAATTGCATGTGATGTAAAGATACCAAATTTTTTTTAAATTGGGGAGGGGGGTGCATCATGACATATTGGAAAGAACACAAGCAGGCCTGAGAATTAGGCAACTGGTTCTGGTGCTGGCTCTGACCCTTGCTAATGGGGTGATGTTAGGCAAATCACCTCTGCTCTCTGGGTCTCAGTTTTCCTCCTCTGTAAAATAAGGAAACTGGACTAGATGATCTTAGGGTTCCTTCTAAGTTCTGAGATCCTCCATTCAATTACTAGTATTCTTGTCAATAGTTATCATTGCAATTTCTATTTAAACCAAGATATGGAAGAACAATACTCCGCTCTGGGTCTGTAAGATCTACCAGTGGCTTTGATCCAGGTTTTATATCGCCTCAGATGATTCTGCCAGCTACAGCCACGAAAGGGTAAAATAAGCTAAGCTCCCTGCCCCCATTACCCTGGGCCCTCTACCCCTACCTTCCCTTCAGAACACTCTGGCCTAGCAACCCCACCCTTGCCTACTTTTCTTCTACAACCCCCAATTAACATCGCCCGGAGCGATGAGGCTGAGTGAGGTCAGCTTCTCTGCAAACCACCTCCAAACTCACTGAAAAAATAACTTTTCATCACCACCCAAAATGTAGATCAGTGATGTCAAACCCAAATAGAAATGGGGCCACTAATCCATGCAGAAGCGTCTCTATGGGCCGCATATTGACTTAGATTTTAAAAGTCACATCATCTGTGTTTTACTGTATTTTTATTTATTTTGTTAAAGATTTCCCAATTACATTTTAATCCGGTTTTGGCTGAATCTGAGAGTATGGTGGGTTGCGTTTGATGCCTCTGACATAGACTGTTGACCTAGAGCTGGAAAGGACTGTGGAGGCCCTCAAGTTCAAGCTGGTCATTTTACAGCCGAGGCCTTAGTAAGGTGAAGTGACTTGCCTCAGGACACAGAGGCAGTGAGCTTTAGAGGCAGTATTTGAACCCAGGTCTTCTGACCTTGCTGCTACCTGATAAGATTTGGTCAGAAGGCGTGAATCAGAAAAAGGTTACCCAGAGAAGATGACCAGTGTCAGGAGACCTGCATTTTCATCTTGATTCTCCCCTTAATTCATTGCGTGACTAAGTATAATAAGTCATCTTTACATAGCTCCATAAGGATTAACAAAGTATTCATAAAATGACAACAAAGTATTCATCTCCCAAAGTCTTGTGAGTTCCCCAATTTGCAGACAAGGAGTCGGAGGGTCTAGCCCAGAACTCTAAGGCTAATAAGACGAAGGGTCTGGACTTGAACCCAGACTTACTGATTCTGAATCCAAAGCTCTTCCCACTACACCAAAAGGATCTTATAATAAGAACAGCAGGCAAGTATATGGCAAAACACTGTCTCCGATCCATCCCCCCCAACAGCCAACTGCATACCTCCCTAACAGCCCTGTGGAATCACCAAGCACCAGATTACCACCTTCCTTCTAGAGGGAATTAGACCTCTGTAGCAAAGACGACTCACTCCCAAAACACATTTCATTGTCAGAAACTTCATTACTAGAGACAGAAATAACAGATGACTTTAAGGTATGAGTTCTAGTCCTTGGATTTCAAGTCTAAAACAGCCTCAGCATGGCATTCCCCACCTCCTCTGCCTCCGTCAGAGGGCTTATAGACCATTCTATTTCCCTCCCCATTCAGAGGGTCTTTTACTTTCTCTGAGCACCAAGGAAAATTGGCCTGCTGTGTCATATGTTAATTTGGCACACCACTGGAACCTAGGCTTCAAACACCATAAATTTGGTCCTCCTTTCAGTATCATCTAGGTTTTAAGCCCACTGCTACTATTGGCTTTACCTCTTCCTCTTCTTCCTTTTCCTTCTCATCCTCATCTCCATATATGGAAACCTTGGAGTGTGAGAACCTGGCTTCTAATCCCAGCTCTACCACTTACAGCCTGAGTGACTTTGGACAAATTCAACTCTCAGAGACCTTTTTCATCTGTAAAATGAGGGCTGTTGGCTTCTTCTGAAGGTCCCCTCCAACCTTTAATCTATGCTCATGCAACTCTCTTCTTTTTCCCCACCCCCCACCCCCACCACCAACCTCTCACAGAAGACTGGAACTTCTCCCCAAACCCCCTTGCCTCAGTTGTTTTTTTAAACAAACTTTATTTGCAGAGGATTTGTTAACTAAAACATCAAATTGTGGTCCTCTGTCTCATGTTGAGTTAATCACGTCACCTGAATCAAACTGCAAGCTTCTTGAGGGAGTGGCTGTATTAATGTTTTTGTATCCCCTTCAGTACCTAGGAATATCTTGCACATAGTACCTACAATCTGTGTTAGAATTTTTTAGAGCCATAAGGGAACTCAGAGATTATCAGCTTTAGCGCTAGTTTGCCAAAACAATTTAGCCACAGAATGTACTGGGGCTTAGGCCTACTTGCTAGAATCCCAAAATGCTATGCCATAGGGAGAGCACATGGAATACCCACAATATAAAGGAAGTAGGGGCTACTAGGGAAATTTTGGAGAAAAAATGAAAAAAATTAATTGCCACGCAGAAAAGTTACCATAAAATAATATCGTATATGTTTATTTTTCATATTTTAAGTGGAAAAATATTAAAATTTTCTCAGAGAACCCCTATTTATACCATGTGTTATGCAGAATTTGGTTTGCAAACTGCTGACAGAATCTAATCTCAATTTACAGATAAAGAAACTGAGGTCTGGAGAATAAATACCCAATAAATATTTCTTAATCAATTGGGGATCTTCCTAATTCACCTTGATGTTTGGGAATCTGCTGGACAGTTCAGGAATACCAACATTAAATTAACACCATCTGTTAAAACAGAGAACGTTGACTATCTGAAATGAATGATGTGTGGCTCTCAACAATAGTGGACTAGCTATTAGCATGGACACTGATCTTTCAAGGAATTGGGAGGTGGTTCAGAGAGCCATCCACATTCTCAGCTGATCTCTGTGAATGCAACATGAGAAAAGCCACCTGAGTTAGGAATGTTAACCATAACCACCGGGCAAGGCAAAGCTAGCCATTCTAACTCTAGGACTAAGCTGCCAGCCATCGATGTCTCTTAGAATGTACAGTTTCAGACTGAGATGATCAGTTCAGACAGAAAAGTCCCATAACTGATCTCAACCTAATTCAGCCTAATTTCTCACCAGTCCTCTGTGCATGTACCCAATATTCCAGCTGAACCAAAGGTCTATTTGTCATTCCTTAGACATGCTCCTGGCCCTCAGTTTCCTCATCAGTAAGATGAATGAGTTGGACCAAAAGGCCTCTAACATCCCTTCAGACTATTAAAGCCTTCATCATCTACTTATTAGCTGGGTGACCCTGGGCAAGTGACTTCATTTCTTGGAGCTTCGGTTCCCTAACCCATTGATCGAGGATAATAATGCCTCCATAGGACAAAATGGGCCTCTCCAAGAAGCCATTTTGAGATTCAAATGAGATATCAATGAAAAAGCATTTATTTAGCTCTTACTAAATGCCAAGTACTATGCTAAATGCTGGGGATACAAATTAAAAAAGCAGATTTTCAAGAATCCTACTTTGCAAGAAATAATACATAGAAGAAGTGGGGCCAAGAAGGGCACTTCAATCAATTAACAAGCATACGATAAGCAATTGATAAACATAATACATATGCCAGATAGGTAAAGTTCTTTGCAAATGTTAAAATACTAATAAATATAATTTATGACTATAATTTACTTCTCCATGAATTTGCTCACCTGTTCCCTCAACCCAGGTCTTTTCCCTCCACCCAGAAGATCTCTTCCCATCTTCACCCATTGAAATCAAATTTCATTAAATAAAAAAGCAAAAAAAAAAAGAAATCAAATTTCAATCAAATGATGGTCTAGACCATCAACTCCATGGGGAAGCAGGAAGTGGTCTCTTTCACTCTCTCCTCCTATAGTATTTCTTTTTTATTTTCTTTGTCCAGAGCTCTATGTTGGAAGTTAATTTCATAGTCAGTTCTGCTAGAAGAGGATAAACGCAGATTATAAACTGTCTGAGGACAGGGACCATGTTTTATTCATCTTTTAATCTGCCACAGCACATCTAGAAGAAGATACGTTGAATGACTTGTTGGAAGAGCAAAGGCAGACAAAGGGCAGAAGGTTTTGGGAATGAAATCTGACATCTAGAGTAGAACAGTAGGTACTCCATAGTATGCTTTTTGAATTGAATTGAGCCCAAGTTCATCCAGACAGAGCCTCTGAAAGGAAGAAGAGCTAAATCTTCTTATAAAAGGCTAGAAGACAATGTAAGAGAAGCAGGCCAACATGGAGAAGAAGATGACAAACTATGGCATTCTGTCAGTGTCTGCTTTTGTGGGGAAGGAGACGACCTATGCATGATGTGTGTGTGTATAAATGATAAAATAATGAATCTCTACAACACGGCTGGAATCCAGCATGGCTCTCCCATTAAATAACTCCTCTCCCACACTGCCTTAAAACACAGGCTTGCATAGTCAGAAAGAAAGAGGTCTGGACCCTTGGTTTGCTGCCTGTGGGACCTTAGACAAGCATCCTCACCTCTCTATGCCTGTATCCTCATCTCAGGACCCAATATTACTATCCCCAAATTCCAAGGTAGCTGACTACTTTTCCTGATGGCCAAAGGCTCAGGAAGCCTAAAGAGATGGGTGGTTGGGTTTAGTAGGGGTAAAATGGCCTCCAATTATATGTCAGGAACAACACTAGGAGGCTTGGTACAGTCCAGGGCCCAGCTTATCTTGGGCTGCTCCCTTCTATACTTCAGATACTCGCCCTACCAAACCTTAAAAACATCGAGCCCTGGTCAACAAGTTCGTTTGAAGGGAGATCTCTCTAATCCTGGTGGAAAGGAAGACAGAGAGCAGCCAAATGGAAAAAAAGGTCAGTGGGAGGGGAATGGAACAAGCTTACCTGCCAAGAGAGTGCAGGGAAGGGACTGGATCCCAGGACCAGGGGTTGCAGATGAGATTAAGGTGCAGTGCAAGCTGACTCTGCAATGGAGATAGTCGATGTACTCCAGGCTCCTCCAATTGCTTCCGGGAGCCCCGCAACTCAAACCCAGAGGGGACAAACAACGAATGTTATCTTCCGCCCTGATCTCACGTCTGAGTTAAATTCCACGCTCTCAGCACTTTTTGCAGAGTGGGGGTTGTTTTTCTTCTGTGCCATACTTTCCTATGGAGCCAAGGGCATGGCAGCCAGTCAGGCTATCATCATCCTCTCCTCTGCATATTTCCCTACCCTTCCTCCCTCCATTCCCTATGTACAGCACCTCTATTGGACACCTTTCTTCTTTAAGGAGCTTTCTAGGCTCCCTTCTCCCCTGGGGAGCTTTGTGGGTCTGTCTTGATCATCCGTAGTCACATCCTAATGCCACTGTCCTCATCTCCCATGTCAACTCCAGAAAAATTGATGCTCAACTGGGCACAAGGGAGGAACCCTTGAAGAGAAACTCATTCTCCTTATTTCTCAACTGCTGTACCTGGTGTGGTATCTCATACCTACCAGCTGGATGTCTCGCAAAATCTGATGCCTGGGGAAAGATTAGTGGATCTGGAGCCAAAGGACCTGAGTTCTGATTCTGATTCTGCTGCCTAAGACCTCTACTCTCTGGTCCTTAGTTTCTTCATCTGTAAAATGAGAGGTTTGGACTACATAATTGCTGAAGTCTCTTTCAGTTCTAAATCCAAAGATCCAAAGGAGTACTTCAAGCCACTTGTCATAGAATCAGGAGATTCCCATCATAACAGAACAATATGACATACTTTGCCAAGGGTAATTGCACTGGGAAACAAATCAGCTCTAGATTCTGAGTTTTAAAAACAGAGTCAGAGTAGGCCTAGTGATCTTCTCCAGAACCACAGCATCAACGACAAGGCAGATGATGCCTTGCTTTTGAACAGGAGAAAGCTCTCCAATGACCACATCCACAGGCATCTGCCAGCATCCTCCTTTGCAATATTGTTTCCACTTGGCCTCATTTCACCTCCATTGTCCCCTAAGCCAAGGGCTAGCACTCAGATTGTTGTGTCTGCTGGAAAGGGAGAAAACAAGATGTCATGCCCAGCCTTGAGCATGGCCCAAATATGGGCCAAGCACTGATAGGCTCACATATTTAGATCTAGAAATAGGGTGACTTTTGAAAAGCCTTTCCAAATTTTGTGGGCAGAAACTTTAGAAGCATGAGCCCTGATATCCAATGGACTCCAGATGTTCTCCTGTGTCCATCAGCCCTGCCTATTAATAATTCCAACATGTCAAAACACAAGGACAAAGGGCATTGGGGCTGTTTCCCCAGCGAAATATCAACTTTTTTTTTTCTTAAAAGCAATTCTTCAAAGGTTACATAGAGCCCAGGTACCAGAAAAGCCCAGGAACCCCACCCAAAGAAGGGATCTTTGGAAGTATGCCATAGGGCAAGAGAAGGCCTGGGAACAGGGAAGATGAGGCATAGAATAGTTCTATGAAAATCAATGAAACTCACACCACTGGTCTGGAGGAACTGCATAGGAAGGTCTTCCTCATTATCACAGCACTTAGAATATGAAGGAAAGCAGGGACCCATCAAATGTGCAATGGTGAAAAAAAATGATGGTATATTCATGTATTGGAATATTTGGGGGCTATAAGAGATGGTGAAATATGAAGAATTCGAAGAAACCTGGGAAGATTTATATGAACTGATACAGAACAAAGCAAACAAAACCAAGGGAAAATTGACATGATGACCACAAGGACTTCACTTCTGAACTTCCCTATTCTTGTCAAGGGAACCACCATACTCCCAGTTACCTAGATGTCATCCTTTCTTCCTTATTCTTTCTCATTACACCCTAGTATCCAATCTATTACCAAATCCTATCAGTTTTACCTTCATAACATCTCTTACATATCTATATCTATCTATCTATCTATCTATCTATCTATCTATATATATATACCCCCTTCCCTCTCTGACACTGCTACTACCCCAGTTCATACCCTTATCACCTCAAATCTCTCTCCACTCCAGTGTAGCCAACATCAGCTGTCATATTGATCTTCCTAAAGTGAGGTTTGACCATATCACCAACACCCCGGCCCCAACCCAGTAAATTCCAGTGGTTCCCTATCACCTCCAAGATCAAATATAAAATCCTCTGACATTGAAAGCCCTTTATAACCTTGGACCCCTCATACCTTTCCAATCTTATTATACCTTATAGCCCATCATATCCTTTATGATCTGGTGACACTGGTCTCCTTGTGATTTCTCAAATAAGACACCCCATTTCCAGACTCCAGGCATTTTTTTTTTTACTGGCTGTCCCCCATGCCTGGAATTCTGTCCTTCCTCATCTCCATATGCTGGTTTCCCTGGCAACTAAAATCTCACCTTCTACAGGAAGTTTTGCTCAGTCCCCCTTAATGCTAGCTAATGTCTTCCTTTTGATTATCTCCTATTTGTCCTGCATAGGCATACCTTATTTTACTGCATTTTGCAGATATTGAAGTTTTTTGTTTTCTCTTTTTACAAATTGAAGGTTTGTGGCAACCCTGCTTCAAACAGGTCCACTGGCACCATTTTCTCATCAGCATATGCTCACATTGTGTCTCCATATCACATTTTGATCATTCTTCAATATTTCAGACTTTTTCATTATTATTATTATATTTGTTATGGTGATCTGTGATCAGTGGTCTTTGACATTACCGTTGTAATTATTTTGGGAAGCCACAAACTGGCCCATATATAATAGTGAACTTAATCATAAATGTGTATATTCTGACTGCCCTACCAAGCCTCCATTTCCTGTCTCTCTCCCTCTCCTCATCTCTCTCCTTTGGCCTCCCTATTCCTCAAGACACAACAATAGTGAAGTCAGGCCAATTAGCAACCCTACAAAGGCCTCTAAGTGTTCAAGTGAAAGGAAGAATCAATCCATATGGCAAACTTCACTGTTGTCTTATTTTTCAGAAACTGCCACAGCCAACCCCAACCTTTAGCAACCACCACCCTGATCAGTCATCAGCAGTGAGGCAAGACACTCCACCAGCAAAAAGATGATGAGTCACTGAAGGCTCACATGATGGTTAGCATTTCTTAGCAATAAAGTATTTTTTAAAGTATGTACATTGTTTTCAGACATATTACTATTACACACTAATTAGTCTACAGTATGACTTGTTTTACTACGACATTTGCTTTTTGGTGGTGGTCTGGAACCGAACCTGCAATATCTTTGAGACCCCTGTATATTTCTTGTTTGTACACAATTATTTGCATGATTTCGCCCCCTTTCTCTCCTAGAGAGAAGGGACTAACTTTTTGCATTTCTTTGTACACCCAGAGCTCAGTAAAGTGCTTGGAACATAGTAGGCACTTACTGAATGCTTATTGACTGACTGTAGTGACCAGTTGTGATTTCAGATGATTGATACTGAAACACACCTCCCTCATCTCAGCAGAGAGGGGGTAGCCTATAGGTACCGAAGGAGGTGTACATTTCAGACATGGCTGACCTGTTAATTTGTTTTGCTTAACCCCTGGGGGTGGAGAGAGGAATCATTGGGAAGTGATAAATTTTTTTTTAACAAATGATCATTTTTAAATTTTTATTTCTTTTTAATTTTTAAGGTAGACTTGATATCAGGAGATCTGAGTTCCATCCCTCCCCTCACTCTGCTGAATGAGCTGTGAGACAATGGGCAAGTGACCTAGCTTTTCTAGGCCTCAGTTTTTTCTAAGCTGCCTTTCTCGCAAGGCTGAAATAAGAAAATATTCTGAAAACAACAGTTTTTTGCAAATATAAGGGATACCAAGCACCATAACAGTTTCGAAGCCAGAGTGAAAAAAAATCTCAAAATAATAACAATAATCTTCAGTCTCATCTGTATTTTTCTAGCACTTGTAACTCACTCTTTCATAGGAAGAACAAAGATGAGTGTCTCTATAGTAAAGATGGAAAATCTGAGATTCAGAGAGGGTGAGAGGCTTGTCTGAGGGCACACAGCAAGTAAGTGGCAGAGCCAACCAAGACTTTGATTCCCATTAGACTTAGCTGCTTCAGAAGTGGGGGGAGGGGTGTTGGGGGCAGAGGGTTCTCCTAAGAGGAGAACAATTCCCCCAAAACGCCAACACAGCTGTTAGGGAGAAGATGCTAAGGCCCCTGGGAAGGCTTAACCCTAGTCGGGAGGGTGGGACTAGAGTCTCAGCTGCCTCAGCTGTCTGACGTTTGGGGAACAGATGCCTGAACTGAGAGGATGGCAGCCACCAGGCCTCTCCGGACCTCTCCCTGTCATTAACAATTCTAGCTTTGCTATAAACAACCTGGCCCAGGCCCAAGGAAAAAGCCATTGAATTGGGTTCTCATCTGGCTTCAGAGGCTCAGCAGGGTTAGCCCAGACTCACCTATACTCTACTATCCACACCTCCTGCTCCTACAGCTCTGTAACTGACTTCTCAAGGGGCCCTTGTGTCTATCATGTTATACCTACACACTCATAGATTTAGGGTGGCGGTGGGGAACCTTCAGCCTCGAGGCCATGTGTGGCCGTCCAGGTCCTCAAGCGAGGCTCTTTGACTGAATGCAAACTCATAATCCAAGTTTGAATTCAGTCAAAGAGCTGCACTTGAGGATCTAGATGGCCACATGTGGCCTTGGGGCCATAGGTTTCCCAACCCCGATTTAGGGCTACAAGGGAAGTTATAGGCCAGCCATCTAGTTCAACTGACTCATTTTACAGAAGAGAAAACTGAGGATCAGAGGGCCTGGGACTTACCCAAAGTCATACAGATACAAACAGAGCTGGGATTCAAACCTAGGTCCTGACTCCAAATCCACCGCTCTCTTCAGAGTCCTCCTGTGAAGGAGACAGGCCTGGATTGCAGGGCCCTTCTCCCTGTTATCTCTGAAGAGACAAGGATGAGTCTCCACAGATTACAGGTGGGGAATCGGTCCAAAAAGGTTGAGTGACTTGTCCAAAGTCCAAAGTCATACAGGAAGTCAGTGGTGAGGCTTGGCTGGAACTCAAAGTGTGAACCTGGAGTCAGGAAGAATTGAGTTCAAATCCTACACGAGAAACGTGCTAGTTGTATGACCTTAGAACCTGACTCAGCCCCATTTTCCTTTTCTATAAAATGGGGGTAGTGTTAGCATCTACCTCACAGGATGTTGTGAGGATTGGATGAGATAACACATGTGCAGCACTTTGCCATAAATGCTTATTACGGTTATGATTATAGCTGTGTGACCATGGATGAGTCACTTAGCTTCCCAAGACTCAGTTTCCTCCTCTTTAAAATGGGGACCATAACATTTATACTACTTGCCTCGTAGGCAAGGGGCTGTTGTCAGTTTGAACCCACTCTCCAACTGTTTAATTTTCAATGTAGACATTGAAATCCTCAAAATTGACAAATTAGGGCTTCAATTTATTATTTTGCTGATTGTCTCAACTTAAGAAGGTGATAAAGAAATTGTTTATAATGCAGGTTAAATTTAAAAGTAGGGGCTGCTAGGTGGCACAGTGGATCGGAGTCAGGAAGATCTAAGTTCAAACCTGGCCTCAGACACTTGTAGCTGTGTGACCCTAGATAAGTCATTTAACCCTGTTTGCCTCAGTTTCCTCATCTGTAAAATGAGCTGGAGAAGGAAAGAGCCAACCACTCCAATATTTCTGGCAAGAAAACCCCAAACGGGGTCACGAAGAATCAGACATGACTGAAAAATGACTCAACAACAACAAACTTAGAGGTGTGTCCTGCAAGTCTTTTCCCTCCTCCCCCTCTCCCAGAGAGCTGGTTATTAAACATTTACCAGCACACCATCGCTCATAGTATTGTTAGAAGGAAAGTGCTCTAGATAACTGAGCTATCATTTATTCCAAAGGAATAAAAGCTGATTCACACCATAGGCTGTCAAGGTAAGGGAGGAAGACACTGAAGGTATCTAGGTGATGCTCCAACTGTTGGGGGTATCAAGTGCAGGGACTGTGCTCATTACATGGACATATCCTTCTTCAATGGCCAGCCCCTTTAACTAGCCCCATCTCCTTCCTTAGATCTCAGTTTCCTTATCCGTAAAATGAAGTTAGACTAGATCATGGCATGTGGATTTGGAAAGGACCTTAGGCATCATCCAGTCCTTTATTTCACAGACAAGGAAAGGGAGGCCCGTGCCCAAGGTCACATGGCTAGTTAGTGGCAGACGGCTTCCTTCCAGAATCTCATCTGCCTGTAGGTATCTCAGCCAGGCTCTAGTATAGCCATGTACCCTGACCCTAGTCCTTCCCAGGGCATCTCAATCCTATCTAGGCCTAGGACTTGCCACTACCACTTAAAAAGACCAGGTCCTTGTCTTATCTTCCACCCCATTTCTTTTCCTTAGGACCTCAGTGGGTAGATTGCTGACATATCAATGGGGAAGCAGGCTGAGTCCCCAAAAGTTTAAATGATTCATCTAAGGTCACAAAGCCTATTGGTCAATCAGGTTAGACAGCCAGTTACCTGCCTTTTGACCTAGCTCCCCTCACAGGGCCTCAATAGCCAGAGACCAATTTTATTTTGGTCTTAAGAAGAATGCAAGTCAAGCTGAGGGAGTGTTTGAAGGGAGGGACAGGGGTAGGGAAAGAGCTGACTCCCTTATTGTTCCCAGAGCCCTCACCGATGACCTGGTCACTGGGCTTGGGCCTGGGGCCTGGGGTAAGAAGGAAGGGGCGGGTGGCTATCCCGGCTGCTGGGGAGGAGACAAGAGGCTCTTTGTGTCTCCGAGGCTCCTGAGACACCTGTTCTCTCTCCCCTCCTAGCATGCCTGTCTGCCTGCCTCCATGTGTGCGGCCTTGTTTATCCTGCGGCTCCCACAGCCCCAGCCCAGCCCTGGCTCCCAGCATGGGCCTTTGGCAGCCTCTACCAACACCTGCCCAGTCCTGGCAGCCGGGCCTGTAGGAGACGCACAATCACCCTGCTGTTGACACAGTTGTTTATTTTCAGGAGGGCATCGAAGGGAGGGGACGGAAGGGGAGGGGGACAGACAGGGCAGAGAACCAGCAAAGGCATTTAGCAGCCAGTCGAGTTAATTCACAGTTGGTCCTGGGAATCAGGCCCCACTGCCACCACCCGCTGCCCACTACCCCCACCCCAACTGCTGCTGTTGCTCTTGCTTCCACCATCACCCTGGAGCCAGGTGTTCCAAATGGGCAGCACCCACAACCACACAATCCCATCTTAATAGTCTTGCACACTAGCATAGGACCACACACATAAGAGGAATAATAAAAGGTTTGCAAAACACTTTTTCCACAAGCTAGTGAGGCAGGTAACCCAAGTACCATCATTCCCATTTTACTGAAGAGAAAACTAAGAACTCACAGAAACTGTTACTTGCTCTGAATCATAGGCCTATAAAGGGTCAGCTTGAATTGGAATGTAGAGGTCTCTTGTCTGTGCTCTTTCCATTAGGCTCAGAAACCTCTCTGCATAGCAACCTTAGCTGACACTTACAGAGCACTGGGAAGCTTAGAAACATCATCTTATTTGAGCTCTACAACAACCCTGAAAGGTAGATGCTACAAAACTATCATTAGCCCCACTTTACAGTTGAAGAAACTGAACGTCGCCGTTTGGGTGGTGCGCCCAGAAAATACGACTAGCAAGTGATGAGATTTGAACCCATATTTCTCTCTTACTCCAAGTACGACACTCTTCCACTATACCATGATGTTGGTATAGACAGCCAGGACCATGCTAACATAGAATAAAACATAAGATGCTCTGACATACCCAGCCACATACACATGCCCAAGTTCTTTGGGGTATCCAAGGCTGAAACTCCTTCCCATCTGTCCTTTCAGTATGAGGAATAGGATCTCAATTATACAGGGAGTCTTCAGAAACAAGCTTCAGTGTTGGCTATAGCTAGGGGAGGTTTACAGGGTGGGGTGGGGGAGGGGGAAATGGCCAATATCTCTATTAAAAGCATTATCGACTCTTGTTAGATCTGAAGGAGGCCTCAAGGTCTCAGTCTCATCTTCTCATTTGACAATTGAGGAAACTGAGGCCTAGGCAAATGTACTCATTTGCCCGAGACCACACAGCTAATACCAGACTCAGGATTCCCACCCAGGTCTTCTGGCTTCAAATCAAGCCATACCCTCTAGACTGATTTTAGGGGGTTCCTCCCTCAGACCTCAAGTACTTGCACTGTCAGACTAATCTACCAAATTACAGGAATTTATACCCAAAGAGTTAATCTCTTGGGTTAAAGATCTAGGTCCCAAAGCCTCCTTTAAAATGCAAGTGATATGTGAATGTTATCATTAAACTATAATGCCCCCCCACTTTAGTTAGAGATCCAAGACAAAGTGACAAAAGTGACAAAATTCACCCCAAGGGCAAAACATAAAGATTGTATGGAAGGGTTTAGCACAGAGCCAGAACGAGTAGGCCCCAAACAAATGTGTATTGATTATTGACTAACAGACTAGAAGGGTGGGTCCACCGAGCATGGGGAAACGCAATAGTTTGCTGATAAATGTCTAAGCAGGGACTGGGGGAGGCTGGTGGGGGCAGATTTCTCCATCACCTTCTTAAGTCTAGGCAATAGACAAAACAGTAAGTCAAGCCCTGATTTTTAGTATTTGCCTGTTTCTGAGGTATAAATGCTCTCCTTGAAATTTTAATAATTGGATCTGCTTGCTTCAGCTCACCCCCGTGAAGAGGGAGCACTTTCAGTGAGGGGTGCCCATTGTCCCCTCCACAATTTTGCCTTAGGTCAGCCCTGAGTGGAGACTTCTGAATCCTCACTTTAAGTCCACCAGAACTCTGCCCTCCAGCACCAGAAGGTCTAGCCACTTCCAACCAAAGGTCTTTGTTTGAGGAAGGCTGCTGCTTATTAGAGACGACCAGTCGGGAGGTCTGGGTTCTAATCTCAGCTGTATGGCTAAATACTTGGGTGACTTTAGGCAAATCTGTTTCCTCCTCTGAGGCTCTGTCTCCTCCTTGCCTGTTAGAAGGAGGGATACAGAGAAGCAAGCCTGTCCTAATTGGATGTACAGCTGGCCTGGGAGTCAAGAAGGCCTGGCCTGAAGTCTCCTACTGATCTCGGGTCAGTCAACTTCAGCTTTGAAGCCTTCTTCAGCTCTCTAAGACTGCTGGGAAGGTGCCGATGCCTCCTGAGTGGTAGAAAGTTTCCCATCTGGAGTTGACAATTAGTATAGTGATGGAATTACAGGTCCGACAAAAAATAAAATGAAATGAGGGAGCTATTAAGAGCCTAACATTCTAGAAATTCAGGAGCTGTAGGTAGGTGATAGACACCAAGGAGCATGGGGTAGGGTGGTAGAGTAAGAGGGGGGGGAGACCTGACCTGGGGACCACAGGACTTCTTCTAACTGCCTACCTAAAATGGGACAGAAAAGAATTCCTTACCCTAGCAATATGTACAGCTTCCCTTCCGACTCACTGAAGGGCATTTCTTAAGCACCTCCTGTTTGCCAAGTGCTTTACAAATATTATCTCATTTGATCTCACAGCAATCCAGGGAGGTATCGGAATCCAAAGGGCCACACTTGAGGACCTAGAGGGCCACATGTGGCCTTAAGGCCGAAGGTTCCCCACTCCTGCCCTAGATGGAGGTCATTTAACCACTTGAGGCCTCAGTTTCCTTATCTGCAAAAGGAGGCATTTGGACTGAAAGAGTTCTAACATCTCCTCTGGTTTTAAGGACTGCTGTGCATCAAGGTTGGGAAAAAAAAGTGGTGGGGAGGAGGGGGTGTTATTATCGTTCCCAAGTATGGGCTTGGAGGTCCAGGCAAAATGAAATTCATCCCTCATGTTTTTCCTATTTTCCACACAGTGGACAGTTTCCACCTTACCCATGATGGGTTCCTCCATCTCCAGGCTCCTATCCCCCAGGACGGGGACACTTCCACAAAGAGAATCAACAATGGTTATTTACAGAAAAGGAGCCTGGAAGCAGAGAAGGGATGGGGAATGGGGGGAGGCAGGGGTTTATAATGGTCACAGGTACATTTCTTCTTCCTCCAGGCCCTCCCACCCCATTCATATGAGGGATAGTCTCTCCCAACCCCCACCTCTCAGGCTCCCCTCTCTTTTTCCCATCCCCCAGCATATATTCACCCAGCCCAGACTCTCCAGGCCCCTCAGGTTGGAGTTTTCCCCTCCCTCCCCCGACCTCCCAAAACACATCCTCCAAAGCGGTTTTCTCGGATTGGGTGCCCTCAGGGTGAAGACTAGCTGGCCTCTCCCTCCATTTCTTCATTCTTCCCCTTCCTTCCCTAGCTCAAAACAGAGGTAAGGAGGTTAAAGACAATAAACCAGGAGAGCTATTGTTCCAAACAAAAGATAAGAGGAGAGGCACTCCAGGGAGTGGCCTCCCTCCCCCCACTCCTCCCCAGCTACATTCCAGGGCAGACTCCCAGCCCTCAGTCAGGCTAACCCAGCAGGCCTAAGTAGCCCCTGCCTTTAACCCTTTCATTACCTTTCCAACCCTTCCCCTTCACCTATTCAGGAGTCTCCCTGAAAGAGATATTCCAAAGTCTCCTTAAGCAGAAGGGGAAAAAATGAGGCAGAGGAGGAGGATGGAGGTACTAGGTGGATTAACATTCATAAGAATTGTAATAATAATATGAATTTAACATTTATATATTAATGATAATATATATTAACCACTTACTGGGTTCTAGGCACTATCCTATGCACTATAATTATTGTCTCATTTGGTCCTCACAACAACTCTGGGAGTTAGGGGCTATTATTATTCCTATCTTATAGAAGAGGTTAGGTGACTTGCTCACAGTCACACAAGTGGTAAGTCTGAGACCATATTGGAACTCTGGTCTTCCTGACTCTGGTCTCTGTACTCTAGCTACTGTGCCACCTAGCTACCCCAAGGGTGGGTGGCATCCATGCCTCTTCCACCCATCTGGAATGCCACCCACCATGATAGTGGAATTAAAAACCCTAAAATTATTCTGAGTATCAGGATGAGAGAAGTTGCACATAAGGGCATGCCCCCCAATCCCACCCCATGACCTCCCTTCCCCCTCTTCTTTTATTTTCTCTTCTCTTGGGCCCAATGTTCCCCTCAGGGAAGAAGTTGTTTAGCCAATATTTTTGTTGTTGAGTTATTTTTTAGTCATGTCTGACTCTTTGTGACCCCATGTGGGGTTTTCTTGGCAAAGATACTAGAATGGCTTGTCATTTCCTTCTCCAATTCATGTTTACAGATGAAGAAACTGAGGCTACATGGTTAAGTGACTTGCCCAGGGTCACATACCTACAAATGTCTGAGGCTGGATTTGAACTTAGGTCTTCCTGACTCCAGGGCCAGTGCTCTATCCACTGTGCCACCTAGCTGTCCCTTAGTCAACACTAGTGGCCTTCGACTAAGGAAGAAGAGACTGACACCTAAATTCTAAGAAAGAGGTCTGGGCTTGGAGTCAAAAAACCTGTACTCTGGATTGGGTAGGTGACACTGCACAAATTGTTTTCTCCCTCTGAACCTATGTAATCCCATCTGTAAAATGGGGAGAGTTGTTCTTTGCTCCTTTTCCTGGAAAGATATATATAGAGTTCTTTTCAAGGCAAACCCATGGTTTATAGGTACAGACTATGTCCCAATTAAAAAAAAAAGAAGAAGAAAAAAGAAAAAAAGAGGAAATGGGAAACCAAGCAAGCTTTTTGCCTTTGATTCAGTTTTTCCTCAATAGGTCTTTTCATAAATACTCTCATTAAACCAAGAGAACTTTGTACATAGTAACAGCAACATTGTGCGATGACCAACTCCGATAGACTTAGCTCTTCTCAGCAACACAATGATCTAAGACAATTCCAAAAGATTCATGAAGGAAAATGCTGTCCCCATACAGAGAAAGAAGCATGGAGTGTGAATGCACATCGAAGCATACTATTTTCTCTTTTTTTGTTCTTTCTTTCTCGTGGTTTTTCCCTTTTGTTCTGATTCTTCTTTCACAACATGACTAATATGGAAATATGTTTAATATGATTGTACACGTATAGCCTATATCAGATTGCATACCATCTTGGGGAGGGGTGAGAGGAGGAAAAATTTAGAACTCAAAATCTTATAAAAGTGGATGCTGAAAACTAAAAATAAATAAATGGATTTAAAATTAAAAAAAATACTCCCATTAACATTTTCCACCACTCATACCACCTGCCTATAAAAAATCCTTATAAACTCCTTCCAACCACTCTTTAGCACTTTCAGTATAGTAGAAACCAACGAATTTGGAGTCAGAGGATGGAAATTCAAGTCCTTCTTTTGCCACTTGCCCTCAGTTTCCTTACTGGCAAAATGAAGGGGTTGAATTAGAGGACCTCAAAGTCCCTTTCAACTCCAAGCCTAGGATCCTCCCCTCCCTACACACACACACACACACACACACACACACACACACATCTACACATATGTACAAATACCTCTAGAGCCAAAGCTAAGCTTCATCAATTGTTTTTTTCCCACTTAGTGGGGTAGAAGTGACAGCAGGAATCTGTGACAGGGAATTCTTCAGGATCTCCTGGAGGAGAGCACTTCCTTCCCTCTTGCTCCATGCCCTTGATTTAATGTTAGGGACCCAGAATGGAAAAATATCACCAATAATAATGAATTCTTCCAAAGACAATCATTTGTGGGAGGGAGGTAGGGAGGTGGGACAGAAGTGGGCAAGAAGGGAAACTGAGGCACTGAGTAGTAAGCTGACTTACTACCAGCAAGGATAGGATCAAAGACTCAACCCCATGAAGTTGGGATGAGGATGGGGAAAGGGAGGAAAAGACAAAGGATTAGAGGACATTTGTGATACATGAATGTCATAGAAAGTTAATATGCTATAAGAAATAATGAAGACAATGAATACAGAGAAACATGGTAAGACGTAGATTAATTGATCCAAAGTGAAGGAAGCAGAAACACACAGTGACTAAAACAATGCAAATGGAAAGAACAGCAGAACAATCAAAACTGAATGTGGAAAATTATAATAGCCAAGCTTGACCCCAAAGAAACATGAAAAGGGACCTCTTTCTCTCCCCTCCTCCAGTTTTTTTTTTTTTTTTTGCAGAGGCTGTAGTTGAGGGACATTGAATATAATGTCAGACTCAGTTGATACATTGGGATGGGTTTTTTTTGGGGGGTTGATTAGTTCTGTCTGACTCTTTGTGACCCCATTTGAGATTTTCTTGGCAAAGATACTGAAGTTCTTCGCCATTTCATTCTCAAGCTCATTTTACAGATGAGGAAACTGAGGCAAACAGGGTTAAGTGACTTGTGACTTGCCCAGGGTCACATAGCTAGTAAGCATTTGAGGCTGGTTTTGAACTCAGGTCTCCTGACTCCAGGGCTAGCACTCTATCCACTGGTTAGTTTCACTGAAATGTTTTTTCCCTCTTTTTTCTTCTATTGTGATACAGAGAGGGACTGGGGCAAGAAATATAGTGGGAAAATACAGATGATATTAAAATAAAATATATCAATCAAATTGAATTTTTAAATTGTATTTTTAAAAAGATTAATAAATCTTTGACTACATAAAAAAATCTTTGACTAAGCCCCAAAATGATCAGGAAAGAAGGGGGAATATGTCACCTGCTATAAAATGCCTCCATCACAATCTCACTCCACCCTCCCAATTCTACTTCCTACCCAGTCAATGAAATTACATTGACAGTCTTACTACTGGGCATATTTATGTCCACAAGGAGGTAAAAATCAGAAACTGCTTGAAAACAAAGAGAGTGACTATCAGTTGGAGAATGGCTGGAAAATGGTATAGGAAAGTAACAAGTGTTATTGTGCACTAAGAAATGACAAGTCCAGAGAAAGACAGTAAGATTTTTATAAACTGATACAGAGTAAAATAAGCAGGAGCAAGAGAACAATACGATAAATGGTTATAACAATCCAAATGAAAAGATAACCAAAAGGAAGTTGAACTCTAAGCAATAGAAAAAGCAATCAAGGTCCAAGGGGAAGAGATAATGAAATCTACCTCCTCCCTCCTGGCAAAGATGGGGAAGGCTACTAGGAAAGAATATTGTGTACATTTTCAGGCATCTATATATCAGAGGTCTTTCTTTAATTGTTTTGCTTTGTCATAAAGTGGGGGGAGGTTTCAACCTGAAGGTGGGGAGTGGGAGTGTAATGTAAAATCAAAAGTCAACATAAAACACCCATTTATATTTAGTTATATTGACCTCCTTTGGAAGTTTAAAAAAAGAGTTACCTAAACTAGGTATTCCTCAGCTACCAAGTAAGGGTACCTAAGACTTCTTTGCCCTCTGTCCCTTCTCTGTGACGAGTCTTACTGCCCACCCCAAGCCTGGTGACCCCGAGAGGCACCTTCCTTGCTCTTGTCTCCCAAAAGGCAGGTAACCTGAGTCTGGTTTTTCTTTTCTTTCTTTTTTTTTGGGGGGGGGGAAGGGGGTTGCCAGCTGTGCCATGTCCCTGGAGGCAGTGGTTTCCTTTCTGAACTGGTTGGGGAATAGGACAGGACAGTGTTTGATTTCTCACTCCATCCCGTTCCACATACAGCACATTCCATTCTAAGCACAGCAATTGGGGGTGGGGGTGGGGGCTGGGGTTTGGTCCAGCCTAGGAAAAAGAACACTGCAGACTCTGCCCCCAATGTCCCAAGAGGAGCCAGGAGTCTGGCAGAGATTACAAACCAATAATGGTAAAGGGAGAGAGGCTGCCTAGTCCTATCCCTTCCCCCTTACTGACACTTCCTCTTTTCTTCCCTTCCCTCTCTAGGGCTAAGTCACTGAAACCTAAGCTGTTCACATGTCCCCAGCAGACACAGTAGAACAATGGTTTGGGGTGGGGGGAGCCGGTGTGTGGTAGCTGGACATTAATACCCATCCCACACATACTGCAGAAGGCCATTTAAATGCTAAGGCCATCGAGCAGAAGAGTCTGAACGCAGGTATCAAGGGAACAGAATTCCAAATTTAATTGAGGGTATCAAGTCTTCCAGGAGTTGCTAAGGGGATGGTAGGGTGGAGGAGAAAGAATATTGTTTGGGAAGGAAGGAAGCAGCTGGAAATTCTGCCCTCTACTCCTTTCTCCTTTCCTCCCTTTCTTCATCCCCAACCTGGCTTCATGGGGTTGAGTCTTGACTCTGACCTTGTAGCATGTCAGTTCAGGACCTCAGTTTCCCTTCTCACCCTGTTCTGTACCACCTCCATCCCTCCCACAAATGATTCATCCTTTGGGAAACATTTGAAAGGTGAAGTGACTTACTCTGAATGGTATGGCACAGCCAGAAAGACCCTGTGTTATCCTGGCCCACAAGTTTACCCACAGAGAGGAGGCAGTGTCTATCCCTGGTGATTTCCTCTTAATCTTACTCCCCTTGGCTTGTGCTTTCTCTTCTAAGAGGAAGAATCTGGGAAGAGAGAGGAGTTACAGCTGTTGCCTTCTCTCTATCGTCTTTGCCAGACTCTCTCTAAACCAACCAACTGCAGAGCAGAGACAGTTCAGGACTCTGCCCTACACACTCCTGGGAGTTGGGCAGAGGGACCTCATAGAAGAAAAACGAAGTTAGTGGGTGGAGGAGACTTTCTGGACTTGAGGAGAGCCAGGTCCTATTCACCCTCAGGGTGGAAAGTCCAGAAGAGGGGGGATACTAAGATATGTGTTAAGCAAAGGTTAGCTAAACGACACAAGGCTGGAATTAAAGAGAACAGATGCTTTGAGAAAACCCTTTACCTAATGGTGGGATGAGGCTTAGGAGGCAGGGAGGAGGGAAGATGCTTCCTACCCCAGAAAGGAAATACCACATCACCATAACCAGGATAAAAATCTTATTAAATTCAGGGAATTTCATGTACAATGTTTTGTACAGTTAATATTTCATAATACAATAACAGTGTGTTATAATGGAAGGAACCTTGAATTTGAAGTCAAAAGACCCAGGTTCAAATCTTGGCTCTGCTATTTTTTTCTAACTCTGATCTCAGGCCAGTCACCTGACTTCTCTAGCACTTGATTTCATCTTCTATAATAATAAGAGTGTTGGATTAGATCACCTCTAGATCCCTTTGGGCTTTAATATCCTATGATTTTTATGAACTCTGACTTCCAGCTAAGGATACCCATTCAATCCAGAGGAGCCAAGTAGTACTTTAGGGCCCTTTTGCCAACCTCTATTATCCAACCGAAGCAATCTATTTGGCATACTAATGCATTGTTGGTAGAGTGGCAAATTGGTCCAACCATTCTGGAAAGCAATTTGGAAATATGCTAAGAAAGTGGCTAAAATGTCCAAATCTTTTGACCCAGAGTTCCCAGTTCCAGGCATATCCCCCAAGGAGGTCAATGACAAAACAAAAGGTCTCACATACACCACAGTATTTATAGCAGCACTTTTCAAAGTAGCCAAGAACTGGAAACAAAAGTAGATACACATGGATTGGGGAACGGGTAAGAAAGTTGTGACATGTAAATGTAACAACATGTTACCATGCTGGAAGAAAGAAATAAGGAGACTACAGAAAAACAAAGAAAGACTTAAATAAAATGAAGTATATTCAGAAAAATCAACAGACCCAGCGACTATTTAACAAGGTAAGTGAAAAGGACAGCAACCAAAGCTGAATGTTTAAAATGAGAAAGCTAGGTCCCAAAGAAGAGATCTGAGAGTGTATCTCCCTCCCCTCTTTGTAGAGGTGAGGGGACAATGGGTATGGAAGAAAGCATGTGGACTCAGTTGATGTATTAGTTTTGATGAACTTTTTTCTTCTCTTTTTTATTCTTTGTTAGGAGAGAGAGTTCTGGGAAGGGGAAGAAAAGTGATATATTGGGAAATGAAGGTAATGTTAAAATAAAATATATTAATAAAAATTAAACTTAAAAAAAAAGGAAATAATCCATTCAACTGTTTTGTTTGCTACTGGACCTATAAGGGATAGTTTAATTTGTGGTGGGAACTTGGACGGAAGGGTAACAGAGGGGAAGGAACATAGGAGAGCCGCAATGCAAAGACCTCAGCCCAGGGACTAGTCAGGAATGTCACTGCCTCTCCCCCACCCCACACCCACAAAAGATGTGGGAATGGGCTGGCTTAAGAGGAGGTTCAATTCTTTAAACACTGGATCTTCCCCAATGGAGCTAAAGGGGAGGAGGGCGAGGGCAGAGCAGATCTCCTCTGGGCCCTCATTCTCAACCCCCTGGCAGGCACCATGACCATCACCCGAGTTAAGAAGGCCAGATTCCAGGAAGGGGACCAGCAGAGTGTGAATGCAACGAGTTCAGGCAGGAGCAGGCCCTCTTAAGCAAACAGTGAACACAAAAATAACTCCATTCAAAGCACGATTTACTGAGCTCCCAGCTCCCTGCAGCGGGTCCTTCCAACACAGTTCTTTTCAAACATATGGCCTCACCCCTGAATGGGGGTGAGGGGGTGGTAGTTGTGGAGGGAAAAGGTCCTGTTCTATTGGTACACCCTTCCCTAAGTAAGTGTCAACTTCATGCCAGCCTCCTAATGTCCATCTCAAAGCACCCTGTCTGTCAAACTAGAGTCCTGGAAAAGACTCAATCAGCACATCAGCTCTTACAGGGTAAGGGGTAGTCAGAGACTCCAACCTCTTGTACCATCCCCCAACACACACACACACACACACACACACACACACACACACACACACATCCATCACAATACTGGGTGCATAGTAGGTGCTCAGTGAATATTGATTGACCTCTTACTCATTCACTTAGCTGCCTTGAGGAATGTTAAGGCTAGCTTCCCCATTGGGTGGAAAAAAAGATCATGTAAATGGTAGGAGGCAGGGGGCTTAGAAAGAGGGGAATGCCTTATGATACTCACAACACCAGGGACAGAATTGGGAATATGCCCACCCATCCCTGACTTCTAGTATATACCTGAAAGGCAAGTGGGCCAAAGACTACTGACTAGTTTCCCACCTCTGCACCTTTGCTAATGCCGTTTCCCATCTAGAATATCCTCTCCCTAAATCTCTACCTATTGAAATCCTGCCCATCCTTCAGGATCTGGCTTAAATTCCAATACCTCCATGAAATTTTTCCTTCTCTCCTTTCCCCAAAGGTTCTCACCCTTCAGCTGAACACATAAAGTACTTTTCTGTATATTTATTATGTGCTAAAGTGTAAGCTTATGTATTGTCCTATTCTCTGCCCTGCCCCTACTCTCCAAGAGTGGCTAATCTAACTCATCTCACTACAGAACTCAATGCCCAGGGCCTAGCCCAATATCTGCCCCACTTTTTTTTTTTTTAAAGAAGACCTGTGAATTCTTCTCTACCGAAAATTAAAGTTGAGAAAACTACCAATACAAATGAATATTTTAGCATTAGTTTTAAAGAATTGCCTGGGGCTCCAAGAGGCTCAGTGACCTGTCTAGGGTCAAAAAACTAACGAGTGTCAGAGTCAGGATTCGAAGCCAGCTCTTCCAGGCTCAGAGGGCAGCTCTCTATCCACTGGGTCCCACTGCTCTGCATCTATTAGGTGCTTAATGAAGACTGCTTTGACAGAATAGAAAAAGCCTAAATTTGGGAATACAAAGATTTTAGAGGGAAAGAAGAGGCTGTGTAATGGGAGACACCTTTTGGAGAAAGAGAAGATTGGGCAATTGTGACTGAAATTCCGGCGAAAAGTGCTGCAGGTTTTCTTAAGTGTTTTCAAGCAGTGATCAGTTGGGGGAGGGGAATTAGGAAGGAACAGAAAAGTTTATTCTCGTGGTCCAGAGGGCTAAATAATAATAAAGGCTCACATTTCTATTCCAGAGACTGACATTCATAAAGTACTTTAAGGTTTGCAATGTACTTTACATATATTACAGGTATTATCCATTTCCATGCCTCCCCACCCCCCCACCCCCGCTTTTTTTTTTTTTTTAGGATACTGAGGGACCTAGAGTTAAGTTACATCAATTTTCACAAAACAGCAAGGCTAAATGGGATTTAAACCCAGGTTTCTTTTTTAATTTAGAAGGCATTATCTCCACAATCTTATAAGGGTAGTAATGCAAATAGTATCTCTAGTTTTACAGTGACTTGCCCAAGGTCACACAATCATAAGCAAAAGAGTCAGAACTGAAATCCTGATTTCCAGATGACCAAGACCCGGAGTCGATCTTGTTCTTCAGCAGTCCCCCATCTCTCCACTAGTCTACCTATTTCCAGAGATTTTAATTCAACAGCACATTCCTACAATCCTAGGATGAAAAGGAGAAGATTAATATCTTCCTCCAAACCCATTAAATATCCCCAGGCTGGGACATTTAGGGGTCGGCTAGATGACAAAGACCACTGGGGCCGAGTCAGGAAGACCTGAGTTCAAATTTGGCTTCAAACACACTCAGTTACTAGCTGTGTGACCCTGGGCAAATCACTTGTTTGCCTCAGTTTCCCTTACCTGTAAAATGGAGATAATATTGGCACCTATCAGGGTTGTTGTGATGATCAAATAAGATAATAATTGTGAGGTTCTTATCATGGTGCCTGGCGGATGAGAAGCACTGTATAGCATTTATTATTATTAATATACCCCTTAGTTCCTTCCATCTCCTATTTACAGCAGTGGGAGGTTCCAAAACAGTAAGCAATATAAATACAGCCTTGGGGGCAGATAC
Organism: Trichosurus vulpecula; assembly: GCF_011100635.1. Lineage (NCBI taxonomy): Eukaryota > Metazoa > Chordata > Mammalia > Diprotodontia > Phalangeridae > Trichosurus > Trichosurus vulpecula. Next base: position 105,140,834 of record NC_050576.1, on the reverse strand, counting down.
CCAGGAGGAAGAGACCTTAACCCTTCCCTGGTGACTTTTCCTCAGGGCCCAAGACATCTGGGGTTCCATCTCTCTCAGGAAATTCACCAAACCCCACTGATACAAAAGCACATCCAATCCTGGAATTCGCTGCCAAGAAAGCTATGCACTGGGGAAGACAGTCCTGAGTTTTTCTTCCACCAGACAGATTGGTCCGGGTGGAGAGGGCCCCGCCAGGGAGGGATGGAGGGAAGGGTGGGGTGAGTAGAATGTTCCTTTCATTAAAACTAGCCAAACAACCAAAAAAAAAAAAAAAGAAACCAAAAGGAGGTAGTGAGGTGAACCTAAACACAGGATCCAGTACCTGAATACTTAATCTCTCTTCTTTGAATCTCATTATTTGTATTAATTAATCTCCTGCCCAAAGTTACCCAGATTGCCCACAATCAGGAGACAGGGTCTTTTGCCCTCCTGCAGTTACTAAGTCTGAACCACTAGCTCTGACCTCTTCACAATAAGTGGGGTTTAAAAGAAGCTCTCCACAATGGAGAGCTGAGGTCCCAAGACCTACTTGCCCAAGGCCAGGGAGTGGAACTCAGATCTCTAGAATTCCAGAGCTTGGTCAGTGGGCTCCACTTCACAAAGAAAGGGGAGGCCCAGGGTGTCTGAAAAATCCAAGCAGCAATTAAATCAATGCCTTTACTTCAGCCCAGCAGGCAACAGGGCCCCTCCGTTCTCCTAGTTTCCTACAGCCCCTGGAAGACCCCACAACACCAATACTCTTCTCAGTGTCTCTGTCTTTGTCTGTTCTTTCTCTCTGCGTGTCCGTGTCTTTTTCTCTCTATCTCTGTCTCTCTGGGTCACCCTGACTCTGCCCGGAAATTCTCACGGAGAAAAAGCAAACTTCCCAGGAAAACTTCCAGCTTCCTCCCTAGACTGATGTAGTGGGGGCCTTTGCCAAGAGGTCTGGCGGAATTCTGAAGCCGCTGCCAATTCCTTTGGGGTCAGGAGCCGGAACCACCCGGTGGAGCGCAGGGTCTTCCCAGAAAGCTGCCTCCCCTAAATTCAAAACTCATTCCCTTGCCCTGCTCCATGGACAACAGCAAAAGCACACTCCACAACTCCACGACATCTTCTTATGACTACCCCATCCCCAAGATGAGCAACAGAGGGAGAATGCCAGACTAGCCAGAAGGAGAATCCCCCAACCTCTGGGCAGATCCAGCCAGGGACACGTGTGTGGTGTGTGTATTTATATGTTGAATACACTTTGTATGAAAACAATGGCGAGCCGCTGGGAATGGGACTATCCCCTTCCCCAGACTTTTATTTTACAAGATCAGGACAAGAAAATTCACCTCATGTATCACTGAATTAAAAAATAATTGGGGGCAGGAGGGGGGGGGGGGTTGCCAGTGTAGGGTGGGGGGAAAAGCTAGAGAGAAACAGCAGAATTAAGACACAAACAGGATGCCGCCTCCCCCATCTCCTCTTGGGAATGAACCTAGGGCTGATTGGATTGGGGTGGGAAGGAAGGGAGGGGGTGAGTAGAGAGGGAAGGGTTGGATTGATATCCCAGTATCTAGGGACAATTCCTGGGGATTGTATGTATGGGGTATGTCACATAAACCCGCCCCCTCCCTTCACGAATACACACCACACAACACACACACACACACACACACACACACACACACACACACACACACACACACACCACCTCTTCCCGCTAGGAAATCATTGTGACTGAGCCCCACAGACTGGTTGGCGAGACAGGGGCCCGGGTCAGTTATCAGGCAAAGAAGAGAAGCCAGACAGACGCTAGGCAGATGGGGGGAGTTAGGGAGGCATAGAGAGACCGAGCTCGCTGCCTTGTTTCCCTCCTCCATCTCCGCACACAACCAGCCCCCTAACCAGGCAGCTCCAAAGCCTTCTTCTCGCCTCCCTCTCCCCAGGGACGGAGAACTAGGGTCTGACCATAGTGAGTACCATATCTAGAACTGGCACTACCTGAGGGGCAGAGAGGTGGGGGTAGACACCACTTCTGGGGACGGGTGGGCACCCTGGAAAACTTTACAAGCAGATGGAAACTCAGTAGAGAAAAGAACTGGGGTGTCCCCCAAAACATGTAAATACGCCTGTCAAACTTCAGGTGTCTGAGGGGACGCAAGGGACTCAGAGGGGTGAGCCCTGGCTGAGTCGTGGGAGGACCTAGTCTGGGAGAGGAGCGGGCTGTAGGGTTGGGGGTGGTGCTGCCAGAGGACAGGGCATGGCAGGGCAGGGCAGGGCAGGGCAGGGTGCACTTACTACTCTCCCGGCTCCGGCTCCAGCTCTGTCCTTTGCTGGGGCAGGGCTTCTCCCTCGGGATGATCGCTGCCGGTTGCCGCGGGCTTCCAGCTCACATGCCCCCAACCACGTCCAGGAGTGGGGAGGGGTACGGAGGGGGGTCAGTGGGGGGTGGGGTGAGGGGTGCTGCTCCTCCGATTAGATCGAGGGACGCTCGCTCGCTCCTGGCTCTCCAGGCTCCCGGCGCCGCTGGTCCCAGGGTCCAAAGCTCCCTGGCGGGAGACTGACGTCTGTCGACGGCTACCGGCTGTCTGCTTGCTTCCCCAGCTCTGAGCTCTGCCCCCCGGGTCCCCAGAGCTCAGGAGCTCAGCTCTGCTGGCTACTGGTGGCTCCTGGGGTCTGTCCGGAGTGTGGATCCCCCTGTAAGCTCTCTGCCCCGGGGGCTCTGCCTCCGCTGAGCTGCTGGCTCCCTCCCTTCCTGCACTGGGTTCCAGGCTACTCGGAGTTCGGAGCCCGGATCGCAGGGTTCGCTCCTCTCCCGGGCTAAGTCCAAGAACCGTTTCTCTCCCTATCTCTCTCTCTGCCACCCCGAGTCACACTCACAACACAGGAGAGAGGGAGGAAAGGAGGGAAGGAGGGAAGGAGAAGGCTGCTTGCGGCTGCAGCTACTGCTCGGCGGCTGTGGCGGCTGCTGGTGCTGGTGCTGCTGCTGCTGGTGCTGCTGCTGCTGCTGCTTCCACCGCCTCACCGGCTCTTCAGCTTCCGAGGAGAAAGAGGGAGGGAGACAGAGAGCCGGGAGGAAGGGAGGGAGGGTAGAGAGGGAGGGACAGAGAGACAGAGCTCCCCCTCTCGCCCTGTCCATCTAGGCATCTCGCAGCTGGCTGGACAGGAAACCTCTGTTTAAAGGGGCAGAGCCGAGGTTGCCCAGGGTGATAGGGGGCGGAGGAGGGTGGGGGAGGAAGGAAAGAGAAAGGAGGAAACTAGGTCGGATGACTCCCCCTTTTCCCCACTCCGCAGGTACAGGTGTTCCTTCATCGAATCCTAGGTCCTTATAGCTAGACCAGAAGTCCCTTCTCTAGTCTCTGTTCAAGAAGGTGGCTGTTAATTTTTAGATTCGCAAGCCTATTCGGACAAAGATCCCAGAACCTTTCGAAGGAAAACTAATCTTCCTCACAGCCGGGAAGCCTCTTTAGGTCTAACCCAACTCCCTCTTGCTGCCATTTTAAAAATCAATCGAGTCAGCCCATCATTTCCTCCAGCTCTTTGCTCTGAGGAGAGGGATAGCAGCTCATTGTAATAAAGACCCTTTCTAGTCATTCAGGGAAACCCATGGCCCTCTCTTCTCTGGGTTCAACAGCCCCTACTGCTCTCCCCGGGCTTATTTTCCAGTCTTTTCGATGTAACAACGATGACAACATCTTTGAAGGTCTACAAAGTGCTTCAAATACATTATCTCATTAAATGCTTGGCTATTTGGGTTGCTGGTCTCTGGACCCTCTTTAGCTTCCATACGGGCCTGTAGGAGGGGAGGAAAAAAGAGGGACAGAGGAAGCTTGGGAGATAAAGACTGGCAGGATATAGGCAGAGAGCCTCTTCTAGGGTGACTGGTAAGGACTCTCTCCTAACATGACATTCCTCCCTTTCTAAAGCATTGTCCTGGCATCACTTTCCACAGGAGGTCTTCCTCAGCCCCAGTTAATGCTCTCATTCTTGTGAAATTACTATTACTCTTTATATTTTAAATATTTAATCATCTGACTATGTGTTGCATCCTCTGGGTAGAATGCAGGTTCCTCTGTGTTTCATTTTTGTCTTTTGTATCTTCCAGCCTAGAATACAGTATGGCACTTGGCTTTTGAAGTCAGAAGACCTGAGTTCAAATTCTGATTCAGGTATTTTCTAGCTGTGTGAACTAAGTCAGTCATAATCTCTCTGTTGTCTCAGTCTCCTGAGGGAGCTGGGTCCCTTCCTACTTTAAATCTATGATTCTATGAATTGAATTGGATTAAATTTCCTAATTAAAAGGCACTGAGTACCTGGTGTAAATGACAGGGAACCCATGTGCCTACCTTACCTCTATATCTGCAAAATCCCAGCAAACTATGGAAACTTCCCAGTGGAATGGGAAGCAATGGGAATAGCAAAAAAAAATGTGATTGAATCTCTTCCCCAGGTCACTTAGACTTCAGAGCCACCAGGGAAAGTTCCCCTGACCTAACATTCTTTGATTCAGCCTTACATTCCTTTGACTAACTTTAACAAAGTCATAATTACTAGTCCAGCCTACATGCAAATACACTTGGGAGTGGTAACAAGAGAACTTCAATTCATACAAAGGTGTAAATGACTTTCCAGAAACAGGTAGGTGACCTGAGTAAAGAGGGAAAATGGTGTCAGGGGCTGGGGGGAGGGGGTTGGCCTAGGGATCCCTCCAGGTCATGAAAGGAGAGCAGTCACATCTAACTCTTAGGTTTGGTCTTCTGGGAAAGCCAAGGTCTTAGAAATGGAAAGGATCTTAGAAGTCATCTAGCACAACATTCTATGGATAAGGACAATGAGCCTGAAGAGGTGAAGATCATAGAGCCAATGTTTAAACCCAAGTCTAGTGTCTTCCCACCACACTATAACTATCTTCTAACACACTATCCAGAAGTCTATTTATACCAAAACTACTAAGCCATGGTCTAGAACACAAAAGAGCATAGAAACATAGATTTAGAGCTAGACAGGACCTCTGAAGTCCTCTAGTTCAACTCCCACATTTTACAGATGAAGAAGGATAAGCACGTATTAAGTGCCTACTATCTACTCTGCTGGGCAGCTAGGTGGCACAGTGGAGTCTGCCTGGAGTCAGAAAGATTGATCTTCCCAAATTCAAATCTGGCTTCAGACACTCATTAGCTGTGTGACCTGGACAAGTCACTTATCCCTATTTGCTTCAGTTTCCTCACCTGTAAAATGAACTGGAGAAGGAAATGGCAAACCACTCCAGCATCTTTGCCAAGAAAATCCCAAATGAGATCATAAATGGTTGATCATGACTGAAATGACAAAAACAACAACAAAAATTTACTCTACTAAGTGATTTATAGATATTACCTTATTTGATCCTCACAACAACCCTGTGAGATAGGTGCCCTTATTTTTCCTATTTTACAGTTGAGGAAAACAAAAGTAAAGTGACTTGCCCAGGGTCACACAGCCAGTCTGAGGATGAATTCGAACTCACACTTTTCTGATTCCAGACCCAGAACTTTATTCATTGTGCCACTTAGATGCCTCTAAAAAATGAGAAAACAGAGGCTGAATGGCTTGGCCAAGGTCATACAGGGATGGCACAACTTGGATATGAATCCAGATCTTCTGTCTCCAAAACCAGCAGACTTTCCACAATGGACATTGCCACTGTGGGGTCCAACAGTCTCTTACCTACGGTCCCCACCTCTCATCAGGATCCAAGGGATCCTTAGAACAGGCTTGAAGTCCTAAGGAGAGTCCTGGACCAGGCTGGACTCCACAGGAAGAATTGTAACTCTGCCTCTGTTTTGAAGAGGGATGCTACTATGGTGCAGAGATCATCTGATACATTTGGGTGTCTGTAGGAAGGGAAATAGAGAAGGGGATATCGACCATCCTAGAAACCAGGGGTGTTGAGAGAACAGAGTTATAGATGGAAAGAGAGCAGGCAAAAAAAGACTCATCACTTCTTCTTCCAAATTTTCTTAGCAAAGTTCCCCTAGCACCAATCTACTACTTGGATTCTCCCTGAGGGACACACTTGGCATACTACACTCATTATATTTGCACAGTTTCAGTGGGATAAGAGATCATCTAGTTTAAGGGTCCTTCACCTTTTTTTCAGTCATGAGTCCTTTGGGCAATCTGGCAAAGTCTGTGGATTCCTTCTCAGAACAATGTTTTTTTTTTTTTTAATAATAAAAGGATATTCTAAATTTCACTTAGAGGTAAGTGAAAATAAAGATGTAAGTGGTTTTTTATCCCATCCAGGTTTCATGGACCTTAGGTGCAGAATCTAGTTCAAGTGTCCATTTTACAGGTGAGGCAATTGAGGCTCAAAAGGTTAATGACTTCATAAAGGGCTAACTAGTGGCAGAGACAGGACTAGGACCTACATGTCCACACCCCATGCCAGTGTTCATTCCACTGGATTTGACCATCTCTTTGAATCAGAAAGGCAGGAGAGCCAAGTGGATAAAATGCTAGACTTGGAGTTGGGAACCCAGATGAAGGAAATCTTACAATTGTAAAGACTGGGTATGCTGCAAAATTATGTCGTCTAACCTCATCTGCTGCCAATTACTGCAACGAGGCAGTGCTTTTATTCCTCCCTAATTGATTCACTATCTCAATCCCCACAAAACCTATTTGAAATCTTTTCTTTGCTCTTCAAGCCTCCCACGAAGCCCCTTCCCTACTGTCTTATCCCTTGACATCATCCTTACTCTCCTCTTTTCCTCCAGTCTCTGATAATGATGAGGTGGCCATTCCCTTTACCAAGGCCAGCCTCTCTATATAGTCACTTGAGCCCATCCTCTCCCTTCTTCTTCAATAGATTGTCCCCTCAAGCATCCCTTCTCTCTAACCATCTGTCTTTTCCTTTCTACTAGTTCCTTTCCAACTGCTTTCAAAAATGCATGTTTGTCCAATCCTTCAACAAAAATTAAAAAAAAAAAACTTGTACAGACTCTACCATCCTTTCAAGCCAATATCAAATATCTTGGTCCAACGTGCACTGACTGCACTTCCTTTCCTCTCACTTTTTTCCAAGTCCTCTGTGCCCTGACTTTTAACCACATCATTCATTCATGACTTCTCTCTCCAAAGTTACTAATTATCTTTTAATCACCCAATCTAATGGCCTTTTAAAAATCTCCATCCTTCTGGATCTCTGTACAACATTTGATCTTGTGACTACCTTTTGCTCTCAGACCTAGATGATCTCTCTTCTCTAGGCTTTGACGACATTTTTTCCTTCTGATTTACCTCTTTCTTGTTGCCTGCAGCTTCTCAGTCTCCTTTGCTGGTTCTTTATCCGTGTCGTGTCCACTAACTGTGGGTGGCCCCCAAGGCTCTGTCCTGGGCCCTTTCTTTTTTCATTCTATGTATACTATCTCACTTGGTGATTTCATCAGCTCCTATGTGTTCAACGACCATCACGATACCTGTGTATGTGTCCCAAATTTATACATACAGCACTAGTCTCTTTCCTGAACTATAGAGGCAAATCACCTTTTGGACATCTAGAATTGGATGTTATGCAGTCATCTCAAATTCAAAATGTCCAAAAGAGAACTCATTATTTTTTCCCCAAAGCCAAATTTCTCCATTACATTTGAGGGTACCTCTATCCTTCCTGTCACCCAGGGCAACAATTTCAGTGTCACCCTGGATTCCCTACTCTTATTCATCCCTTAAACCTAGCCTATTGCCAAATCTGGTCATTGCTACCTTCATAGTATCTCTGGAATATATCCTCTACTCTCTACTCCTACAGACATCACCCTAGTCCAGGCCCTCCGCAGCTTTCACTTGGACAACTAAAATTGTCTTTTCATTGGTCTCCCTGCTTCAAGTCCATTCTCACTACAATCTATCCACCACTCAGTTGCCAAATTAATTTCTCTAAAGTCTGACCTTGCCACCACCATCATACCCCCTCTACTCAAAAAACTTCATTGCTTCCTATTTCTTCCAGGACCAAATATAAAGTCCTTTGCTTGGCACTTAAATCTCTTTATGACCTAGGTCCTTCCTACATTTCCAGTCCTCTTCCTCTTTTTAAAAAATGTGTTGTATTTTCAATTCATGGAACAAAACAAGCATTTCTATAACACAGTACAATAAAAAGGATGATTGCCCATGAAACTGCTAATCTACTGTGTACAACTTGCTATTCCCTCCAAATATACAAAAAAAATTATCGTATAAATTTCTTTTTTTCCCTTTCTTTCTTCCCTCTCCGTTCCCCACCCTAGAGATGGCTACCATTAGAAACAAATAGGTATGTGTATATATACATACATACACACATATATGTGTGTATATATACATGTGTATGTGTGCGTATACATATATACATATATGTAAAATTATTTTATATATACTTCTACTTATTGATTCTTTCTCTGGAGGCAGATAGCATCTTTCTTCATGTGTCCTTTATTAATTTGTACATTTACAATAGTCAAAATGACTGTCATTCTTAAAACAATATTGCTATTACTGTATACAGTGTTCTCTTGGTTCTGCTTGCTTCATTCTCCACCATTTTGTGCAAATCTCTCCATGCCTTTCTAAGATCAGTGAGCTCATCACTTCTAATGGCACAGTACTACTCCATCACAACCAGACACCACAACTTGTTTAGCCATTCCCCAATTGATGAGGATCCCTACAATTTCCAGTTCTTTGACACCACAAAGAGAGCTGCTATAAACATCTCATTCACATTACTTTAGTCACCTCCATGCATTCTACAATCCAGCTACACTGGTACTCACTGTTCCTTGTACCAGATGCTCTAGCTCCTGTTTCTGAATCTTTTTGTTGGTTGTCCCCCATGCCCAGAATACTGTGCCCCCTCACCACCTCTTGTTTTTTCTGCCTTCCTTCAAGACCAGTTCAGCTTTCTGTAGGGATCCTATTTTGGACAATCTACCTCCCCTTTCCTCTTCCTCTCACCCCCACTAATGCATTCACCTTTCAGATTACTTTCCATCTACTTGTATATACATCTTGTATATACCTAGTTATTTACAAGTTTTTTCTCACCTTATCATGTAAGCTCCTAGAGAGTAGGGACTGTTTTTTACTATTTTGGCCCATATTTGTATCCCCATTTTTTAGTACAGTGCCCTGTCCATAGTATGTGCTTAAGGAATGCTTGTTGACTGATTGACTAGAAATCTGCTGTCTCTATACTCAGTCTTGTTGCTGTATTTGACACCATTGACCACCCTCCCCTCTGGGACACTTTCTCCTCCCTGGGTTTTCATGAAAATGCTCTCTCATGGTTTTCCTGACACCTGATCAACCTTTCCTTAGTCTCCTTCTGTTGGGTCCTAATCCATAGCATGCCCCCTAACTTTGGGTGTTCTCCAGAGCTCAGTCTTGGGGCCTCTTCCTTATTCTGTGTCTTGATAACCTCATCAGCTCCCAGGTGTTTAATTATCATCTTTATGCATATGACTCGCAGACCTAAATGTCTAGCCCCCAAGCTTCAGCATGGTATCATTGCCTATCATACATTTCAAACTGGATGTCATGTGTCCCAAAAAGGGCTCATTATCTCTTCCCCCCAAATGTACCCATCTTCTAAACTTCTTTATTATTGTTGAGGGCACAGCCATCTCTCCAGGCTCCCAGGCTCCTAAGCTCATTGTTAATCTCGATTTCTCACTCTTCTTCACTCCGTAGATCAATCAATTGGACGAGTTTGCTGTTTCTACTTCGCCACATGTCTTCAATCTAAATCCTCATCTCCAGCCACACAGCCATCACCTTCACATAGCCTCTCACCATCTCTCACCTAGACTATTAAAACAGCCTCCTCATTGGTCTCTCTACTTCAATTCTCTTCCTACTCCATTCTTATCTTTACACTTTAAGCAGAGATCTGACCGTGTCACACTCCTATTTGATAAACCAGTGGCTTCCCATTGCCTCTTGATGAAAAAGAAACTATCTCTCTTAAGTTTAAAGTCCTTTACAACGTGGCCTGAACCTCTCTCTCTCTCTGATTTCCTTGTATGACTACTGCCTCTCCTGCACTCTGTGATACAGCCACACCAGCTTTCTCATTGTCCTTCCCATCTCTCATCTCTGATCCCTTACACTGGCCGTTGCCTGTGCCTAGAGCTATTCTCTCCTCATCTCCACCTCAGAGAATTCCTGTTTTCCTCCAAGAGGAAACTTTTCCTGATTCTCCTAACTTCCCTAACTGACTTGTACTTATTCTGTGCGTATACACGCACGCCCGCACACACACACACTCACTCACACATTTACGTACGTACATGGCTCCCCAGCTAGTATAAAAGCTCCTTGAGAGTACTCCTTGAGAGCAAAAATTAATTCTCATTCTCTTTCTCTCTTTTTATTTTTTCTTTTTTGGAGAGGGGAAGGCAGTGCAATTGTGGTTAAGTGACTTGCCCAAGATCACATAGCTAGTACATGTGTCAAGTGTCTGAGGCCGGATTTGAACTGACTCCAGGGCCGGTGTTCTACTCACTGTGCCAGCTAGCTGCCCCTCTCTCACTCTCTTTTTCTTTCCCTGCCTCCCTCCCTCTCTCATTCTTCCTCTCCCTACCTCCCCCCCATATATGTAAAATATATTATATTTATATATCATAATATGATATAAATGAAATATATAAACATAATACAATAAATGTACTATATTATATTGTGTCATAATATAATATATAGCATATATTTATATTATATAAAGGCAGAAAGAGAGATACATACACACACTCATGTATATATATATATATATATATATATATATATATATGTATGTATGTATGTATATACATATTGCCAGTGCACCTAGCACAGTGAACCCCTTGGAGGGTGTATGATTTTGGAGCCCAGATTAACTGACTAGAAAATGCTTTCTGACTGATTACTTAAATGACTAAAAGACCAGACTTAGATCCTTCAGATACTTACTATCTGTGTTACCCTGGGTAGGGCACTTAACTGAGGCTGACCCTTCATTACGTGTAAAATGAAGATAATATTGGTACCCAACTTAGAAATTATTGTCAGGATTAAGTGAGATAATAGATGAAAAGTGATTTGCTTATAGCACTATATAAACATCATGTTTCCCTTTGCTTCTCCTCATCCTCATCCTTGTCTTGTCCTCGTCCTCATCCTCCTCTGACACAGACTTTAGAGGAGCCCAGTTCTCTGACAGAAAACCTGGAGAGAGGAATGGCAGAGGTAGAAGGATGGCCACTAAAGGTTCATACACAGTGGGAAGAATAATAGATTTGGAGCCTGAGGACTGGCTTCAAATCTAACTTCTGTTGCCTCCTGTATGCACTTGGCTAAATCACTTAATCAGCCTAGCCTCAGTTTCCTTATCTATAAATGAGAGGGTTGGACTAGATGGCCTCTAAGATCTCTTCCATCTCTAAATCAGTAATCTATGATTCTATGTTTCCGCCACACTTTCTTAGCCCCCTATTCCTCCTTCAGTAGAACTCAAACCACTCCCCACTCAAATACACACACACACACACACACACACACACACACACACACACACATATTCACACCTCTGCAGTTTTGTGTATGCTTACAGTATCTCACTGTTGGAGATATCCTGCTATAGGGGAAAGATTGCTGCCTTGAGCCAGGGGGCTTGGTTTCCATTGGGACATTTATCAACTCCATAGCCTTGGATATTTCATCTCTCCTCTCTTGAGCCTTACTTTCCTCACCTATAAAATGGACATACTCTGTACCACCTAACTCCCAGGCTTGTTGTAAGGGAGAGAACTCCATAAACCTTAAAGTGCTACTATATGAACAGATGTTGGGATGTTTCTGCCATGTCACACTAAGCCAAACCCTATCCAAATCTCACCAAGCCTTCAAGACTCAGCTAAATTGTACCCTGAAAGAAAAAAACGAGAGTGACAAAAATCAGAAGTGAACACTATGTCATTATAAGGGCCAACTTTGGCCTTGAAGAACAAGTAGAAAAATGTATTTTTGTCGCTTCCTTGTAGAGGTGGGGGACTCTGCTTGTGGAACACTTCCCTGGGCAGTCAAATTTAGTTTGACGTCTAGACTGGCTTTGCTGAAATCATTTTCTGTTTGTTCATTCTCTTCCTCCCTCCCTCCCTCTCTGCCTCTCTCTCTCTCTCTCTCTCCTCTTTTTAAATATGGGATGGCTCCCTAGAGTGTACTGAGAAGGCATATAGAAATTAGGAGGATATAAAAGCCAAAGATATCAATAAAAATTAAAATAATAATAATGAGGCATTCCCTGCTCTGTGAAGCCTTCCTTGGTGGTCTCATCTATGGTAATCTTCCTTTCTAGAACTCCTACAGTTTGTTCCACACACTCACAGACTTAACAATAGAAATAAAAATGATAGCAGCTAGCCTTTTTACATAGAGTATCACATTTGATACGCTATCTCACAACAACCTGGTGAGATAGTAGGTGCTATTATGATCTCTATCTTACATGTGAGTAAACCGAGGCTGAGAGAGGTTACATGACTTGGCCAGGATCACTCAGTTAATAACTTTCCAAGCCAAAATTTGAACTCAGGTTTTCCTCGCTCCAAGTCTAATACTTTCACCCATCACACCACCTAGATAGACTACCTTTTACTCTTCTCTAATGACTAGATTATAAACCTTTTGAGGGACAGAACAGAATTGAGTCACTTTCTTTTCCTCCTTGTTTTCCCTAATCAAATACAGTACCTGGAATACAGTAGGTATCTAATAAATGTTGAAATGTTCTTATGTGTGAGTCTTGTTGCCCCATCTAGACTAGCATCTTTTTGAGAAAGCAGAAATGAATCTGTACTATATAGTTCTGTTAGGCTGACACCAATGACCCCTTTTTACATAATTCTAACTTGAATTATGTATATTTGAATATATGGGACCCCCTCAGGGGATTCACTATTCCCATGAATCAGGACCTCACTGAACACTCCTTTATTCCCTATGACTCTTGGTTCAATACTAGGCCTCCAACAGGTATCCAGTAAATATCAGCTGACTTGTGTCTTCTCCTTTCATGTTCCTGTTTCATTAATATTTCTCCATCATGTTTTTGGGGTGGCATCAAGAACTGTCCGTCTCTGGACCGGAATGTGGAAGAGAATAGAAGACTATTCTACCCATCGGCCTTCTCTGTAGTGTCCAAGACTGGGCCTCCTAAAGGCAGAGGAAGAATCAGGCAGCCAGTCTTACTGTTTAACGTGGGGGATGGGGGGTATGCGTTCGAAGGATGGGGCAAGAGGCAGGGATGGGTAGGGAACGTCAGCAATAGCCTTTTGTGTCTTAGGATTTCCTTTTCTTTCACTTCGAGCCATTCTCACTGACTCCCTTCCTTCAGGTCCCCACCTGAAATATACAGCAGTGATGGGGAGTTGTAAATAGCAGTTGAGGGGAAGGGAGAAGTGTGGCACGTCTAAGGAGTATGGACAGTTTAGAGAGCCCCAGTCTTGACTCTCTCCCCTTTTCCTCCCTCCTAAAGTAGAAGCCTCATGATCGCTGGGCCTTCACATTTGATTTTTCCCTCTCTGCCTTGCCTTGGGGGAGACCCAGTTCCCCATCCTGGGAGGGACAGGCAACAATTAACAAAGGCACCATGGAGTAAAGACAATTAACAATCCAGAAAAGAGGGGAAAGAGAGGCTTTGTTCTGGTTTCCATGGCAACCCAGGGGGGCCTGGAGGAGGAGGAGGAGCTGGGGTGGGGGGGAAGGGGTCTGGACCAGGGACATTCTGAGCTGCTGTACTCACACTTTCTCTTTCTGCCCTTCTACTCCCCACTCTACTACCCTTGCAACCCATCCCACCCAGCGTTTGGACCATATGGACTGGGGCAGGTAGATCCTGGGAGACTCTGGATGCAGTTATTTTCAGAACTGGAAAGTCAGGTAATGGAGGGCACAGAAATGGACTGGGTGGGACAGTCCATCTTCTCCTTCCTTCCTTCTTTCCTTCTCCTATTCTTCCCTATCCTCCCCAAAGGAATTCTACCCTCAACTAAGTATTAGTCCCCAAATCCCTGCTCTGGGGAGCTGATGGTCAAACCAGGGAGAAATCAACAAGACTCCTATGTCCTCCTACTCAGGTGTTCCCACAACATTCCCTGGATTAGTCAGGCCCTCGATCCACAAAAGGAATGAGTTACCTAAGGTCTCTTTAAAGCCTGCACACCCCCACTCCCCCCACCAACACACACCTTTTTCTCTTGAGGTGTACTGAGAAGGCACATGGAGCCTCCCACACATCCACTGAGCCCTGAGCCCCGGCATCAGCAAGACAAGAACAAAATAGCTCTAATTCCCATTATCCAGCCTGGCTGGGGAAGGGTGAGGGGCTTCTGGGTAACAGCATCCATCTTAGCAGGGTAACTGCCCAGACCTCCAAGTCACTCAAACCTCCCCTGCCCACCCCCACCCCCCCCTCAAATTGCCCTCTGGATCCTGGGTGAAATACCATCTTTTCAAAAGATTAGGATGAAATAAAACATACCAACCCCACCTAAAGGTAATTTATTCTCTGCTCAAAAAAATCTTCATAGGAACTGTTATAAACAGTTCAAATGCCTTAGCCTGCCATTCGAGGTCTACTTCATTCTATCTTTCTAGCCGTATTTCACATTTCTCCATGCATTCTATACCCCAGACCTAATCCACTACTCTGTGCTCTGGTCTCTCACACTTTTATGTCTTTGCTTACGTTCTTGCCAATCCCCTGAATTTCTGCTCTTTGCCTGTGGAATTTCCTGTTGGTTACTATCTACCTTAACTCGAATGCCACCTTTTCCAAAAAAGTCTTCCAATGGTTCTTTTTGTACATTTTTTTCCCCTTCAGGTTGTCAATTTCCTTGTCTTCCTCTGCCCTCACTATATTGTGACCGTAATCATGTATTATTATTTGGGGTATATTTGGGGCATAGCTCCATGGGGGGAGGTTTGTAAACTGTTTCTGTCCAGCACCCAGTACTAGGCTCTGTACAAATAAAGATTGAATTAAAGTGAATTTGTAAGTTCTTCAGAATTTTACAAGACCTTAAATTCATTATTTATTATTATTATTAGGTGAGGCAATTGGGGCTAAGTGACTTGCCCAGGGTCACACAGCTAGGCTTCAGTTCATTATTCCAGACATCTAATAATCATAGAATGATATAAATCAGATTTGAAAAGGACCTTCTCAGTCTAGCCTAGTCTAGCTTCTTGTCTCCTGTAAAATTTTTCCTTTGTTTTTGTTATTCCCTTGTTATACTGAGTCAGTTCAGTTGTGTCTGACTCTTCTTGACCCTATTTGGAGTTTTCTTGGCAAAGATACCGGAGTCAGTTGCCATTTCCTTCTCCAGCTCATTTTACAGATAAGGAACTGAGATAAACAGGGTGAGTTAAGTGACTTGTCCAGGGTCACACAGCCATTAAGTATCTGAGGTCAGATTTGAACTCCGATAATCCTGACTCCAGGCCTGTCACTCCATCTGCTGTGCTACCTAGCTGCCCCTAAGATTCTCCCTATGATGTTCCTAAAGGATGCTCATCCAGCCTCTGTTTGAATGTTCCCAGAGCAGGGAACTCACTACTTAGTAAAGTGAACTTTTCCAGTGTTGGGCAGCTTTAGTTAAAAAAAAAAAATTCTTCTTTATTTTCACTTGAAATCAGCATCACTGACATTTACACCTACTGCTCCTAAGTGTTGGACAGCTAAGAAGAATATCCATCGGTGTCCTGGGTAAAGAAGGGGAGAAAATGTACTCCCCACACACTTTTAAATTTAATCTGCATAATTAACATTTTCCCCATCACTTTTCTTAAGTCTAAACAATCAACAAAGCAATAAATCAAGCCTCCATTTGTAGCCATTGCAGATTTCCAAGGTGTGAATGCTCACCCTGAAAACTGAACAATCTCCTCAACCAATAGGAACTGACTCTAGCACATCACCCACCAAGAATAAGTCTAATTAACATCACATGAGAGCCCTGCTCAGCCCTTCAGCCCCCCACACAAAGTCTTCTCTTCTCAAGACTAAATATGGTCTTTCCACCATTCAACAAGTCATTGGAACAAACGTTCATTAAGCACTTACTATGTGTAAAGCATTATACCAGTCACTGTGATACAGAGATTCGAAAAAGACCTAGTCCTTGCCCTCAGGGAGTTTACTGTTTAATAAAAGGGAATAACATATACACAAATAATTATGATTCAAGGTAGAACATGAAAGGAATAAAGGAGGGTTAAGCAAAGTGATGTGAGAAATTTGGGGAGAGAGCAATCATGACGGGGGAAATTGAAGGGTCAGGGCAGGGTTAAGAGAGGAAGAACCATCTGAGTTGAGCCTTGCAGGAAGGGAAGAGGGTGAAGCTAGGGATATTTTTCAGCGTGGGGATTGGCACAAGAATAGGTAGGGAGACGAGAGAAGGCACAATGAGAACAGGGGACGGGGAATAATTGGGATGAGGAGAGTCATTCTTTCCTCCCAGGGCATGGTTTTCAGACCTCTGGGTCACCCTCTATTTAGCAGTGCACAGGCCAGTGTAGGGTCAGAGGTCAGCAGTCATTACTGAAGATTTCTCCTTTGCTTCCTTGGCTGTTTACTGCCCTGAACTCCCGTTCTCAGTCTTCCCCAAAGTTGTCCTACAGCTTTTCTTCCCCTAAACACCTTTCTGTCACTTAAGACAGGAGGCCGAGGCCTCTCCTTCTGACTTCTGTTGCTTCTTAGAGTCAGCGGCACACACTTTGCTTAACTAAGCTCTAGTTCAGTTGCTTCCCAAACTAATTTGGCCTCAGAATAGTTGGAGGCTTGAATTAACTTCAGGAAACCCGTAAATGCAGGTTAGTCTATGTCAGGGGACATGGAGTACCCCTGGGATAAAGGGAGCCCTGGGAAATTTCATCAGATAAAGGGAATTAAAACTATTTTCATGCTGAAAAAAAAACAACCTGCTACCTGTAAGTATTTTTGACACTCCATGTAATTTAATAGTTAATATCTTAGAGGCCCAGAGGGGTGAGACTTCCTCACAAGGGCCACTATTCCCTTGGCGCAGAAAACTGAAGAAAGTTCTGAAGAGCCCAGTTTACCCGTTTTCTCTCAACAGCTTTCTCCTAACTACCTGTGTGGCATTGAGCAAATCACTTTAATGACAATAAGAACGATAATTAGGGCCCACATTTATATAGTTCTTAATATGGGCCAGGCCTTATGCTAAGTGCTTCACAATTATTATCTCGCTGGCTCTTCACAACAACCCTGGGAGGCGGGTTCCATGGTTACTGTTCCCATTTTACAGATGGAAAACCTGAGGCAAACAGCAGTTAAATGACTTGCCCAGGTTCACACTGTTTATTGTGCTTCATTCTCAAAAAGGACCAAAATGATATCACTGTGTTAGAGTCAAGTTACAGTGTGTCCGACTGTGGCTGATCAGACCAATACGAGCCCAGAACGCTCTACCACAGGATGGGCACGAATAGTTTGTGTGAACATTTGGAGTGGATGCTCTAAACTTTCACATCCTGCGTTTCCTTTGAGTTGTTTCAATTCTGCTGGACCTTCTCTGATGGGGGCATACCATGCTGAGCCGTCCTATGCCAGTGTCACCCATGTCACACAATCAATTCCAAAGTTCTTAAGAGAGACCCTGAGAGTATCCTTGTATCACTTCTTCTGACCGCCGCATGAAGGCTTGCCCTGCGTGAGTTCTCCATAAAATAGTCTTTTTGGCAAGCCTACAGTTTCACTTAGCCGTTCAGTGTTTGAGGCTGGATTTGAACTCAGGGCTTCATCTCTTAATTGAAAAGTTTGCGTTTCCTCAACAGAAAAGGAGGGGGTAGATGATCTCTAAAGTAACTTCGGGTTCTGTATCTAATGATCTTCTGATCATCCCCAATAGGAAGCAGTGCAAGTATCATTACTCTCCATTTGACTGGGGAGAAAGCCGAAGCTCATGAAGTGATTTATTCAAGGTCACGTCGGTAGCAAGTGGCCATGCCAGGCAGGGCCCAAGCTTATCTTGGACTCCCAATGAGTTTTCAAAAGTTATCTCTGCTATCCCTAACCCAGTTCCCAGCTGGTATACAGCAAACACCAATTGTGGCCAACAGGACCAAGGTAACTGTAAGCTTAGGGGCCAAACCAGAGGCTTGATTGGAGGAGCCCAAATAACCACTTTTCATCAAGTGATTCCCTAGGGGTGCAAACTGACTGTGAAAGCCTCTTTTAGGACAAAACAGGCCCTAAGGAAGGAGATCTGTAGATAGCAAGATGATTTCAAATTGGCTCCTTCACAGCAGGCTCGAGACTTGGGGCCTGGCTTGCTCCCCAGCTCCTGGGTCCTCTTTGGCCTATAGCCATGTTCCTCCAGGGGCAGGGCCACCCGCTGGTACAGCCCTAGACTCAAGTGCGAGGGACAGGACTGGCCTTAGGGTGTTAAGGTCTGGCCAAGGATTCCTTCTGAGGCTTTCTGCTGCTTAACTGGAAGCCTTTGAAAATGTACCTAAGTCATGATGGTAATTAAAATAGCACCTTTATTTAGCACTTTCCTTCCAACAACCTTTTGAGGTAGGCAGTGTGAGTATTATTATCACCTCCATTTTAAAGATGGTAAACCGAGGCTCAGAGTCAGTGACTGGCCCAAGGTCCCACTACTGTCAGCACCAGAATCTGAACCTCACCCATGCTTCTCTTTCATACTGCTTGGATGCACTGACTGGACTGCTAGCCCCTGTAGCATCACAAGAAGGAATAACCATCCTCTCCCAAGGTAGGTGATGGGTGCAGAGTGGGCTTTGGAGGTGGGAAAAGGAGAGGTACACATTTTGACTCTGAGTGTTAGAATTTAAACATAGGCCTCAGTCCTTAGGAAGCTAAGGGCCTCCAGACTTTCCAAGGGTGAAGAAAGGGGTTAAGAGGGAGGCAGCTCTCAGGAATATGGGGCCCTAGGTTCAGAACACCAGCTATGACCCGGCCCAAAAGCCAGATCTACCCATTCCCCCTCTCACCTTCTAAATCACTCGGCTTTCATATTCCTCTTCCTTCGCTACAGCCCAAGATCCCAGACCTTGGCCCTCTCCAGACTAGCCTCAAAGAAACCACACCCTTCCAAATTCTCCCTTTTCTCCCCAGCTGCCCCTGATCTACCCCGTTGTTGTTTGTGTCTCACTCCATTCCCAAGGGCCTGAGGCTAAAGCTGGGGAGTCTTTGCAAGTTGTGTTTGTTGCTGAGTTGGCCCCCAACAAAATACAGCAACAGCACCAGCTTTGGCTCAATCTTGGCAAGAGGGAGAGACTCCACACAGAGTGCTCTGGCACCCAACCTTCCATGCTCCTTACCTTGTGGGCCAGCACGGCCAGGTGTGGGTCTTCTAAATCCCATGGAAGGAGCACGTTCCAAACAAAGTTCTTCCCTGTGGCCCATAGTCAGAGGGGACTCTTACTGTCCCCATGGGGACAGAGAACAGGGGCTAAAAGGGGCCTCAGAGATTTTAATTCAACCCCAAGGAAAGAACTTTCACCCATAAAAGAAATGACCTGCCCACGGTCCCACAGGTAGGACAGAACTGAGCCTGGATCTAAATCTGTGACCTCTGACTCCAAACTTCAGTCAATGGGGACAGAAGAGTTTCCATCATCCCTCTAAAACACACCTAACACAGCCCTTGGAGGCTACACTGACCCTCTTTCCCAGCACCCTCCTCCACCCCATCACCCCTCCCCCCCATTGTGTTGAAGTTACAAGAAGTCTGATCCTAGCCCTTGCTACCTACCAGCTGTGTTCCTTAGTCTTTTTTTCTCAGACCTCATGGAAAATGAGTATGGAGGTTGGGCCCTTAAGAATCCTTCTAGTTCTGTCTGTAGACCTACAATGCTTCAGAGGATTTTTTCCCACCTTCCCAGGATAGGGAAACATCAGGATGACCAGTCTTGCTCACTACTTGGCTAGTGACTCCCCAAAGCAACGACAGATTATGTTGTAATATCACCTTGTAGAAAGTATAAGGGATCCCACTGAGAGGAAGCTGGAGGAGTAGATAGAGGGGCAACTTTGGAATCTTGAGAAGGGTTCAAATCTCCCCTCCCACACATTCTGGCTATGTAACCCCAGACAATTCACTTAATCCCTCAAGGCCGCAGGCAACCCTGCCTTACTAGAGGTAAATTCCTCATTGGAAATTACTTATATCAATGAAGTCGAGGTTCTGGTATTCTGCCCCCCCCCCCAAATGATATATAGTCATAAAACTACATACAAGCTATCCACCCTAGTATAAAACTCCTTCCCTGGGAAAAAGTTTGGCCTATGAGAACACTCAAACACACTGTCTCTTTTAGGCTACCAAGGGGTCTTTCCACAGAAATGCACAGAGGAACTGGGGGCCTAGAAGTGGAGTGATTTGCTCAGGACCACACAGGGAATCACAGACAGTTCAACCCCCCACTCCCCTTCTTATTTCAACCTACCTGCCTTGTTTCTAGGGGAGGAGGAGTGAGGCAGCAGGGGCAGCCAGAAGACTAGTGCTCACGCATCTCCATTCTCAGCAATCAGCTGGGCCCCTCTCTGACCAGGGACAGGTGGGGAAGGCAATTGAGGTTAGCTGTCAGTGGCTCTTTGCCCTGACCTCTGGCTCTGCCAAATGTGGTCATTGCAGAGGATGCAATTACCCTGGTCATGGGAATGGTTGGGCCGCTCAGACTCGGAGACAATGGCTTGGCTGGAGCACGTGGGCAGACCGGGGAGGCCAGCATGGGCCTCTGGCTTCCTGGGAGGAAGTGGGGCATTGTTTCTGGACCCAATTCCGGACCCTGCTGGAACGGAGTACAATGAAGGGAGAGGACCTGGCCAACCCACTGACATTTGGGGTCTCATTTATGACTTTAATGACCCTGCTGGTGGATCTACCTGGAAGCAGACCTGCTAATGAGCTCGGCAGTTGGCATGGCACCAAAGGGAAGCCAGTCGGGCTGGCTCCCCTAGGGGAGGCGGGCTGGCTGGTGTGTGGTCTAACACTGGGAGAGCTGGGAAACAGAGATGTGGGCTTCGTCTGGGCAAACCACAGGGAGGTCCTGTGACTCCCCACCCACCTCTCCATTCACTCCACTGGGGTCATGGGACCCCACCCTTGGAAGGTTAAGAATTACAATGATAATCTGGCTTTTCATCTGGGCTGTGCCCCTACTTGCTATGTGACCTTGAGTAAGTCCCTTAACTACTTTGAGCCTCAATTTCTCCATCTGTCTTATAGAGGAAACCCTATCCCCATCCCCCTCAGGGCCCTCAGAAGACAAGATAAAATCATAAATACTGTGTGCTTGGAACTCTTTGGAAGAAAATTGTTCTAGACATTTAAGACATTAAACGATTTTGTTCTTCCCACCTCCTGGCAATGCAAGCTCCTTGAGCACCAAGCAGAATAGTCCCTTTGGCCGGTCTGCTCCTTCACCCTCCAAGGTTTCACTGGCAAAAGGGCCCTGGTTTCCCAGTACTGTTCACCACTTGATCCCCACCCTCCTCCTCAATGGTTACTCCAGGGACAAAAGGATAACACAAGAAACTTGCCTGAGTTTGGAGACATCTAAGTATCAACTGTCATGGCCCTAGGAGGCCAGGATACTGGGCCAAAGGTTGAGATGACTGCTACTCTCTACTGTGCAAGGTAAAATGTGAAAAGTACTACTCCTCTGCTCAAGAAACTTCACTGGCTCCCTATAGTCCATAGGATAAAATAAAAATTCCTTCATCTAGTTTATGAGGCCCATTATGGTCTGCCTCCAACCCACCCTTCCAGCCTTATTTCATACAACTCCTCTTCACACCTGTACTATTAATTCTCTCTGCCCTTTCTCATCACCCCCTTCCATTCATTTGCACAGGCTGCCCTATGCCTAGAGTGCATTTCCTCCTTCTCATCTTGGCCTCTTGAAATCCTTGTCTTCTGTCAAGGCCCAGATCACTTGCTGTTTCCTCCATCAGGTCTTCCCAGGTACCCCTAGTCTTTTGTCTAGGTCTCTCCTTTCCTTGTCTGTATAATATGAGGATCAGACTAGAATCTGTCAGGGGTTCTTAGCCTTTTTTGTGTCCTGGAACCCTTAAATATTCTGGTAAAGCCAATGGACCCCCTTCTTAAAAGAAGAAGGTTTTTTTAGAGGCAGAAAATAAAATATGTAGGATTTCAAAGGAAACCAATGATACTGAAATTCAGTTATCAAACTATTAAAATAAGACAAGTTCATGGACCTTAAGCTAAGAACCCCAGAAAAAGGACCTCTAAGGCCCTTTGCAGCCTCAAGTCCTATGATATTTGTCCTACTCCTCTACCTTGTATCTTCATAGTGTCTTCATTATTAAACTGTCAGCCTCTCGAAGGCAGGGGCTGTTATGTTTTTCCATCTTTGTGCCTCCAGCATTTCATGCCTATACTTAGTAAGCATTGGCTCATCTGAATGGAAATGTTCTAAGTGAGATAGATAGATAGATGGCAGGTCCAGGGCATAGGATGGTGGAGACATCCTTGGGAGTTAAAATTATAAGGTAGGGAAGATGCTTCAAGAGACTAGAGATGGGCTTTGAAGGATGGATGGGCAAGACTTAGAAAAACAGAATAGGTAGAAGGAAAAGGGATGGCCATTCAGTAGGAGAAAGTACGTGACCAAATTGTGAAATTGGGCATGGGCATGGCTGGCGGTACCCAATAGGTAGAAGAGTGCTGAGAGTTCATAGCGGGAGAGACATTTGTAGAGGTTGAAGAAGATCATTACCTGGAGAAATTTGAATAATCTGTGCAGAGAAAGCAAAATCCAGCTATTTAGCCCAGAATAGGTCCATATATAGAGCCCTAATCTTCCTTTCTGAGCTCCAGGCCATATCTAACTTGATATTTATAAACAGGTTATAAACAGGTTATATTATAAACCTTAGGGAGGCTTGGTGATCCAATGGATAGAGCATTGGGCCTGGAGTCAAGAAGACCCAAGTACAAATCCGGCCTCAAACGCTTACCCCAACCCCAGGTGGGTTCACTTAAACTCTCATTGCCTTCATTTCCTGGTAAAATTTGAGGATCAAATGAGATAATATTTGTAAAGTACTTCGTACAATATCTGGCACCTAATAAACACTATATAATTATTTAATTCCTCCCCCTTTCTACTTCTCCCCTAAAGTCCCTTTCTTCCAAATGTCAGTGTTTCTGTTGAATTGTTCTAGTCACTCGGGTTTGGAGCCTAAGGTCACCCTAGTCAGTCTTACCCCTCTCTCTTCCCGTCAGTGAACACATCTCATTGATTCCACCCCAATACATCTTGCTTCCGTCCCCTCCTCCCACAAGCCCCGATTCCAGCTCAAGCCCTCATCGTCTCTTGCCTGCATTACCACAGCAGTGTCTTAATTGACTCCTGGCTTCCAGAATCTCCCCTTGCCAAGCTGTTCTCCATCCAGCTGCCAAAATTATCTTTTTGAAGCACAAATCTGAACATGTCACACACACTCCTCACATGTTTCCCCTTTCTAGAACCCTCAGTGGCTCCCTATTGTGTCTAGGATAGAATGCAGTCATCTTACCCAGGATCTAAAGTCATCACAATGTGGTTCCAACATATCTTTCCAGGCTCAGTTCACATTATTTTTCTTCACATATGCTGCTCCTGCCAAATTAGCCTATTCGTTATTCTCTAAACTCAATAATCTTTCTCCCCTTTTAGTGTCTTTGAACAGAGTGATTCTCCATGCCTGGAATGAACTCCCTCCTCACCTGTGCCTTAGAACAGGCATCCCTTTCTTGCTTCCAGACTCAGTTCATGTTTCTCTTTCTGCAGAAAATTTCCCCCCATATTCCTAGTTAGTATGCTTTCTCTTCAAATAATTGTGTGTGTGTGTGTGTGTGTGTGTGTGTGTGTTTATGTATGTGTATTCCTTAACCTTTTGTGCATCAAAATCCCCTTGCACTGTTTGGTGAAGCCTTTGGACTCCTCAAAATAATATTTTTAAATGCATAAAGTAAGAGATAGAATTAAACAAAGGAAATCAATCCTAATGAAGGAATGTAACATAGGTGTAAGATATATTTTTGTATCTGCTCACAAGTTGTATTCCTCATGTAATCTTCTTGAGAGGGAGCTGATTTTGGTTGTCTTTTTTTCCCCAGCAGAGCCTCAAACATAGAAGGCACTAAAATTTAAAAAACAATGAATGAGAGATTCTTCCCAAGCTTTTTGTTTTACCATAGATTGTAAACTTTTGTATTTAAAGAATTTTTAAAAAAAAATTTTGAATGAATGAAGGCTATTCAGTTGGATTGATTTTAATAGCCTCCAAATCCCCAACTTCTCAAATGTTAGTGTTCAGTGATCCATCTTCACCCCCCACCCCCCACCACCCCACCTTACCCTGCTCCCATTTTATTCATGAGGAGACAGAGGCCTTCAGAGGTAGAATGACTTGGCCAGGGGAACATAGCAGAGTTCATCGACATTGTCCTTTCAGACTACAAAGAAACATTTGGGCGGCCATGGAATTTAGAGTCAGAAGGGACCCCTAGGAGTCATCTAATGCAACCCTCATTTTATAGAGTCCCAGAGAGCAGAAGCAGCTTGTCAGTGTACTTAGGCATTCAAAGACACAGCCAGGATTTAAACCCATGCCCTGTGACACCAAGCCCAGGGCACATTTCGCTTTTCACTGGCCCATACAACATCTATCTACAGAAATCAATGAGATGACGATGATGGTAATAGGAGATGACTGGATTTATTAATAACATAATGATAAGAGGATAGTAATGATTATAATACATAATTTTATAATGATATTGAAACATAATAATGGACAATAATAATGATTATAATTACTAGTCTATAATAATTATATCATTAATAAGAATGATCATCTGTTGTTTATCAGAATCAGAATGTTATAACAGGGAACTGGCTTAGGAGTCAGGAAGATAGGGTTCATTTCATGCCTCTGATATGTAATGACTGTGAGACCCTGGGCAAGTCACTTAACAATTGTTTAAGTTCTCCTAGACAATTCTCTAAGCTACATATAAATGCTGATCTAAATTGGTACAGGGAATTCCTCACTGGGAGCTCCCAATGAAATCCTAAGTCTGGTAAAAAAAAAAATGTAACGATAATATCTATTTATAAAGTGCTTTAAGGTTTAAGGTCTAGTTCTTTCTTGTAAAAGTGAAAGTTCTTAAATTAGGTGGTCTCTAAGAAACCTTTTCAGCTGTAGGATCCTGAGTTTGACTTGGTGTCTTTCGGTCTCACCCCCTTTCTTTCCTGTGATCTCCCTCCAGACAGCTGAAAATGAAAGTGTTGGTTGATAAAGGCTTAGGGCATTAACCCTTTCCAGAAGGCATCAGCATTTCAACCAGGCGAAATACAAGACTCTGCAGCTTCAGCCTTAACCTGTCGTGTATCAAACACCCATAGGGCAATGTGGTGAAGCCTTTGGATGCTTTCTCAAAATAACATTTTTAAATGAATAAAATAAAATACATAAGATTACAAAAGAGACAAATTATTTTGAAATAATGTAAGGTTATCAAAATATTAAACAAACACGCTCACGGATGACATGTCAATAACTCCTGCTCTGAAGTCATCCTGATAGGCTCTGAGTAAGAGAGGGAAGGAAAGTCCATCCTGCTTCCTAAACCGTTTCCAGGGGGACCCTCTAGGCCAGATGACTTGGAGCCTGAGGCTGGCAAACTTGCTTTCACAATGTCCCTGACACTGCCTGTCAGATTTTCTAGCTTCAGCCTTGGACATAGTTCTCTATCTACTCCCAAGATAGAATGAGAAAACACTCCCTCCTTGTTAGAATGTAAGCACCTTGAGAGCAGGGGCTTTTTCTTTTTGTTGTATTTCCCAGAACCAGAACCCAGCCCAGTTCCTAGATCATAGTATGGAGACGCCTCATTTTATTACACTTTGCTTTATTGTGCTTCACAGATATTGCATTTTTTAAAAAATTTGGTGTTTTTTGGGTTCTTTTTTTTTTTTTTTTACAAATTGAAGACTTGTGGCAGCTCTTTATTGAGCAAATCCATCAGCACCATTTTCCCAATAGTGTGCGCTCACGTTGTCTCCATGTCACATTTTGATCATTTTCACAATATTTCGAACATTTTCATTTTTATTATTATATCCGTTATGGTGATCCGGGATCAATGATCTTTGATGTTACTACTGTAATTGTTTGAGGCCACCACAAACCACATCCATAGAAGATGGTGAACTTAATCAATATTGTGTGTGTTCTGATTGTTCCACCAACAGGCTGTTCCAGGCTTTCCTCATCTCCTACAGCCTCCTTATTCCCTGAGATACAACAATATTGAAATTAGGCCAATTAATAACTCTACAATGGCCTCTAAGTGTTTAAGTTAAAGGAAGAATCAATCAATGCGGCCAACTTCATTGTTCTCTTATTTTAAGAAATTGCCCCAGCCACCCCAGCCTTCAGTAACCACCACCCTGAGCAGTCAACAGCCTTCAACATCAAGGCAAAATCATCTACCAGCAAGAAGGTGATGAGTCACTGAAAGCTCGGATGATAGTTAGCATTTTTAGAAATAAAATATTTTTTAAATTAAGTAGGCACATTTTTTTAGATATAATACCATTGCACACTTAATAGATTACAGTATAGCTTTCATATGCATTGGGAAACCAAAAAATTCATGTGACTCACTTTATTGTGATATTTGCTTTTTGGCGATGGTCTGGGACCGAATCTGCAGTATCTCTGAGGCATGCCTGTAGGTACTTGGTGTTGAATTGAGTTGAAATAGCTTTTTATGGCAGTAGCAAAATGACTTAATGGTCAAAGCCATTTGTAGAATGTCCACCTTCAGAGAACTTTATAAATGGAAGGTTCGCATCAGTACTGGCTCTAGAAACTGGGGGAAGGGATAAAGTGAGTTCTGGAGTAGATGACAGGCTGCTCTCGCTAAAAAGCATGGTTATAGTGATTAGGCTGTATTGGAAGGTAGCTAGAATACCAGTCAATCAATCAATAAGAATTTATTAGGAGGCTAGTATGGCCAGGTATTCTCCATACATGGTCCTATAATCATAAGCTTTGAAAATCACATACTTAGAAAGAAAAAAAATTAGTACGATTTGGTACATTCACTACTGTACTTATAATTAGGCAGATTATAAAACCTAAAAATAAAAATTGGAGTTGGGAAAAGATTAAATAATACTTTTAAAATATTTTATTGATTAATGATATAAAAATGTGTATATGTGTGGTGGGGTGGAGAGAGAAGTCCAAATGGATCAACCAGTTACCCTACACCACTTAAAGTAACCAACCAGATGCTCTAGCCCTGATACTTTCATCAAGTGAAACAGGTTCTATGGAGTCAATCAATCACTCAGTCAAAGGCATTAAATCTAAGTTTAACCAGTCTAGTTAATCAAGTTGGGAAGAAGTAGTACATTTCAAGCCATTGGTTGAAATGAAATTACACTACACAGGAAGGGTAATGGGATTGGTTGAGGACACTACAGCACTCCCTGTGGCTTGTTGTTCATCCTTTGTTTTCAAAGGGGACCAATGACATCACAGGGTGATGTCTTGAATTGGGTTTAAGTGAGGCAGAGTTGTGCAAAGTCATCTGCCTCACTCTCTCTTCTAGAGTCATTAAAGTCCAGTGGCAAGACAAAAGTCAAGATGACGGGTGATGGTCTGGGATACAGAGGATGACCTTGGCATCTTTGATGTTTCACCAAGCTCTAAGCACTCCATAGCACCTGCTTCAGCTGCCTTCATGGGGTTGGAATAACTCATTCTCATCCTCCTATTCCTCTGGGGGAAGTCTTCACATGCTTGGGGTAGGAATCCTTCTAACTCACTGATGGATTTGAGGCCTGTCGGTTACCCTCAACCTGGTTAAGTCTGTGGTTTACCGAGGTGTGGCTGATGCGCATGCCACAACTTCTTGGAGCCACAGGTGAGAATTGAGTGACAGGTGGACACCCAAGATGAGTAAGGAGCCCTAAAAAGGGCTCAGCAAACCTTCTCACCAGAGGCGCTGGTGTTTGCTGAACACCCCACACACCCCCTGTGGCTTGTATAAAATAACTAGGAGGGTGAGATTGTAGCATTCTATTATTGGGACAGCCTCCAAAGGTGAAAGCAGCTTCAGTTTCTGAGAAAATTGCCTTGGAGGGTTGCAGGGGGAAAGGAGAGAGCCTCTGTCTCCCTCCCCCAGCACAAAAGATAATCTTGACAACTTCCACGGCTCAGAAGATCACTCTAGAACCCTGAGCAGAGAAATAGTCTCTGAATCACTCTGTGTGATTTGGGTTAAAAAAAAAAAGCAACCCAGCCATTTCTCCATCCCTAAAAACATAATTGTTAATAATGATCCTCTTGATGACAGTAATGTGATAGAAATCCTTCTATTCAATATGATTGGAGAGTAACAATATTTAACACTTTGTAAAATAGAGATCTGCTATAAAATAGAGGTCTGCTTTAAATTCAGTTTATTTTGATATTTGCTTTTAATGGCTGTCATAGTTGAAAAAGATACCTCACAAAGATACATCCAAATGGAAGAAATGCATCATTGGTTGCGCTTATTAAATTATGATACTCATTTTTCAATCCCATTCACCAATTATGCAAGGGTTTTTGTTGAAATTTTGGCTTGTATATTTCCATCTTTTCTAGTGTCAATCAGTTATTCTTGCAACTAATCATAAGTTATCTCATTTTAATATTTTTACCAAATGGGCTCAAAACACACTGAAATACTACTTTGAGATTTTTAAATAGGTTAGAAATTTCTGCTTTCAAGTTGTTATTTTTTTAATGTGTATATATGAGAGTTTTTATAGGTGGCACGCATTGTTTTTAGCAACCCAGAGAGAAGAGAGTATGAATTCAAGAGGAGAGGATGGTTACCAGTCAAAGACTATAGAGATATCCAGAAGGTTGAGATCATACCGAGATGCACAAAAGCCTGCTCATACTGAGCTAATTGTTACATTTTCACTGTAAGCATTTACAAATGTGACACACACTGCAAATCAGGGCTTGAGTTGTTGTTTTACTGATCATCTAGACTTAAGAAAGTGATGGAGGAAATGTCAGTAAATGCAGATCAAACTGAAAACTGTACGATGAGTACAGTTGTTTTATTTCTGGGGAGCAAAGAGTTACATATTTATCAGCACACACCCCTGTTGAGGACTAAGAAGACTATAGGATTTGGCAATTAAGAGATCATTGGTAATGAGAGAGAGAGAGCGAGAGAGAGAGCGAGAGCAAGAGCGAGAGTGAGAGAGAGAGAGAGAGAGAGAGAGAGAGAGAATGAGAGAGAGAGTTGAGGTCAGGCTATAGACTCTCCTTTAAAGACCACTGATCTAGAATATTGTGTTCTATCCCGGGAATAACACACTAAAAAGAAGATTAAAAAAATGGGTAAATGGGTGAATACCCAAAGTTGGAAGTACTAGAAATGTCTAGCCTAGAGAAGATTCTCCCCACCCCATACCATCACTTAATAGTATTTCATTTTTTCAAATTACATGTGAAAATAGTTTTCAACATTTGCTTTTTGGGTTCCAAATTTTTTTCTCTCTCCCTCATCTCCCTGCTCCCCAAGATGGCAGGCTAATATAGGCTATACAGGTACAATCACATTAATTGTATTTCCACATTAGGCATGTTGTGAAAGAAGAATTCAAATAAAAGGGAAAAACCACAAGAAAGAAAGAACAAAAAAAGGAGAAAATTGTTTGCTTCAATCTGTATTCTGGCTCCATAGTGTAGAGATTTGAGACAGGAACATAATCCAACCTCAGAATGGAATGTCTTAGAAGGTAGAGGGTTCCTCCTCATTGGAGGCCTTAAAGCAAAGACTGTATGACCACTTGGTGGGTATGTGGTACGGGCTATCCTTGTTTAGTCATGAGTTGGTCTAGATGGCCTCTGAGGTCCTTTTCCAATTGAGATTTTGTGATACTTGTCTTCAAGTATTTGAAGGGTTGAAGAAAGATTAGAGCTGTTCTGCTTTTTCCCAGAGGGCAAAATTAGGAGCAATGGGTACAAGTTAGAGAGAGTCATAGTTAGAATTGATATAGTCAATCAGTCAATAAGAATTTAAGTGCCTACTATGTGCCAGGCACTGTGCTAAGTACTGGGACTTTGAAGAAAGGCAACAAATAGTCCCTGCCCTCAAAGGAGCTCACTCACAGTCTAATGGTCAAGGGGAGGAGAAAGGGGTGGGTGGACTTCCTAATAATCAATTGAGTATAAACTTCCTCATTATTTTGTTTGTTTCTGTATTCCTAGTCTTATACATAGTAGGCACTTAATAAATGTTTGTTAATTAAAGTTATCCAAAGTGGAATAGGCTGTTTCAAGAGGTACTGGGTTCCTACTAAATACAGGTCTTTGTGTAAAGGCTCTAGACAGCAACTTGTCAGGGATATGGCAGAGTGGATTCCAGCCAAGTAAGAGTTAGACTAGATGCCCTGAGCAAGGGCATACATCACTAGCTACAGGTAAATATCTCTTTGGCCCAGGGCGCTTCCTCTGAAGTGATCACCAGCTATATCCACACCTCACCTTGAAGTCCTCCAGGTGCAGCACAAGCACCTTTTTGGTCTGTACTCCAGGGATCTCATGGATGGCGCTCCTATCCAAGAGCCCACCTTCCCTTTAGCTCCTTTGAGGACAAAGGCCAATCTCTCAGGAGGATGGGTCACCCTGTCTTCCTCTAGGACTGAAACCACAGTCTAATTGTCTTTTGAACCACCACCTCCCCCCAATCTCAACTGGTTTTGCATCAGGAGAAAAACAAATCCTAGTCATGGCTCTGCCTCTGAAGCAACGCCCCACCCCCCACCCCCAACCCTAAGAATCTGTGAATGTGGTTCACAGAACTGTTGTTAATAGAGGGGAGGAGCTGAGGCCAATATGGTGTTTGAGGGACATCAAAGTAGAAGCAGGCTATTATCTTTGCTCCAAAGATTGCTTTCCCTTTCTTCCTTTTTATTCCCTCCCAGAAGGGGAGGAGAAGCGAAACCAAATAGTACTCAGGCCTGCAGTTTATATACTATATTAGCCTGTGCTTGTTCAAATCACAGAACTTCAAGGCTGGAAGACATCTCCAAGAGAAATCTCGTATCCAGGACTAAATTCATAGCATATTGGATTTAGAAAGGACATCAAGGTTATCTAGGCTAGCAATTGTCAAAGGTGGTCTTCAGACCTTTGGGGGGCCAAGACCCTTTCAGGACATCCATGAAGTCAAAATTCTTTTCATAATAATACTAATATGTTATTTGCCTATTAAAATACTTTTCCCCTTTCCAGCTTTATATCTATGTTAGGCTTTATTTTCTTCATACACTTCAGCCAAAACAAGACGTCATAACAGACTAAATGAAGAAGATGAGGGAATCTAGCTATCTTCATTAAGCCAGAAATTAAAGGGGTTAGCAAAAATGTGTAAAACAATACCATTTTCCTCTTTTTTTGTTGTTTTGGAAAACCGTTTTTCATTAAAAAATGTTACTTACGTTAACATGTAATGGGTTTATTATTTTAAGTGAATTAATAAATATTTTAAAATTTTATCAGTTTGAATTTCTAATACAGTAAAAAATGTATAGGTGTAACCCACATATGCAAAAGCTCTTGGGGGGGGCATCCTCAATAATTTTAAAGAATGTGTTGGGGTCCTGATACTGAAAAGTTTAAGAACAACTAATCTTGGCCAATTCCCTCATTTTATAGCTAAGGAAATGGATATCCAGAGAAGGGAATTGACCTTCTATGTGTCAGGCACTATGTTAAGCATAGGGGATACAAAATCAAAGATGAAATGGTCCTTGCCCAGAATGAGTTTATGTTCTATTTAGACAACCTGCACAAAAGTATATTCAGGATATATGCAAAATAAATATAAGATAATTTTTTTTGGGGGGGGGGAATGTTAGCAGTGGGGGTAGGGCAATCGGGAAAGGCCTGGTATAACTGGCATCCGTTGAGCTGAGCTTTGAAGTAAACCAGGACTTCTACAAAGCAGAGATGAGAAAATAGATCATATTCAGTTTATCCAAGGTCATTCACTGAGCTGGAGGAGGTCAGGACTAGAACCAGGTGTGTGCTGGAGCCACTTGAACTGGTGAGAGAGAACACTACAGAAGAGTGCTTGATTTATTGTTAGGTTTATTGTCTAGACTTAAGGAAGTGACGGAGAGGGGCAGCTAGGTGGTGCAGTGGATAGAGTACTGCCCCTGAAATTAGGAGGACCTAAGTTCAAATCTCAACTCAGATGCTTCCTAACTGTGTGACCCTGGGCAAGTCACATAACCCTGACTGCCTCAAAAACTAAAAAAAACAAAAAATTAATGATGCAGATTAAATTTAAAAGTATGTTGTGAGTACATTCTCCACCCCAAGCTGGTTGTTAAACATTTATCAACATACCACTGACTCTTAATCTTTCTCCTCTCGGTCCCTTGCTACTGCCCTATGTGTTGCTTTGTTGCTGTTGTTTAGATGTTTAAGGGGAGCTCAGTCTCCCTCCTCATCTAGAGTATAAGCTTCTGGAAGGCAGGGATGGTGTGTTGTAATAATTTCTGTCTCATAGCCGATATTTATATAGCATTTTATAGTTCACAAACTGCTTTACCTGCATCATCTTCTTTCATTCTTATGATCATCTTATGAGGGTAGGACTCTCAAGCTACTACCTCTTATTTTACAGGTGGGGAAACTGAGCCTCAGTGAAGTTTAGTAGAAGATCCCAGGTCACATGGAAAGTTAGAAGCTCAAACCCAGGTCTTCTGACTCCAAATCTTGGGTTCCTTGTATATCCAGCACTTTTCTTTTTGAGTCCATCAGGGTTAAGTGACTTGTTCAGAGTTACACAGCTAGTAAATGTCTGAGTGTGGATTTGAATTCAGGTCCTCCTGACTCCAGGGCTGGTACTCTGCTATGCAACCTAGCTGTCCCTCATCCAGTACTTCTTTTTTTAAAAATTGAGGTTTTTTGGGATTATTTTTTGCTAAAAATTTCATTTCTTAATATTATATATCCATACTTCCTCCTCTATCTAGCACATCATCCCTTGTGACACAGAATAAAAAAGGGGGAAAAAAGCAGTTCAACAAAATGAATTAACATATCATCCAAGTCTGGCAGTACATACAATGCTTCATGCCTGTAGTCTCTGTACAGAAGGAATTGAAATCCATTTATTCATCTCTTCTCCAGGACCAAATTTTGTCAGTATAGTTAATTACCCAGCATTCTGTAGTTCTTTACATTTCCACTGTGTGTAGTGTTTTCCTGGTCCTTCTCACTGAGCTCTACATCAGTTCATACATCTTCCTATGCTTCTTTGACTCAGTAGATCTTTGACTCGATAGATCATTTCTTAGGATGCAGCAATAGTTCTTAAATCCATCTGCCACAATGTATTTGCTCATTCTCCACTTGGTGAGTGTCGACTTTTTCCTAGTTCTTTGCTACAACTTTTCTTTTGCTTATCACTAGCACTGTGTTAAATATGGAGCAGGCCCCTTGGGGAAGGAATCAAACAGAAGGCTCTCAGAAGAAATAGAAACTGTCACTTACTAGCTGTGTGTCTTTGAGTAAGGAGCAGCTAGAAAAGCAGTTGATAGAGCATCCTGCCTAGACTCAGGAGGATCTGAGTTCAAATGTGACCTCAGACACTTACTAGCTGTGTGACCCTGGGCAAGTCACTTAACCCTGTTTGCCTCAGTTTCCTCATCTATAAAATGAGCTGGAGAAAGAAATGACAAAGCATTACAGTATCTTTGCCAAGAAAACCCCAAATGGGGTCATGAAGAGTCAAACATGACTGAAACAACCGAACTACAAGTGCTTCAGTAAGTTTCACCTGAATTTCAGTTTCCTCACCTTTAGAATGGACATAATACCACTTGTTCTATGTACTTCCTTGAGCTGTTACAGGAGAAAACACAATAATCCATGTAAATAATAAACTACTATATAAATGTCTATTATTGTTATCCAAATATGATAAATTTGTCTTAGAGTGGAATATGAGAAGATTTTATTTCTAGTCCCAACTGTGGCACTAACTGGCTCTGCAGACTTGAGGAAGTTATTTGACCTCTTGATCTCAATTTTTCCTTCTGTAATAAGAGAATCTTTGCCCTTCCTTTGTCAGAGTCACGGTGAGGCTCAAACATGATCATTAACATGAAAAAACTTTGAAAATTTAAAAAATACAAGACAAAAATAAGACAATATTTCTATCCTCAGAAAATGAGAATACTCTCTGATTCTTCCATCCGCAGATGGTTGGCCTAGCTGAACAGAGGGAAGCCCTCCATGGACCAGGGGTCCATGGCAGAAGAAGAAGGGCCAGATAGAATTAGAGCTCTGGAGTTTCTAAAAGAGGTAGCCCTGACTTCTCAAGATTTGCTGTAAGTTTCCAGCAAAGATTCATTGGACATTTAGTGTCCTCCCCCAACCCTGAAGAATGAATCTGCCAAAATCGAGGTTAATTAAACTGTCTCCCCAAATGCCCCAACACACACACACACACACACACACACACGCACACACACACACACACACACACACACATGCACGAGTGTGCGTGAGTGCTCGAAGCCTGTAACTTTCAGTGGTGGGCACCAGGGCATCCTCAGAATTGGAAGGGGCAGAATCTGACTGAGTGTCCATTATAGTCTAGGATACAAGCTTCAGTTCTCTCCCTCCTCTCCTCTGGGAAATCCAAATGTATTTTTAGGAATCTTCATTCCTCCTCTTTTTGGTTCCTTTCCAGGGAATTCCTCGGAATGTTGTGAGATGCCCCCATTGGATACTGACATGTCCCAGAGGGAGCTTTCCTCCCCTCAACCCCAGAAGCCAGGCTCTGTCCAAAGCAGACAGAAATCAGCCATTCCCTGGGGCTCTTGGGAGGAGGAGAGAGAGTGGTGTCTGCTCTAGCCAGCCCCTAGACCCAGGTGGCCCCAGATACCCCTACCCAGCCTGAGGCTCCAAGGAGGAAGGAGGGAGGGAGGGAAGGAGGAGCTGGGGAGAGAGGGAGAGAGAGGGGGGACAACTCTCAACAAAGGTTGTTGGGGGAGGAGAGTGAGAAAACGTGTGTGTGTGAAGCCTCAGCTGGGGAGAGAGCCCAGTAAACCCCAGAGGAATTGATCGGGTAAACAGCTTAATCTGTGTCTCACAACTCCGTGGGGCCCTCCCTCTGCTGAAGGCTTCCTTCCGGGGGATGCGGAATGTGGGACTGGGGCAGTAGCATGTCTGGGCTTTCGGGAAGGCTCTGTGTGTGTGTGTGTGTGTGTGTGTGTGTGTGTGTGTGTGTGGTGTGTGTGTGTGTGCATGCTTATGTGTCTGCTCCTGTTTGTATATCTTTTTGCATGTATGAGAATGTTGGTTATTTGGATGTATCTGCTCATGTGTCTATGTTTGTGTCTGTGTGTAGCAACTCAACCCTCTTAACACACATATACACCATAGAGACACATACAGATACATATACAGCCAAACAGATGTACACATATACACAACACAGTGACTCACGGCATACATAAGAAGACACATCCGTACAACTTCACAGACGTGTGTATAGACACTCATGTATGTATATGTTGTGAATCACTGTGTTGTGCTTATGTGGACATCTATCTGGCTTGTGAATATGGCTCATGTATGAGTAAGGGAGTGTGTCTCCATTGTATGTATTTTGTGTGTGTGTTCCCATTTCTGTATCTCTGTGTTTTGTCTTATTTTTATATGTTACAAGTATCTTGTGGTTTGTATGGATGTATGTTTATGTATGTATGTATGCTGTGAGTCTTTGTGTTGTATATATCTGTTTGGATATGTATGTATCTCTGTGGTGTGTGTGTGTGTGTATAGAGGATTGAGATGCTACATGGGATAAACAATCTTCAGCTGGAACAATAAAGATCAATGATGACCTAATGCCCAACCCAGTTCCAAAGGCCCAAGGGGGTGGATCTTTTCTCCTCCCTTCTTCCCTCCCTCCAGGTTTAATTATCTGAAGAGTCTTTGGACTTTAGGAGACAGTAAAGAGAAAGAAGATCTGCAAATGATTAAGCCAGAAACCGAATGACCTTCCTACATACAAGGGAGGAGTATGGAGGAGGCAACTAGGCCTGCAGGCCAGGAACTGCCTGAAGAGGAGACTACGGATAGCCAGAGGGAGCTCGGGAAGATTGGGGCAGACTCATTTCTTCAGGGTTGAGGGAGGAAGCTAAATATCCATGAGTCTTTGCTGGAAACTTACAGCCAAATCTTGAGAAGTCAGGGCTATCTCTTTTAGAAACTCCGGAGCTCTAATTACATCTGGCCCTTGTTCTTCTGCCAAGGCCAGGACAGACCTATTGGTTTTCCACATAAGAATGTTATGTATGTTATGAATATGACATGAATATTATACATTCTGGCATCTTCTCTCCTTGGGTAAATGTCCAGAGCTGTCTTGGTACAGGGGCCCATTTGTCTCTTTTCTTTCATCCCCCTCCTCTTTGCCACCAAAGTTCTGAGCAACCACTTTGGAATTATAGAACGTCAAAATAGGAAAGAATTTTAGGACATGCAGAGGGGGAATGGCCTGTCTAATATCACAGAAGCAGTAAGTGGGGAGAGGAGGGCTGGAACCTTGGCCTCTTCCATGTCCAATGTTTCTTGAATTCACTAGAGTGCTTCTGGGGTATATGTATGTATATCTGTGTATATGCACACAAATAGATGTGCTTGTGTTTTTCCCTTGTCCTGTGATTACACCAGTGTAGGGACCTTCCTCTACCACTGAGGATCAAAGCTTTTATCAAAGAGTTGTCTGGATTGCTGAGAAGTTTAATGACGTACCCAGGGCCAAATAAAGAACATAAGTCAAATGGTCAAAGAGGATGAACAGACAGTTCTCAAAAAAAAAAAATATTTGCCAACGATTAACGACCATATGAAAGAATGTTCCAAATCACTAATAATAAGCGAAATGCAAATCAAAACAACTTGGAAGCTTCACATCCCAGAAAATAGGCAAAGATGAAGAAAGATTGGAATAATTCATTTTGGTGGGATTGTGGAGAGGCAGGCATATTAATGCATTGTTGGTGGAGCTCTCAATTGGTATAGCCATTCAGGAAAATAATTTGGAATTATATAAAAAAAAAAGCGAATAAAATGTCCCCACTTAGTCTATGACTAAAATGTCATATGCCAATGGTTTACACATAGTAAGGGTTTGATAGAAGCAGCTGCTGGCTCAATGGATAGAGTGCTGGGCCAGGAAGATCTAAGTTCAAATCTGGCTTCAAGACACTTACTAAATGTATGAACCTAGACAGATCAGCTGAACTGTCTGCCTCAGTTGCCTCAATTGTAAAATGGAGGTATTAATAGCACCTACCTTGCTGGGTTGTTGTGACCATCAAATGAGATAATATTTGTAAAAAGTGTTTGGCACAGTGCCTAGAAGATAGTAAGCACTATATAAATGCTTTTCCCTTCTCCCCTCCCCACCTCCCTTAGTAAATGCTTATTGGCTGGCTGACCTACCCTTTGACTCAGAGATTCCACTGCTAGTAATATATTCCAAAGAAGTCATTGACAGAAAGAAAAGCTCCATGTACACCAAAATATTTATAGCACTTTTCATGGCCTGAAAGAAACATAGTTTATACCCAAACAAATTGTGGTACCTGAATTAAATGAAATATTATGTTCTGTAAAAAAAATGCATGATGAATGCAGAGAAGCATGAAAAGACTTACCTGAACTGCTGCAAAGTAGAGTAGAGCCAGGAAGTCAATATAAACAATGTAAACTGATAGAACAACCACAAT
This sequence comes from Trichosurus vulpecula, assembly GCF_011100635.1. Lineage (NCBI taxonomy): Eukaryota > Metazoa > Chordata > Mammalia > Diprotodontia > Phalangeridae > Trichosurus > Trichosurus vulpecula. The sequence continues at coordinate 105,102,938 of NC_050576.1, read as the reverse complement.
ACAATTGAAATTTAATGTTGTGTAATTATAAGGAAAAAGATTGCCTTCCCTCCTAAAAAAAGATAAACCTCCTTTCATTCCTTTGAGAGATGGATATGGAATATTACATATAACAACAGATTTTTAATATATTTATAGTTTTACCAATTTTTTTTTCTCTTCTACTTTTGCTTTTTTCCTTTTTATAAAAAAAAGTCTTCACTATAAGAGATAACTCTCTGGGAAGAGATAGCTCTCTGGGGTGGCAGATAGGGAAGGATACAGGGATCCAGGTGATATGAAAACATAAACTTTTTTTGTTTTTATAATATTTTATTTTTTCCAGTTATAGAGACAAATTTCAACATTTATTTTTAAAAAATTTTGAGTTCCTAATTTTCTCCCTCCCTCTCTCCCTCCCCCTTCCCAAAGATGGTAAGCAATTTGATATAGGTTACATATGCACAATCATGTAAAATATGTTTCCATGTTAGTCATGCTGTGAAAGAAGAAACAGAACAAAAAGAAGAAAAAACACACAAAAACAAAGAAAGTGAAAAATGGTATGCTTTGATCTGCATTCAGACTTCATCAGTTCTCTTTCTGAAGGTGGACAGCATTTTTTATCATGAGTCCTCTGGAATTATCTAGTATCATTGTATTGCTGAAGAGAGCTAAGTCATTCACAGTTGATCATCATACAATGTTGCTGTTACTGTGTACAATGTTCTCCTGGTTCTGCTCACTTCACTTTGTATCAGTTCATGTAAGTCTTTCCAGGAAAAAATACATTAAAAAAAAAAGAATTATTTGAGTCACTGAGGGACCTGCCTAGGACCACATAAAGAATATGTTTCAAGAGGCCTTTGTAACTCTGAGGCTAGCTCTATCTATCTCTCACCATGGTACCTAAATTTTGTCTAGGGTTTTGTATGGGATCTCATTTTAATGTGGCTCATTGTTACACAACTGAGGCTGGGCCTTAGGTCAAATCATGTATGTGGGCATGACACTTAGGCTACCTCCCTTTTGGTTCTAATAATGATTGTAGCTTCTTTATAACTTTGCTCCATATTGGCAAATGTCAATTGCCAGGTCACCTGTAACACTGAGTCCTATCCCCTGATAGAATGGCATGCAAGGTGATCCTTTGACTCCCCCATTAGAAATGGAAACTCTTATTTTTTTTTAAATTCAAAGCTTAATAATCATCTATAAATGGAAATATTCAAACCCACAAGTAAGAATAAAAAGCAGTATTCATGAAACTGTAAACTCTGTTACTTACAATTTGCTTTGTAAATGCATATTGTTGTTGTTGGTCTTTCATTCTCGCTAAGGAGCAATGATATTACAAGGGTGATATCTTGACTTGCTTGTGAATTGGATTTAAGTGAGGCAAAGCTGCATAAAGTCATCAGACTCTAGTCATCAGAATCAATGCCGAGACAAAAGTCAAAACCACTGACAATGTGACCTTGGTCTTTTTAAACTAAGGGCTCTCTCAGGTCTCAGTTTGTCTGAGGCAAAGCCCATTCAGAGACAAAGGGCTAGATAAGAATTGAGACAAAAAATGGACTAGTTTGCCATGACAAAAGAATCAATCTGGGAGAGGAAAGCCTTTCTGGCCAGAACAGAAAACAATTGCTATTTATACTCACTTTGAACCAACAAAACCCAAACAATGAGCAAGAAGGGCTTGGGCTGGGACCTAGTGTTGGCCATTCAGTGAAAGCCAGAGTGATTTGAATTTAAAGGTGTAGTCAAGTAGCTCCATTTGAATCACAATGGGCTTTTTCAAAGCCTGTTTTTTCAGAGCTATATTTCAAGAAATTATAAATGAAAACTGCACAAGACAAAGAGTTAATTGTCCCAGCTTTGGGGGGAAAAATGCCAAAATACTAGCCTCCAAACTCCAAGATATCTTATGAAATATAATTGACCAAAAATTATATTCCTTTGGACAAGCACCCACACGTAAGGGTATGACCTCATGTGGGAAGAAGAAGAAGAAGAAGAAGAAGAAGAAGAAGAAGAAGAAGAAGAAGAAGAAGAAGAAGAAGAAGAAGAAGAAGAAGGAGAAGAAGAAGAAGAAGAAGAACAAGAACAAGAAGAACAAGAAGAAGAAGAAGAAGAAGAAGAAGAAGAAGAAGAAGAAGAAGAAGAAGAAGAAGAAGAAGAAGAAGAAGAAGAAATAGCAGCATTGTCATTTATTCTCAAAGAGGACCAATGACATCATGAGGGTGGTATCTTGACTTGAGGTGAATTGGTTCATGTTCTGAGAGTTATGGACCTCTATAGAGAAGACATTGAAGTGAAGGCAAGGGGAGAAGCCTCTCCTGAGCTTTAGATACTTCATCTATAAAGCAAAAGTGTTAGACTAAATTACCTCTCAGGTTGCTTCCAGCTTGAATTCTATGATCCTATTGTCTAATTCTGATATTTCATTATAATGGGGAAGCGACTCTGTGTTCTTGAAAATTATGCCAATGGACCAAATAATTCAATTCACTAATTAACCAGCAGTCATTTATTAGGTGTTTAATATGTGCTAGTTTCTGAGATTACAAAGACAAAAATGATACAATCCCTCCCTTCAAGGAGCTTACCTTCTACTGCAACCTTTTCAGGGTACTACCATGCTGAACAATCTTTGAGTAGGGTCCCAGCCTCAGGCTATAATCTATTTTCAGGGAACCAGCTTAGCTAACTAAAGAGATACTCATTACTAGTAGGCTGGGTACTTGGTGATAAATTGTCTGGCTGTGGCAACTCATGAAAAATACAAAATAACAGTCTTGGGCAGTCTGTATCCTCTTCAACAGTGACAATAGCAGAGTGGTAGAAAAAGGGGGCAGGGGGCAAACTACCATGAAAAACAAAACAAAACTAGTACCAGACGGATTAATTCATTTGAATTCTATCAAATTTTTTTCTTTTTTTTTTTAATTTTTAGTTTACAACACTCAGTTCTACATAATTTTGAGTTCCAGATTTTCTTCCCCCCCCCCGCCCCCCCCCCCAAGACGGCATAGAATCTGATATATCTTCTACGTATAACTTCGCATTGAACTTATTTACACACTAGTCAAGTTGTGAAGAAGAATTATGACCAATGGAATGAATCATGAGAAAGAAGAAACAGAACCAAAAAAAAAAACAAAGACAAAAATAAAAAAGAGGAAAAAAGGGGGAAAAAAAGGCAGGCATAAAGTGTGCCTCAATCTGCATTCATACTTCATAGTTCTTTCTCTGGATGTAGATAGCATGCTCCATCAAGAGTCCTTTGGAGTTGTCTTTGCACCTTGTGTTGCTGAGAAGAGCAAATCTATCAAATATTTAAAGGACAAAAATTCCCATGCTACATAAATTGTTTTCAAAAACAGAAAGACTACACTCTACAAAAATTCTCACATGAGATAAATATGGTCTTCATTCCCAAACCAGAATTTTTCTACCATCTATAAATGTGAACTTAGCCATTGGTATTCTAATGGAAGACCCTTTTCCAGAAACTAACTAGTGGATACACTATAGGAGGAACTGAATGGCATTCTCTATCAATAGTCTGCCTATAAGCAAAACCAGAAGACAAGGGAAGAGGAAGAAATAAGTATTTATTAAGCTGCTAAGAGATAATGGACGGATAGAATGGCAAAACAAACGACAACAAAAACAAAAAAATGAAAACAGAAAAAAACCTCTAAAGAAGCAGTTCAGCAGAATTAATCAGCATATCAGTCTTTTGACAGGATATTCAGTGTTCCACACCCATAATCCCCAACCCCTGAAAAGAAGGGAGACAAGTATACTTTTAACAAATTCTTCTCCAGACAGACCTCCCCACCCTCTAATTCTTTCTCTCCCTTCCTCTCTCTCTTTGTCTTTTCATTTACATTGTTGAAGTCATCATGTATATCGTTTTTCTGGTTCGGTTCATAAGGCTTTCCATGCTTCTGTAACTTCTTTATATACATTGTTTCTTATGGAAAAATAATATTCCATTACATTCATGTGCTACATCTTGTTTAGCTGGTCCCTAATTGATAGGCATCTATTTAGTTTCCAATTCTTTGCTACCCTAAAAAAGTGCTTCTACAAAAATTCTGGTATAAATTGGACTTTTCTATCTGTCTTTATCCTTGGAGTGAATGCCTAGCAGTGAGATCAAAAGGTATGGACATGTTTTTGAGGGGTGGGGTAGAGGCAAATTGCTTTCCAGAATGTTTAGACCAAGTCACAACTCCACTTGCAGTGTATTAGTGTATGTGTGTGTGTTTTTTCCACAGCCTTTCCAACATTGACTACTTTCCTCTTTTTCATCTTTGTCAATTTTCAGGGTATGAGTGTTTTGAAGTTTTACTGATTTGTATTTCTCCTATTATTAGTAATTTGCAGTGTTCTTTCATATAGCTGCTAATAGTTTGTTATTCTTCTACTGATAGTGGTTTATATTCTTTGATCACTTATCCATTGGGGACACCAATGCTTTTTTTTTCATTGATAAATCCAATGACTTTTTCTCAGTCCTCATGCCTCTGCAGTATTTGGTATGGTTGATTACTCCTAGATTCTCTCTCCTTGTGTTTTCATGACTCTGCCCTCTCCTGGATCTTCTCCTATTTCCGTCTCCTTTTTAATTTCCTTTGCTGGATCATCATTCTGTATCCTTCTCTCTATGTATGAGTATGTGACAGGTCTCTGTCCTGTGCATACATATTATTGCTCTATACTCACTTGGTCATTTCATTAGCTCCCATGAGTTCAATTATCATCTTTATATATAAATTCAAGTCTAAGTTTATGTTATATAAGCTCAACTGAGCCCTTGCTAAGATAAGGCAATATTTTTATACCTCCCTAATTGATATATAAACTCCGCACAGTGGCTTTTCCAGGCTTTTTCATCCCTCTTTGACCCTCCCACAACTTTCCTTCTCCCTACTCTCTCAGCTGAGAAACTTGCCTCCTATTTTATTAAAAAAAATTGGGGCCATTCACCAAGATCTCCCTCTCCTCCTCCTCTTCTTCCTTCTCCACCTCTTCATTTCATATCACTCAGATTCCCTCTGCTTCTATCTTTCCCTTCACCCATGTCTCATATGAAGAGCGGTCCCTTGCCAAGACAAACTATTCTACGTGCAAAAAGTGATCCTATTCTATCTCTTCTCCTCCCACAGCTGGTCCACTGGTTCCCTACTGCTTACAAACATGTCTGTGTCTCTCCCATCTTCCCCCAAACCCTCACTTGATCTGTCTATCCCCACTAGTGATCATGTTTTATGTTTCCTCCCATTTATTAAGTACCTACTACATACTAGGTACTATGCTAAGTACTGGGAAAATCATTAACATAATGAATAATATTAATAATAAAACTATATGTTTATAAGAATAAATTTAGAAAAAGTGTTATAATAATCCTACTGTTTGTTTATGTCAAAAACAGGGGAAAAACCCCATAGGAATAAAAGGATCCTTCTTTGATATGATTTTAAAAAATATATCTAAAACCAGAGGTTAACATTGTTTCTTTAAATTGTTTTTATTCTAATTTAACAAACAAAAAGAGCATTTCTATATACAAAGCAGAACAGAAAGAATGAACACATAACTGAGTTTTTTTTATCATGTACAGCTTGCGTTTTCCTCCAAGCACATATTAAATTCAACAGGCTAGCATTATTTGTAACAAACACTGTAAGCTTTCCCATTAAGATCAAGGATTCAACAAAGATATGTACTATTACTGCCATTTTTTGACATAGTACTAGAAATGCCAGCTATAAGAATAAGACAAGAAAAAGAAATTAAGAGAGTAAGCATTGGTAGAGACAAAGCAAAAAAAAAAAATCTCCATTTATGGCAATGACAGCTTAGTTAGAAAATCCTTGAGAATCAAAAAAAAAACCAACACCGTGATGATAAATAGCTTCGACGAAGTAGCAATATATAAAACCATTAGTGTTTATAACTATTGCCAGGATATATATCCAAGATATATGGATAGAAAGAGAAATACCATTCAAAATGACAATATGCATTAAATATCTTGGGGTTTGCCCATCAAGACACATAAGAATTACATAAATATACCCATAAAACAATGTTGACAGAAACAATGGAGCTAACTTATTTTGGTAACTAGTGTCGGCAGCTGGGCTGTGCTAATAAAGTAAAACAGAAAAATTAACCTGTAATTTAACAATATATTAATCAAAATTTCAAAGGGATACTTTATAAGATTAGACAAAATCCTAGCAGAATTTATATGGAAACAAAAGGTCAAGAATATTAGTGGAAGCAATGGAGAAAAAAAAAAAAGTTAAGTAGCATTACCAGATGTGAAATTATATTATGCAGCAGTAATTGTCAAAATGATAGAAATCAATGGAATTGATTATATAAGTAAGATTTAGAAGCAAACACTTCTGGCAGCCTAGTCTTCAATAAACCAGCAAGATTGCTTTGTTCAACAATCATCTGATTATCTGTCTAGTAAGATCAAAATAGGGAGGTCGATGTTCACTGAAGAATTCGTTGTTCTTGAAGATGTTGAGCAGAGTCCATGTGGAATAGGGATTCCCTAGAGTGGTGAAGCACTTCAGCTGCTCCAGTCTGCAGAGGACATTATCCTGATTGTATCAAACCTCATGATACTATGAGAACTTGTTAGAGATATCTAAGACCATTCATAATACACCAACCTAACAAATCTAAAAAGGGAAAAAACAGATAGATTAAGACTGACCTTTATATCCAGGCTATGACATAATATTTGGATGGGATGGCCAGTCCGTGTTAGTCAATCAGTAGGAATGTGTGTGTGTGTGTGTGTGTGTGTGTGTGTGTGTGTGTGTGTATGATAGACATTGCTGATGGACAATGAGCTAAACCTGTAATTGAGTTAAGAGCAGGGAGGCAGACTATATTATATTTGGAAATTGTAATGGATGCCAAATGTGTGTGTGTGTGTGCGCGCACGCACGCGCACGTGCACATATGCATAGATAGATAGATAGATAGACAGATAGATAGCAGTAGGTAGATATGAATGGATGGAGAAATGGAATGGATGGAGAAATACATGACAGAACAAAAAAGTAAAATAAACTGAGGCAGAGATTTGCCAAGGGTGGGGTGGTGGTGGTGATGGTGATGGTGGTGAAAGAAATTTTTGGTACTTCCTTTTCCACCCAGAATCATAGAGCTAGAGTTGCAAGGGATCTTAAAGATCATCTAGCCCAACTGCCTTATTATATAGATGAAGAAATAGAGGCCCAAGGAAGTTAAATGACTCGCCCAAGGTAATAAAAATACTAAGTGGCTAAAATGGGATTTTAAACCAGGTCCTTTGATTCTAAATCTGCTATCCTTTCCATATATTACTAGCTATGTGATCTTAGGCAAGTCACTTAACCTTTGTTTCCCTGTTTCCTCAACTATAAAATAGAGATAACGGGGCAGCGAGGTGGTGCAGTGAGTAGAGCACCAGACACTTGACATACTTTCTAGTAACTTTTGGGGGAAAAGAATTGGTCTTACTTGGATACTGGGCTCTTTCCTTTAGGCTTATTGGAGTACTTGTCCTGTCCCATTTTCTCTGTTCCTCAATTCTCTGGCCCAGCAGTTCAAAGTGCTGTCATACTGGTGTTAATGAAGCTAGGGATGATTTTTATCATTTGGAGTTTAGGTCTCTGAAGCTCTGGAAAGAGGGGGCCCTGGGGTGGGGTTGATCTCTATTTCCACACCACCCAAACAGGTATCCCATCTTGTCCCCTCTGTTCCTTTGTTCTCCTGCAGTAATCTTTTGCAGCATGATCATCTTTGCCAGCATGGTGCTGGCCACCAAGATCTCAGCAGACTTCCACAGATGGGATCCCAGATTTCCACAGCACTGGAAAGAAGGAAGGGGGACTGGGGTATGGGGTTTGTTGCAAGCCTGTGGGGTGTGTGTGTGTGTGTGTGTGTGTGTGTGTGGTTCTTTGGGTTGGCTAATATAGCCTTAATGCTGGCAGTGTGGAGGGCAATGGAAGGACTGGGGGCTGCCTGAACTCAGGGCAGGCATTAGTTCATGGGTTTTTCTTCTTTATTGTCTTTTGAGTTCCAGGTACCCTAGACCACGGAGACAATTGAAGTTGCTCTATGCTTGGTACATAATTTCTATTTTGGAGAGGTTTGAGAGGTCATGAGGCTCAGAGAAAATGTCTAGTCCTCCATCTTGTTGGTCGTATGACCTGGAAGTTATCAAACACTAAAAAAACGAAACAAAAAAACCAACCCTGCACATAACAGAAATTCATTGTTTCCTGTGGATTTCTCTTTTTTGTTCTTTATATATTGAAAAGTCCATGCTTATTGATACTCATTAAATTCATAATGAAAGTATTTTTTAAAAAGGATTGGATTAGACTCATTCTGCTTAGCCCTAAGGGATCAGAATGAAAAATAAATGGGTAGGAATAGCATCCACATAAATTTAGGCTTAATGCCAGAAAAGAAAAGAAAACTTCCTAGCAATTTGGAATAGGCAATGGAGCTGGGATTTTATTGATATAGGATACTCCTCCCTAGATAAGGAAATTCCTTCTGTCTTTGAATTATGTCTTAATGTTTATCTAGGGCAGTGGTATCAAATTCAAATGGAAAAGAGATTCCTGCCTGCCATATATTAACTTAGAAAACCACAAATTAATATCATCTGCATTGTATCGTACTTTTATTTATTTTGTTGAATATTTCTCAATTACATCTTAATCTGGTTCCACCTGGAAAATTTAACAAGTTTGGAGTCCTCAGGAAGAGTTTGATACCTCTGATCTAGCTACTAAGAGATTAAGGGCTCCCTAAGCTTCACACTGACAATATTGTTAGAGGCAGAACTTGAATCCAGATCTTCCTATTTCTGAGGTCAATGCTCAAGGGTTAGGGTTAGAGCTAAACCAGCAACGACCATCACAACCATAAACATAAACATGGCAATACTGATAACTAACATTTATTTAGGCTTCAAAGCTATCTACATGGACAACATGTGCACACATGTATACATATGTGTGCACGTGCATATTCACATGTCCACATGCATGAGCATACATATACCTGCAATGCACCCATATATGTGTGTGCATATATCACACATGTAGATGTGTGTCATGCATGTATGCATATGTGCATTTGTATATAGTGGTATTTGTGCATGCGTATAATGTATATAGGTACATGTATGTGTATGTGCTACATATGTGTGTATATATGCACAGTGAGTGTATAAACATGTATATATATATGCATGCACACACACATACACACACACACATATATACACATACATACATAAAATCTTTGAAAGGTGTATGTGATCTTACTTGATCCAAGAGTAGAAAATTATTCCTCGGGAAGTAGTGGGTTCCCCCTCATTGAGGGTCTTAAATTGAAGGTTGAATGATGACTGTTTGTCAGTTATGTTGTAGAGAAAGCTCTTGTTCAGGTAGAAATAGAGCTAACTGGCTTCTGAAGTCCTGTGATTTAGTAGGGTTGGCCTTTCCTAGAATGAATAGTGGCAGCCCTCTGGGGATTTCGGTTCCCTTAACTTGAAGCATCTCTCTCACCTAGCTGCCACTGAGGCACGTCTTGTTGTCGCCAAGAGGTCATTTGCGTAGTGAGAAGAGCACTGGACTGAGAATAAGGGGATCTGGCTTAGAATCTCAGCTCTGCTGCTTACTAGCTGTGTGACCTGGAGCAATTCACTTTATAGGAAAGGAAGGAAAGAAGCATTTATTACACACCTACTATGCATCAGGCATGATGCGAAGAGCTTTACATATGTCATTTGATCCTCCCAAACATCCCGAGGGGAAGTTATTATTATCCCCATTTTACAGTTGAGGAAACTGAGTTCAGCAGTGGTCAAGTGACTTGCCCAGGAGTCACACAGCTAGTGACTGTCTGAAGTCAAATCTGAACTAGGTCTTCTTGACTGAAGGCCCATGACTCTAACCAGTGGGCCACCTAGTGCCTCTCTGAGACTCAGCTCCCACAGCTACAAACCGGTAATAATAATACCTGCCTTCCCCACTGGACCACTCTATTGAGGCCTCACTTGTTAGAAAAATCAAATAATAATAACTCATTTTTCTACAACCCTTTAAGGTTTATGTAACACTTCTTCACAACAACCCAATAAGTCCTTGTAGAAGTATTATCATTTCCATCAAATAAGATAATGTGTGTGATAGTACCACACTGTACATGTGAATATAAATGTGTTTTTTAATTGGGTTAAGGCACAGCATAACTGGGGAGGAGTGATCAATTGTCATGAATTATCAGCTGTTGCTGTCAGGAAACTGAGAGCAGGGCTCCAAATAAGACAGAGGGCACTACCGACCAGAAACCAAGTTTCATAAACAGCTTCCCTTTCCTCTCCTTTTCTCCCTACTTTATAATGAGAAGTTGTAAATAACTTTTTATCTGCTTGTATGTCAATGCCAAAGCAACTTTCCTCATAAAAAAAATGAGAAAACTAAGATTTGGATGGATTAACTAGCTCTGGATCATGGAACTAGAAATCATTAGAACAAAGATGGAGAGTGGATCTCTTGACCCTAAATCCATGGCTGTCTCTAGCTGAGATTTCAGTTTGCTAGTTCTCTGGGGCCTTCTACTTATCTTCAAGCTTGTCTGAGGAGTCTCAGGAGATGTGTGTAGTGTTCCCTTAAGGGTCTCCCAGGGGAAGAAGGGGAGGAGAAGACATGATTTCTCCACAGCAGACACCCTATCACCCCAACAGGAAGGCCCAAGACATCATGCCCTTTGCTCAGGGGTCTCCACCTGAGCACATTTCAGCATCCTGAGGGATAGGGACTGCAGAAGGGCAATCAGAGTCACACTGTCTTTTTTGTCTTTGGCATTTAATAGCAGAGAAGGTAGAACCTTCCTATCCTTACGGGAGACTGTTTTACCTCGTACTAAATTAAGACTGACACAGCCCCATATATCTCCAAGGCACTTCCTGGAACTAGGTAAGGGCTTGATTGTATCAGGAAATTGGAAGACAGGAAAACTCAATAGAGGGTCTTCCTGTCTGAGAAGCCAAGATTTCTAGGCCTTATTGAAGATCTGACCTCTTCCAACTGGTGGGTCTTGGGGCAGACACCCTTCCTGCTCTTGTTGAGGAACTTCTACTAATGAAAGTTCTCTCTTTCTCTGCAATTTAAAGTCTTAGAGGGCTACCTAGAGCATTGAGAAGTTATGCTATTGGCCCAGAGTCGCACAGCCAGGATGTGTTGAAGAAAAGGCTTGAACCCAGGCTTTTCTCACTCAATGACCAGCTCTCTATCCACCACTCTACATGTACTATCATCCTTATTATTTACTTAATTTTATTAAATTTGACTCTTGGTTCTAGCCTTTCTGAGTCCTGATTCCATGACCCTGCTTCTGTTATGCTAGTTATTTCTCCCAGGTTTGGATCATTTGTATATTCATAAGCATGAGAGCTAAATCTCCACTTACTGATTGACAAAGATGTCAGAGGATCAGGCTCTGCCACTTACCTGAGGCAAATCACTTCAACTCCACTTGCAGAATGCAATATCCAGAACCAGATTAAAATGTTTAAAAAATGTTTACCATTTGTTTCAACAATATTTAACAATTGTTAATTCCTTAGCAAGGAAATGTTTGACAAAAATAAATAAAAATGCAATACAACATAGATACTGTTAATTTGTGGTTTTCTAAGTCAATATATGAGGGCTGCAGGGATCCATTTCTTTTTTTTTTTTTAAGGATACAAATAATTACATTTTAAATTTTTTCCAATTAGATGTAAAAACAATTTCTAACGTTCATGTAAAAAATTTTAAGTTCCAAATTCTCCCCCACCCTGCCTTTCCTGACCCCTCATTGAGAAGGCAAGCAATTTGATATAGGTTATACATGTGCCATCATGCAAAACATATTAATCTATGAACCTATAACGGTATGTTGAACAACACAGGGCTAAAAATAGACCCTTGGAGCCTTCTTCTAGAAACTTCCTAGTCTGATATTGACCCATCAAGTCTTTAGGTCTAGTCATTCAAACAGTTCTGAATTCATGTAATTATCCTATCTTGTAGCTCACATTTTCCCATCATATGCAAAGGGATATCATGAGAGATTTCATCAAATACTTAACTGAAATTTAGGAATACCATACCCAAAGCCTTTTCCTGATCTACTAGTCTAGTATTATTAATGGCAATGAAATAATTCTGGTATGACCTGCTTTTGATGGAACCATATTGGCTTCTAGTGATCAATACTTCCCTTTCTAAATGCTCATAAACTATACATTTAATAATGCATTCTAGAACTTTTTCAGGAATTATAATCAAACTCAGAGGCCTATAAATTGGAGATTAGAGATTTAGATCTGGAAAGGTCCTTGGAAATTATCTAGTCTAATAACTTTATTTTATATATACACATGTGATTGTTTGTCCTTTGTTCTCAAAGAGGCCCAATGACAGCATGAGGGTGATATCTTGACTCGTGCATGAATTGGATTTAAGTGAAACAGAGTTACACAAAGTTCAGAGTCATCAGCCTCACTCTCTCCTCCAGAGTATTGAAATCCAGTGGTGACAAAAGTCAAGGCCACTGGCAATGGCTCTGGCATGGTTGACTGGAAGAGGGCAAGAAAAGCATTTATTTAGTACTTACTATGTTCTAGGCACTGTGATAGGTGCTAGGAATATAAATATGAACAAAAAGAAAGATACTCCCTACCCTTGAGGAGCTTGTATTCTAATAAGGGAAGGCCATGAATGAAAAGAAGCTGAAAGGGGAAGAGGGAAGGGGAAAGAAGGGGTCATGGAACAGTTTGGATTTAGCTTACTGAAAAATGCAGATATGGGATTCTTCTAAGATGGAGATTCTGGGAAGAGCCATCCACTCAGAGGGAGAGGGGTCAGAGGCAGAGGGTACTTTGGAGGTGTGAATTCCAAGGCTGAAGTGATCTAAGAGAAGAGTTTTTTGAGGCATGATCCAGAGTGCAGTCTGATGAGAAATGAATATATCAGTTCTCCAGTACTTTGGAATATATAGTTCATCTAGGACTGTTGACTTAAACTTAATGAGGGAAACTTTTCATTTTAAAAAGTATTCTCCTTGGCAGAGGAAGCAAAAGCAGAACAGATGTTGAATAGGTTTACCTTCTCTTTGGATCTAACATTTTACCCAGTGATTTTCCCCAAAAAACTTCCCCTCTACTTAGAGTTCTTTCTATTGATGACATTACTTCTGGTGCCTTCCCTCTATTGAATATCTCCAATTTATCTTGTGTATATCTTGTCTGCAAATAGTTGTTTGCATGCTGCCTCCCCCTTTAGACTCTAAACTCCATGAAGGTAAGGCCTATTTTGGGGGGCTTTTCTTTGTATCTCCAGTGCTTATCACTGTGCATGGAACATAGTTCATAAATGACTGATGACTTTACTGGACTCTTTGTCATCTGTTATCATCATCCTATCCAACTTAATCAGTAGTCTTATCCCTTACTTGATAATTTTTCTAGTTCTCAAAAAAATTGCATTTACCACAGCATCTATTACAAGCCCCAGTGCATTCTGGACTTTAGCACTCTTGACATTCAATGCAGTTATTATTCTGTATCATTAGATTCTATATCAGTCTTTTACATTCATCTTCAGTTATCTGCTTCCCCCCCCCCCCTTGTATATGTCTTTTAAAAATCTAATTTAGTCAGGGATTTTTTGTGTGTCTGGGTAGGTTACCTTTGGCTAGCTCAGTTCTTGTTCTCTCTGTGTGTGTCTCTAGCTTTCTAGCTATACTTTTAAGTGCCAAGTTCAAGGGTACAGCTCAGGTCTATGTTTAACCATGACTTAAACCAACCATCCTCAAATGTGAAGATGCTTACCCCTTGTGAAGGGAAATATCTGCAGTGCCAAAACAAAAGTTTCACCCTTAGTCTTGTTGACCTTGATCATACTTCCCCCAAGGTCCAGAAATGTGAAGTGACTCCCTCAAGGTCAAATTAGCAGAACCAGAATTTCTAGTCTTTTGACAACAGAGCAAAATCTCATTCCACTGAACCATGCTGCAACTAAAGAATCTCAGGATGAGATAATGATGAAATTCAATATTTTATAACTATCAATTAGTTGATAAATTAAAAACAGAATTATTTTAATGGAGGACAACATGGCAGAAGAAATAGAGGAAAAAGAAAAAATAAACAGAATATCACTCACTTGAAAAAAAATTTGTAAGTGAAGTGGACAAAAGCAACAAATCTGGGGTATGGAACAATGGGGGGAAAATTAAGAAATGCTAGAATTCCTGAAAAGTATAAAGAATAAAATAATTTGATTATTATATTTCAGGAAATCATTTAAGAACGTTCCCTAAAATATTGAAAAGGAAGGTGAGCATCAAATCATCAGTGTTCACAGGACACCAGGAATGATAAACTCCAAATGCAACTCACTTAGGCATATCACTGTCAAGTTTCAAGACTATAATACTGATGATTTTATAAATAGGCAAGAATAAAAGGTTACAATGTGAGGAGTACAAATTCAAATTTCATTGTTTTTATATTTTTTTAAAAGTTACAAAGAAGTTTGAACATGATATCTCAAAATTTAAGAGAGATAGGACATCATGCCAAAATCAGATTTTAAAGAAAAGATAAACTCTCCTTTAAAAGACAAGAGGTAGACATTTAAAAATCAAAATGATTTGAGTAATTCATGGCCATAATTACTGACATTAGAGCAACTTTTGATTTGCAAAAACCAGAAGAACTCAGAGCCTCAGGTAAAGACCTAGGTCACCAATCTAACCACTATAATGAATAGCAATTTAACAACTGTAATTAAATAGCAACTATATCAACACAATCACCATACGGGCATTAAAAACAATAGTAGCATTATTTTAGTTAACTAGAACATGTCTATTTCAGAGACAGAATTCTCATTTGCCATGAGGGAGTTATAGATTCAGTTCCTAGTCCATGCTCATACCTTGAAGCAGCAACTTAGTACAGGAGAAAGTACAGTTACTCTGAAGTCAGAGGACTTAAGTTCAAATCCTCCCTTTAATGTTTACTACCTGTGAAATCTCTGGCAAATCACTTAACCTTTTTGAGTCTTTGTCATCTGGAAAATGAGGGGGTTAGATCAGATAGTTCTTCCAGATCCAAAATCCTATGAATGATAAGATTTGAGGGAAGAAAGGGATGAGGAAGAATGGAATAAATGATCAACTTTATAAAGAATTGGGGAGAAGTTTGGAGCAGGGAAATGAAGGTGGAGAGGTATTGGTGCTGAATCCTAGAATGAAAACTCTATCTTCAGCAGGAATAGAGGAGGTTGAGATTTCATGAAACTTGTAGAATTATTCATATCAAATACAAAACTTTGTTTAGTGAGTTTTTGTTTGTTATATGTGTCTTAAAGATAGGAAATGATTATTATTAATGAAATAAAGAGCATTATATTCTCTTCTGACTAAATGAACAATTTAATTTAAAAAATGGTAGAAGAAATTGTAAACATGAATGTAAATGGCATGAATTCCTCTGTAAAAAGAAAAGCAGTTTCAAAAAAAGAACAACACCATAATATATTGCCTATAGGAAACACTTTTAATGCTGAAAGATACACACACTCATACACACACACACACACACACACACACACTCATAAGATAATAGTCAATAAAGTTGCGAATTGGCCCAGCCTTTCTGGAAGGAAATTTGAGGCAATTCCCAAGGTGACTAAATTGTGCACAGCTTTTAACCCAGCAATATCACTACAAGGCCAATACTAGGCCAAAGAGGTCAAAGAAATAGGGGGAAACCTGTCAATACAAAAAACTATTTATAGTATCTCTCTTTGTTTTAGCAAAGTATTAGAAACTAAGATAGAGTTCATCAATTGAAGCATGGCAGAACAAATTACGATATATGAATGTAATAGGATATTATTGAGTTGTCAGAAAGGATGATAGGGATAGTTTCAAGAGAAACTTGGAAGACATATAACAATTTATACAAGAATGACTAAATTATAAATAAAAACAGCTTTTAAAGATTTAAGAAAATTGATCAACGCAATGATCAACCAAGAATTAATGGTGAAGCATGCTACTCAGTTTCTGACAGAGAGGTGATAGTCTCAAGGAGCATAATGTGACATATGTTTTTGGAAATGGCCAATGTCTATATTTCTTTTTGGGTGACTATGCATAGTTGCTACAAGGGGCTTTGCCTTTCCTTTTTTTTTCCAGTAAGGGTGGGAGAGAGTTAGGAGGTGGAGGATGGTTATCAATAGTATACTTTTTTTTTTCTATTCTTTTTTTATTATTATTATTTTAGAGGGGGGAAGGCAGGGCAATTGGGGTTAAGTAACTTGCCCAAGGTCACACAGCTAGTAACTGTGTCAAGCATCTGAGGCAAGATTTGAACTCAGGTCCTCCCAAGTCCAGGGCCAGTGCTCTACTCACTGCACCACCTAGCTGCCCCAATAGTATACTTTTTAAGAAAAGAAAGAATGTAGTACCATTGAGGCATTTTTTAAAATGCGCAAAAGCAAACGAAAGGAAGATCACAAGAAAACACAGATGACCAGGATGGCTTTGAAAGTAACATCGAACTTATTATATACTGAAGAGGAAAGACAAGCTGTAAATAGTAGATATTCATGATTTCATGTTTAATCATTGTCTGTGCTATTTTGTATATGGAATAGCTCATTTTATCTGGTGCTTGTTAATTTTAGTAATATAAAAATTAAAGATAAGAGAGATTAAAATTTATAGTGCTTCAGCTAACTGCAGAAAATTTGAGATTGTATTAATGATGTCAGAGGCAGTTGAACTAAAATTAGAAAGCATTTAGTGAGAAGAACAAAGAAATTAAATTATGATTAAAAGTACCACTGAAAAGGAAAAATATGAATATTTAACATCTATGTGTCTAATTATATATCAATTAATCAATTAACAAGCATTTCATAAGTGCTTATTAGGTGACAGGAACTATACCAAGTGTTAGGGATACAAAGAAAGGCAAAGGACAGCTCTTGCCCTCAAGGAGCTTGCATTCTAATAGAAAAGACAACATGCAAATAAATACGTACATATAGTTACATATAATATACAACTAGAGTAGATGGAGGGAAATCTCTAATATCTGGAAGGACTGAGAAAAATTTCCTTCAGAAAGTGAGATTTGAGTGGAGCATTGAAGGAAATGAAGAGATAGAGGTGAAGGGACAGAGCATTCTAAGCATGAGGGGCAGCCAGGGCAAAGTCACCGAGATAGGAAAATGTAGTGTTGTACAAAGGATTATGCTCAGGCATATTCTCAGAATTAGCCTGCTACAAGTGCTGTTAAGGGATCTACTATTGGCTGTTAAGGGATCAACTATTGTCATTATCTGTAGTTCCCACCAGCTTCGTTCCCCCTTCTCCCCTTGTTAAAGGACCAGTGTTTCAGTTCCATTTAACATTCTACTTAACATTGGTTAGCTTTTCCAAAGGGAAGGGGAAAGTAATAAGCATTTATATAGCTCCTACTATGTTCTAGGCACTGTGCTAAACTCTTTTTACAACTGTTATGTCATTTGACCTTAAAACAACTCTCTGAGGTAGGTGCTATTATTATCCCCATTTTATATAGCTGAGAGGGCTGAGACAAACAGAGATGAAATATCTTGCCCAGGGTCACACGGCTAGTAAGTGTCTGAGGCTAGATTTGAACTCTAGTCTTCTTGATTCCAGGCCCAACATTTTATCCACTTTACCAACTAGCTACCTATAACAAATGGATATTTACTTACATAAAGGGGTATTTACTTCAAAGATAAAGCAAGAACAACTTTGCAAACTTTCCTCCACCATCAAGGCTTACTCTCCGATAAATACCATCTCAGTCTCTGGAGAAGTATGCTCAAAACTTAGCTCATTTCCTGAATTGCTTCAGTCTCATGAAATCCCTGTCCAAAGGTGGCATGGCTGCTAGTTGAGTTTCAGCCAGTGTAGGTTGAGGTCCTGGGCCATTGACATTGGAATAGCATAGAACCCAGTCTTGGGTTGCTGGGATTCTAGAATGTAGCATCCTCATAAATGCCCTTGCAACTCAACAGGTCACGAGGCTCTAATTTCTTTCATCTCGAAAAAGAATAAATAAAAAGGCTGTGGAATGAGGCCAATTTTTCAGGGCAACAGGTTCCTACAGCCTTTTTTTTTTTAATGGCTTCTTCTCTCACTAGACACCAAGGATAAAAATCATTGAGCACTCCCAGACGTGAATTAAGCAAAGAGGCATCTGAATTGGACTTACGCCTTTTTAAAGCCATCTAAAGTTCTAGTCGCATAGCCAACGGACAAAAGAAGAAGATTCTTCCCAAATATGTGATTAGCCAATCAGAACCAGTTACAGAATTTCCATTCAAGCTCCATTGTCTTCAAGGAGCCTCCCTTATACATCATCACGATTCTCCTGAAAGCAAGCTCCCTAGCATATTTGACATGGAGACACTGTGTTAGCTGAGCAAGCTAATGGGGTCTATACATGTGTTGGAACCCTATTATTCAAGGAACTGCAGCCAGGCTAGTACAACTGTATCATAGAGTGCATTGAAGGGAGTCAGATGCAACAAAACCGAAACCATTAGGAAAGTGACAGGCCAGGAAGAGCTTTAAATGAGAAATAGTAGCCTATATGTTTGATCCTGGAGGTAATAAGAAGCAACAATGTAGAGGCAAAGTTAAATGATTTCTAAAGATAATTAAATGGGAAATCTAACAGTAGCAGGGGATTACAAAAACTCACTAAATGACTGATAATCAAGCAAAAAAAAAGAGAGAACCTAAAGAAAAATGGATTTGGTATATTTGGGGAATCAGAAAAGCAGGGAATAAATATACTTTTAACTCAAATATCAGAAATGGAGATTGGCCAATGAAGTCCCAGGTCATAGAACATATGCAAAGCTGCTGTCAATCCACACTAAGCCTTGGTGAATTTGTTTCTGAAAATACTTTATGGAAGGATCCTTTTCTTTCCTGTTTCAGAGCATGGGCAAGCATTCTCTCTTTTCTGTCAACTTATTGCATTGTGACAAAGAGTCTTCTAATTGTTAAACCAGAGCTGAGTATGCATACAAAAGTCTCAGACAAATAAAATCTCTCTCCTATGGTGGCAAGTGAAGCAAGAATCACTGTAGGTATCTGGGTAGAAGGAAAAGTAGATGCCCAATCACTCTACTTGGCCACCATGTATCTGTGGATGCATGACACTGCTGTTTTTTCTGTCTCTATTATGCTTATTCTTTCTTAATCTTAGGTGAATGAGTATCAGCAATGGAACAGGGCAGGTTGCTTTGTTAGGTTCAAAGAGCCATAAAAACTCCTATCAGCAACGGAAGTCAGTAGTGGAAGTAGCCAAGTCTGGTGAGAGGCCAATCCTGAGGAGTGACTGACTTTACCCAACCCAGAAGTGAATTGATACAGAAGCCAAGGCATCAATCATATCCTGCAAACAAAGGACTGACTCATCTATTGGCTATACCACACCCAGAAGGGAACTTATTGGGGGGAGGGGTGGTAAGTGAGGGGGAATGTTTTATAGCAACCATGTTGAGTGAGAAGCTGTTCTCCTGAGGGACCTTGTAGTTGTTGACTGACAAACTGACTCACTATATCTCAGTACATATCCCTTTGTAAAACCAATGGTTTTCCAATTAACAATTATAATTAACAAATTGCTTAAGAGATATTGGGGAACTAAGAGATATGAGCTAGTAATTTACAGTAGGGGAGCACATGAGATGTGAACTCATGAGCAACATACTATAGACCTGTCTTCCCAGACCCTCAAGCTTACCCCTAGAATCCTGAGAAGAAAAAAATTAGCCTAGCTATGGGGACTCAATCTGCTAGTCTAAATTGGGATTAGGAGAATGACTTCCCAGGCTTTATGCTACATAAGGATGAACCATTTGTAGAAATTGATCATGTTCTGGGACACAAGGAATTTATAAATAAATCTAGAAATCTGGAAATTATATTTATTACATTTGTAAATAATAGTACATATAAGCAGTAGTCAGTATGACAAAAATGAACAAAGCATGCAGGCTTTAGGGAAAGTAAAAAAGAACTTCATAAAGAATACCTGGATAAAAGAATAAACTAAAGAAATAAGATTGTATGAAAATATAACAACAACATAAATCCCTTCCAATTTTAATAGTTTATAATTTGATGATTTCTCTATACACATGCCATCCTCCCTCATCTGTCCCATAAGTCAGCCCTACCTCCACCTACCCGAACACAACTAAGTCGTAATCAAGGGTGGCTGAGGGAACCCTGGAATCCCCACCCGAGGTCGTGATGATCCATCCAGTCAAACCAGGAAACAGTGAGCTCAGCGGCTAGTTCTCTTGTTCTAGTCACTCGCTGCCCCAGGTCAAGCTAGGTCCTTCCCTTGCCACTCAGAGCCCGTCTTACCCGATGGTCAGAGCTTCAGGTGACTTATACCCCCATAGCTGCCTCACTGTCACGTAGGGTATATGTGATTCAGAAGGAGTATAACAAAGACAGTGATGGATGAAGCATAAATGAAAGTTAGTGTGATACAGTAAAAAGGGACCTTGATTAGGAGTCAGAGGACCTGAGTTAATTATCCATGTGACATCAGGCAAGTCACTTCACAGCTCTGGAACTCTGTTTCCTCATTCGTTAAATGAGGCATTAGACTAGGAGGCCTTTTCAGGTCCCTTTCAGGTCTCAATCTAGAGTTCTTTGATCTGAAAGCAGGTAGCTGGAAGGTTGGCCAGGTCCCCTTTCCCCCTCCCCAGTACTCTGGAGTTGGCTCAGTAAAGCTCAGAGATGGTCTAGGAGCAAGCTGTCCTCTCTTGATATGACTATGGGTTGTAGAGAGAATCTTTGGCCAAGCTGGAATTATCTCCTTTCAAGACTTATTACCTTGATCTACCAACTAGGTCAGGACTGGGAGAAAAGGTGGGAAGTTTCAGAGAGGCAGACGTCAGTTTGAAGCAAGAAAAAAACTCATTTACTAGAGCATTCCCCAAATGTATGGGCTACCTTGAGAAGTAGAACATTTCCCATCTCTGGAAATATTCAAGTAGAGGCTTAATGAGTCCTTTTCAGAGATATTGTAGAGACAATTCCTGTTTCATTATCGGTTAGAACAAATAACCCTTACAATTCCTTTTAGCTCTAAGAGATTCTATGAAATACAACATATCAAAATTTATGGGATGTAGTCATAGCACTATTCAGAGGCAAACGTACATTCCTGAACACTTTATTAACAAAATAGAAAAAGAAAAAATTAATGAGTTGAGCTTGCTTTTAAAGAAATTAGAAAAAGACTAAATTAATATACCAAAAGCAAGCACAAAGCAAAAAATCATTAAAATAAAAGGAGAAATCAATAAAAATGAGAACAATTGAATTCATAAAGAAATGAAAAATAAAACAAAATGCTTTTAAAAAAGACCAATAAAATTGATAAACCATTAACAAACTTAATCAAAAAGAAGAGATAGGAAAATCAGATTACTGAAATCACAAATGCAAAAGGGGATATCATAATGAAGGAATATAAAATAAAACCATAAGAGAGTATTACTTACAATCTACATGCTAACAAAACTGAGGATGTAAAAGAAATGGCTAAAATTTTATAAAAACGTAAAATCTCAAATGTTCAAAACAGGAAGCAGAAAAAATTAAACCATTCAACTTCAGAAGGAAAAATTTTATAAGGCGTCAATGAGCTACTAGTCTGAAAGCTACAAGGCTAGATGGTTTAATGATCTAAAAAATATGGATATATACACAAAAAAGAGGGGTGTTTGTGTGTGTGTGTGTGCCTGTTTGTAGCCCCTTTGACATAGCCTCCCCCGCCTCTGTCTTTGTCTCTGTCTCTATCTCTTTCTCTTTCCCCTTCCTTCCTTCCTTCCTTCCTTCCTTCCTTCCTTCCTTCCTTCCTTCCTTCCTTCCTTCTCTGTCTCTCTCTCTGTCTCTATCTCTGTCTCTGTTTCTCTCTGTCTCTGTCTCTCTCTCTCTCTCTCTCTCTCTCTCTTTCTCTCTCTCTCTCTCTCTCTCTCTCTCTCTCTCTCTCTCTCTCTCTCCCTCTCTCTCTCCTAGCTCATTCAGTCTAATCTGCCCTCATGTCAGCCAGAGTCTGGGGTTCCCACGGACAAACCACCATCATGTGAGTATTATTCAAACTTTCTCAGGATGCAAGGGATAAATCCTGGGGGAGAGGGGGATTTCAATGGATCACCATTGAAAACATGCTTACTTAAACCCGCCATATGTCTCTCCATTCACCTTTGGGTCACCTATATTTTTAAGTCTTCAGAAATCATTGTGTTCTTAGATTTACAACCATATAGTGCCATCAGGAAAACATTGTATCAAAAAGATTGAACTTTATTTAGAGGAGCATCTTGAGATTACTAAAAGAGCTGTGTAATTTTCCCAAATTCAATTTAGCCCACTTTCTCCCCCCATTAAATTCTGGGCCCATCTTATTGTCCATCTGCGTTTAGTACCTATCCAAGATATGTGCCTTATGAGGGTGGGCTCAAAGACAGAAAAGGCTTTGCTGTGTATATGTTCAGACACACACACATATAGACACTTACACACCTACATATATGTATGGGGTATTAAGGGAAGACTATGTATTAGGAAGGCAGAGTTTATAATCTCAAAGAGGATCATAAACATGTCTGAAACGTTCGGAACCGCCGGATATAAGAAACTCTCAAAGTAGAAGGCAGAAGAATCAAAACATTTATTTAGGCTCCACAGTAACCAACCCATGAACCAGCAACCCCATTTTGATATATTGATCAAAAGCTTCCAGGCCCAATAAGTACGCCTTGAAAGAGTAACCAGGAGGCTACAGAGAAGCATGATTGCGTAAAGCAAAATCATGTTTCCCCCTCTATGGTAATAAGATTACCCACTGGCCTGAAGTCTTTGTTCAGCTTTCTCCCGTAGGTCAGCTCTGCTACTGGCAGCTCCTGCTTCAGCTGTGTCTGTGGCTGTGGCTGTAACTGACGTAACTGTCGTAACTGCCTCTGTAACTGCCTCTGGCTCCAACTGTCGCTGTAACTGTCGCTGTAATGGCCTGAAGTCTTTGTTCAGCTTTCTCCCGTAGGTTAGCTCTGCTACTGGCAGCTCCTGCTTCAGCTGTGTCTGTGGCTGTGGCTGTAACTGACGTAACTGTCGTAACTGTCGCTGGCTCCAACCGGAAAAGGAAAAGAGAGGATCTTCAAGCTGTCCTCTCCCCTCTTATAGAGTTTTTTGACATCATCAAGCTCCGCCTGAATGACCAGAGCTGATTGGTTCTTGACTTGGCCCCTCCCCCTAGCATAGACATTAACACCTCCCCTCAGCCAGCCCCATGACTCCTCACACAGGAAGTTGTCTGGTCCTGCCCCGGAAGAGCAAGCCACAGTGTCCAGAGGCTCAATGAGGTAAGCTGAGTCATTCAAAGAAAACAAAGTCCATTCTGGCTACACTCCACCCCTTGTTATAGGATACATAATCTAATCAGCCATGTATCCTAGAACATACATTGTGATCCAATTACAAAGGAAACTAAAACATATCATTCATTATAAAGCAAAACATATCATTTGGTGACATTCCTAAATATTGGTTTATGATTCAAATGTGATCCACCTCTAGGTCCCAGCAAGATAATCTTTTCAATCAATCATCCCCAAAATAATTATTAATAATTCAAATGTCCACCCCTAAATCCTTGTATCCATTACATAGGATCAATAATATCATAACAATAAAACAACACAGCAAGGATAACACAAAATAAGTAAACAGAACACTATCATCATTTCCACCCCCCTTGAACGATTGGGGCTCAAAATCTTGGGGTGAGGGGTGAAGGTCTCATTTTCCATAGCTTCTTCATGCTGAAATTGGATGTAGAGATGGCCCTGCCCCCAAAAAGTCCCATTCCAGAGGTCATTTCTTTAACGAGCTGGCAGGAATTCCAAGAATACTACATGCTTAGGCAGTCACCGGAAAGTGCAGGGTGCTTAAGCCTGAAGGAAACAAAACTAGCAACAAGGTTAGCCAAAACAAAGGACAAAAAGAATAGTCTGTGAATCTATTATTATAACCTATTCACGGTAAAATATATGGTTCAGGGGTACAATTTGGTAATTATTTTCCCCTGAATAGACAACTGTTACAGTGTTGTCCTTCCCATGGGCTATAACTTCTGCAGCCTTTGGAATATCATCTGGCTTCCGTTTTACCCATACCTTAGCTCCTGACTTTATTCTATCAATGGAGCAAGACCCTTTTGCCCCTCTAGTAGTTATTTTGGGAGGAGGGTCAGTTTTCACAAAGGGTATTTTTTCACAGGGGATAATAATGACTTGAACCATCCTATCATTTCTACAAAATTGTACAGGTTTTTTACCCATATTCTGGAGTGTCACAACAATTTCTTTTTGATAATTAGAATCTATCACTCCAGCCAATACATGTATTCCTTGAGCCGCTAATCCTGGTTTAGGTAATATCCGTCCAAGATGATTCTTGGGGATTCTCATACATACTCCAGTAGGGGTTTTTCTTATCTCTTTCCTATTTAACCTAAAATTCTCTATACAATGTAAATCATATCCTGCTGAACCAGGTGTTCCTGGACTTGGTAGTGGGACATCTTCCCTCACAGTCCAAAATTCAATGTTTTGGATCTCACATGTTTGCTGTTCTCTGATCTGCAGATTTGGGGTCATCATTCTGGCTAGAGGTGTACTCCCCCCTAAGGGCCTATTATTCAAATTACGTAAGGCAATAGACAAATTATCCTTCCAATGTCGATATGAATTATTTGAGCTTAATTTTCTCAGCTGTTCTTTCAACAATCCATTCATTCTTTCAATTAGCCCAGATGCTTGTGGGTAATATGGAATATGATATATCCATTCTATATTATTCAACACACAATATCTTTTCACTTCTTTGCCCTTGAAATGTGACCCATTGTCACTTTGAATCTGCATTGGGGTTCCATAATATAAACTTACAATATCTAGAGTTTTACAGGTGTTTTTCTGAGTTGCGTCTTTATAAGGACAAGCCACTAGTACACCTGAATAGGTGTCAACACACGTACATACATATTTACATCCTTTATCCTGGGGTAGTGGGCCAATATAATCTATCTGCCAAATTTGGGCTGGAACTTTTCCCCTTGCTATTTCTCCAGTAACTATCCTAGGAAGAGTTCGTTCTTTTTCTAATTGGCATATACAACACTCCTCTGTTATTTGTTTTAACAACGCATGAGAAATACTGATACCTCGATCCTGTGCCCATCGATGGGTGGCCTGGACCCCTAAATGGCCAGCAGTCTGGTGGACCCATCTTGCTAAGGCTGGGTCATCAGTTGGAGTCGGAGTAGGGACAATACATTCAGTAGCAATCTTTGCTAGTCGATCCGCATGTGCATTGTACTCACGTTCTGGTGTGGTCAGGGTTGCATGAGCATCAACATGAAAAACTGACAGATCTGTAACCAAAGACATGTCCCATATATTTTCCCATAACTCTTTACCCCAAACTTGTTTGCCATGAATCTCCCAATTCTGATTCCTCCATATAGGCATCCACGTAGCTAATCCATTAGCTACCGCCCACGAGTCAGTAAATATATGACACTGTCCTCCTTTCTCTGCTCTGATGGCCTGATGCACTGCCATCAGTTCAGCATATTGGCTACTTCCACCTATCCCAGAACTTTCCAGAGTTCTCCTTGTACAGGGGTTATAGGCTACTGCTTTCCAATGTCTCTTCTGTCCTAAATATTTTGCTGTCCCATCAGTAAACCAAGCATGTTTCTTCTGTTCTTCATTTAGTCCGTCATATCCATTATTCCATTTCACTAAGGATGGTACCATCTGTTGCTTAGATTCAAGGGGCTTTTCATTGCTCTCAGTATCAATGTTCGCCACAGATTCATGTAGAGCAGAAACTCCATTTTTGCCTGCTCTGGACCTATTCTGGATATACCACTTCCATTTGATTATGCTTGCCTCTTGTGCAGACTAGCATCTCTGATATGAGGATTTGCTAGCTCTTTTCAGGGCTGCTCATCCACCTTTGGCATTCATACAGTCACCTAACTCTCACCTGTGGCTCCTAGAAGCTGTAGCATGAACATTGGCCACACCCCAGTAAAACCATCTCAGCAGACAGGCCAAACCAGGTTGAGGACAACCAACGGGCCTCAGGTATGTCTACTCCAAGCATGTGAAGGCTTTCCCTGTTCAAATGGCCACAAAGGAGTGCTTAGAGCTTGGTCAGACAATGAAGAAGTCAAGGTCATCCATTGCATCCCAGGCCATTGCAAGTCCTGGCTTTTGTCCTGCCATTGGACTTTGATGACTGTGGAAGAAAAAGTGAAGCTGATGACTTCGTGCATCTCTGTCTCATTTAAATCCAATTCACATACAAGTCCAGATATCATTCTGTGATGTCATTGGTCCTCAAAACTAAGGAGCCTGTGTGTGTGTGTGTGTGTGTGTGTGTGTGTGTGTGTATGTTTGTATGTGTGGTCTGAATTGTGCCTAAGCAGGAGATAATGACCTTGCTCCTGGACTGATTATTGTTCCAGTGTCTTTTCCCCTTCTGCTCATTTGCATAAGAGAGAAAAGGGGTTTTAAAACTGAGAAACTAGGGAACCCCTAAACCTAGAATTCTTGGTAGTTTTTTTTAGCAGAATAGCCTTTATGAACACCATGAGAAGGTGTAGTTTAGCTCCCAGGAATTAAGCAGCAAGACACACAGACTTTCTAACCCTAAGCTAAAGGGCATTTTCTTTTTGACAGAGACAGACACTGGTGAGCAGGATATAAACTTTAAAAATAAAATTAAGTTTGACAGCACCAGCTAAGCTTGGAGAGACTCTACCTTGTGTTCCAAAATGCTTGGTGCCTAGGGCAAAATAAAAAAAAAACCTCCTTCTGAAGATGAAAATCTATTCTAGCCAAGATCTCAATAAAATAGATTACTTTCTGTAAGAAAAAGAAAAAATTGGTAAAGATATATTTTTCTTCCCAGTACTTTTTTCTTCCTTGATCCAATCATCAGATGTGGTAGGTTTTTTTAGAGTTCTACCTCCAATCCAACACTAGGCCTTCCCCAAATGACCTCGCACAAGATACCACTCCGAAGAAGACCCATTTAACTGTACAATCCTCCTAGGGTCACATGCAGGAGGAGGCTCAACATCTACAATCCCACGAATGTCTTGCTTCTCCTCCCTTATCCTTAGGCTTGCTAGAATGCGGAATGTCCATATGTATATTCCGGATGTTT